>NW_024582410.1:1976513-1983903 GCF_018398535.1 Haplochromis burtoni
ACACACACACACACACACACACACACACACACACACACACACACAAATATTCCCTCACACTGTATCCTTGACAATAGCTCCCTAATGTTTCAGCAGTGACAGGCTGAGGGTAATGCCCATTACAGATGTCTGCCCACACATGACAGTTGACACGATCAATATGCCTCTGCTGCTCCGCCTCGGATCGTCATTCCAAGAAGCCTTGGAACTGCGACCTTTACTGACACCTGCAGATCTAGTGGGAGTTTTGCTCGGTGACGTTACAAAATAGGTGCAGTTACTGTAGCTGCACTCCACAAATACCATAAAGCTAAATAAAAGAAAATCACATTTTGGTTATGCAAGCTGGAACAGTTACAGGACTCTGGGTCTAATTTGTAGAAGAAGAAGAAAAACCCTGTCCACTTATTATTACTAGATTTCAGTTCACAAGCAGAAAATGGGAACTAGTGCCCAGTATAGCAGCAGGGAAAGACCCAATTAGACAGTGACATGTCTGTCAGTGGAAGGCAATGGTGTTGTGGGGTCTAGAGGGGCCCTTTAGCTAGAGACTGGGCTATCATACAGGAAGCTGCTTAGAAAGGAAACCATAAGCTTTATTCGCAAAGCTTCTGTGGAAACATGAAGAGTGAAAACATGTAAAATGTAGTATTTCATCACATGCCTAAAGTGGAGCCTACTCTGTATGCACTCCTATTTATCTCCTTCTGTAACCCCAGAGGAGGAGTACAGGTCTACCTTTGCTTCAGTTGACAGTTGTGCTCTATCGGGAGCACTATGATACAGTAAGTAGTATAATACATGACAACATATCTTGGGCGCTCTAAAGCTTTTTGTCTCTAGTTAGCTTGTTAGGAGTGTGTTTTTGACACTGTGTGCTAGGCATGGTGACAACAGAGTATGCTACTTCTATCATGCTACCATCTCCCCAGTGCAACCCCCTCCCAGTCCCGCAGAGGTTTATCACGGGCTGCATATCAAATGTGCACCTCGACAAGTCGTCAAAGCAGAGAACAAGTGCCTCTAGAGCTATGCTATTTACAGCAATACCAGTTTGTGATTGCTTGAAATGTCAGAACTGTGTCATTAAATTGCATTTCAGTTGCATGCACTTGACCTTTTCGTTTTGCATTTCATAATCCATATCACAGAACTATTAATTGGGACTGTTGATTAGACAGCGCTGTTTTTGCAGGGGTCACCTTGGGCTCTGAGCTTGCAGTGGACATTTTTAGTCATCCTGACAGATTTGCTCTAGGGATAGGACTCCTGGTCAATATTTCAAAATCAAACAGAATAATTTCACAGTTCAGTTTTATGGCAGTGAGTTTGGCACCATGCTGAGATTCATATTTAGATTAGACGCACTTCTTGAAAAGTACTATGCAAAACTCACACACTGTTCATCTGCTGTAGATAGTATTTTTAGACCTTTTTACCTTTTTCCTTTGCATTCTGGTTGTCAAGTGTCCTGAAATGTTTTATGATATGCCAAATATTCAGCTAATAGCTCTTTGGGAATCACCTTGCTGGTGCAAAAATACTCTTTATTCCTTTAAAACTGAAAATGAATGAAAATGACTTTTTCAGCATTTTCAGGTCATTGTAACAAAGAGCCTAAAGATATGATTTAAAATGAGTTTTTTGCAAAATTTTTAAAGGTCAACATTCCTCAGGTCAGGTACAAGGATCAGACTGAAATGAGTGAAAAATCAATCAATCAATCAATCAATCAATCAATCAATCAATCAATCAATCAATCAATCAATCAATGCTTTATTCGTCACATGCAGGTTGCCCTGCAGTGAAATGGGACCCCCCCGACCTTACACATTTAGCACAAACATTACATGGGGATACAGGTCGGAGATTGGTAGAATCAGAGAAAAAAAACATTGAAATGTACACTACAATGGGGAAAGTACAAGAGGAAAAAAAGAGACCCCTACTCATGCTATGCTTCCATGGTAGGACAGCATGAGAACAGGAAACAAAAAAACTCCTCTGCACAAAAAAGCACATAAATGTCCACAGCACAACATTGTGAAGACATGACAAGCCACAGGGGTGGCAGCCAATGTCCAAAGAAAAACTTTGAACGACTTCCAGAAAGCCTGGAGGACTATTACTTCAGACTACTTACTACTATACTTTTGCATGTATGTCTATGCAGCACTAAATAATGTGATCAGCTACTTAAATATATAACTGCTATTAAATAGCAGTTTAAAGTCTCCATATTCGCTTCCTTTATGTATTTTATCATATTCCTTTCTGTCACCTCCTATGCACCTCATGGCAGATTTTGAGTATTTCATGCAACAAGTTCATTTGTTGTGTTCACCACAACACATCACGATACGATTAGGTGCAGTATGATTTGCATTTTTTCTACATATAACAATTTAGTCAAAGCTGCACAAGGCCACCTCTTTTGTTAAAGCTGTCCTTTCTCCTTACAGCATCTTACACAATGAAATTGCAGTTGCCAAATCCTCATTGCCTATGCACAAATTGTCTCTCTTTTCCCCTCCTTTTTTTTTTGCAGCCGATTTGCAGTTTAAGTGGTTTTGTGACCAAACAAGCTTGTAGTACAATGCTCTAACAAACTCACAGTATGTGTTGCAGACACACACACATGCAGAAGAAATTAAAATGTGTGATTTACATGCATGTCCTGAGGTTACAAGTGCCCTGCTAGTATAAATTTGTGGCCTCACACTCCCACGATTATTGCTGTGGGTCATATGGACATGTTTTGTGTTCAGCAAGACCTCTCAAAACAGCATCCTACATTCCTACCTAAATGCCCATTATCTGTGCTTGGCAGAAATACACATGCCTCTTATTTCCTAATTTATTATCACTTCTGTTATGTAATATTTCTATCAGAAGGCTGTAGCTGGCCTTTCAAACCAAAAATCAATTTGTTTGAGTTCTTTGATGACATGAGGCTGTGTGTTTTTCTTCTTAAGGGATTTAGATGGAAATGGGGATGCATGCATTAGAGAAGATATACAGGAATGCTTGAAAGCATGCAGGCACTTGACTATAAACCCACATACTCACTCAGGTGTGGATTTAATGAACAGGGTGTTTGTGTCTTTGAGGTTTCCTCTGTGGGGATCCTGTGTAAAAAAAAAAAAAAAAGTCGCTCTAAAAATAAGTTTTGAATCAGATTTTTTATCTAAAACCCTATCTTGATAGATTTTTGTAAATTAACTCTAATATTAACAGAACCACCCTTTTGTCTCAAATATAATTTCCCAGGTGCAATGCTTTGGCAGCTTTGGAAATGCTGAAAGACAAAGAACAGTGCTGATCAGAGCTGGAGAAAACACAGAGAGGATTGAGAGGCTCCATCCAATCAGCACTAGGAAGCGCTAAGCCATGCCCACCACACATCTGTACAATGACGTCAGAGTCCAGTGGACTGCAGCACACTGACAGGTCTTTTTATGTGACTAATGTGCAGGAGGGCTTAGTAACCCGTGATGGCAAAGGTGCTGCATGTCCACAATCCTACTATGCAGTAGGAGTTTATAACAGCACTCTTGCACGTCAACATCTTAAATGCCTTCATTGCTGGCTAAAAATTAAGCAACTTCAACTCCTTATTCACACATCAATACAAGCACTTTTTTCTATGCTCTTTCTATGTAAGTTTTTTCTATCTAGCATTCACAGTCATTCACATTCATACTCCATTGGATGCATTGGAGAGCAATTTGGAGTTAGCATCTTTTCCAAGGATATTTGGCATGCAGACTCAAGCAGATGGGGGTTATTGATTTAATTGATTGTTATCGATACAGTAAGCCAAAAAAAAAAAAAAAAAAAAATACATTTACCTGTGTCTTTACTATAATAAGAAGTCAGAAGGTATACTGACACCACACAGCTAATAATGTGTGTCTCTTTTAGAATGTCTCCATCTTGGTTATATTCTAAAAGCGTCTAATCTTACGTTATGATTTCAAATGTAAAGTCAAGCTCACGGTGAATATGTGGTATTGTGCTACAGTGCTGAGGGTGAGTTTTGAGAAGCAGTTCAGGGGTGCAGACTCAGCTCAGTCTGCTAAATGAGATCTGCTGCTCCACTGCTGGAAATGCTGTTAACCTGCTATGTCAAGAGCAAATACTTTGATGTCTCCCAGAACCAAATCCCTCTGTCGGGTGTGAGGACACCAGTGAGTTCATCCTACTCAGCTTCACGGAGCTCACCGAACTGTGGAACACACCATGAACTGCTTGGGTATTTCCTGTACTGACTAAACTAGATTTGCTATCTCAATAACAGCTTAACACTATTCTTGTGGATCCAATTATGATAGTCTGAGATACAAAATGTTAACTTGAATGCTGGCATGTAGTTCCATGAAAAGAAATAAAGGAGCCCGGACAGTGAATTGAATTAAACCATTCAATAAAGTGGATTCATCTCATGAAAAGGTCACTTGATGAGAGAAAATTGAATGAAAACTGGATACATGTCACCCCTGGTTGGAAGTTTGTTAGAGCAGAAATGCTTCTCTCTTTTTTTTTTTCATGTGATAAAAGAAGTCTGTAGCCAGTAAGCTTGTTTTAACCTAGATGAATGAGTCCTTTTTTCCATAGAAACATTGCATCTGCATTAGCATTTCTAAAGAAAGAGATGGTAAAAGTGTGGAATTGTTTCTGAAACAACCCGATAATTGATAGAGACCTGAGAAAAAAAGGCTAAGAGTCATTGTGTATCTGCTTAAAAATGTAAATGGCAATAATGAGGTGCACTTGTACATTTGTTTAGTTCAGACAATTTAGTGTTTAAAGTGAAATGTATCAACTGAATGCTGAACAGGGAAAAAAAACTAACGAGAACGGCACATTTAAGGCGAAGGTGAAAGACTTCTATGTCTAATCCATTGTGTGAATGACACTAATAGCACAGCAGGCTTATAGGAAGACAATACAGTCAAAGAGGGTAAAATGTGTAACTAAAGGATGCCATCAATCCCAAAGTTTCCTGAATGTTTATGCATAAATATGCTTCTTTTTTTTAAGTACAAAGAAATCTCAGTATAGAAGCCTATACTGAGGCAGTTTTGTTGGCACATTGGAGTTAAACGTCACATAAGACAAAAAAAACAACCAAATTTTCCATGTTTATAGAAATTTGTTTATCTGCCTCTGAATGATACATGACCAAGGGCCAGTGTTCTGCAGGTTTTAGATGTCCTTGATCCAGCACAGCTGATTTAAATGGCTAAATCACCTCCTCAACATGTCTTGAAGTTCTCCAAAGGCCTGGAAATTAACTAATCATTTGATTCAGGTATGTTGACCCTGGGTGAGATCTAAAACCTGCACCTCGAGGCATGGAGTTCCTCACCCCTCCTTTAGGTGAAGACTTCTGGCTCAACAGTACATAGTAAAATATCATTTTAAGAAAAGCATTAAAAGCCTAAATTTAATACATAAAGTTTACTGTAAGTAACTGATACTTTCCCAGTTGATAATAATTACTATTTAGTATTTCTGATGTAAATGGGGTATCCTCTCATAAATATCCAATGGAGTAGTAGTTCAATAAAAACCTATTGTGCATGTTTATTTTGACCATTACTCTGAAATTAATCTTATTATCTAAGAAAAATCATCTAAAAATGACCAGTGCACGAAACATATTTTTGTCTGCTGGTGTCTTTGATACTAAACAACATCGTTGCAACACCCTGCAGATTGAAGTTGTCTTAAACGCTTAAGCCATTATTCACCTGAAACGGCCATCTTTCTCCCACTGAGTGAGGACAGCACGCCATCCAGACAGCATGTTTTAGACAGTGATAGCTTCTCCTGTTGTCACACAGAAAACGATTGCCTCATTTGAGTAATTTAAGCATCCTTCTGCTCCTCCAATCAATACGGAGCTACAGTACACTCCAAAAAAAGGCGTTGACAACCTAGTAAGAGTTTACGCTACTTTTTAGAAATTGCGCAAGTAAACGGTACTACCACAAAGCAAGCATTGAGGGTTTTGTTTTTCTAAAACAGCTTTTAAAAAAACTGTCTTTTAAAAATGTATTCGCTGGAAATATTTATTTACATGTTTTTTTCTTTTAATTTATCTTTTAAATTAGTACAAAAAAACACAATAGTCTACACATTCTTGTCCCATTTTGTTTTATCCGCCTTAAAAAAGGAAAAAAGAAATGAAAATAAGTTGAAATGACTGTAACAAAAGGCCATTTTTACAGTGTACAAACAGAGCGAACGTGTGTCTCTGCTGCCAATTTAGGCACCCGGTATGTTGTTGGCTGAGCCTCGCTGTGATGCTCTGACTGATTATTGGTGAAGCCAGAGGAGGAGGGAAGCAGTAATCCGCGCACAGAGCGACCCATCTGAGCCGCCAGCAGAGCTGCTTGCGGCGGGCGTGGAGAGACTATGGAGCTGCCGGGGTTTACTCTCAGTTCAGATCGCTAAAGGATACAGACTAATATACCGCATGCGAGTGGGGACGTGCAAGAAGACCAGTGAAGAGAGCTGACTCGTTTTCACTTTAATTGTCCCGGTTGTCCTTCTCCCCGGAGCGTTACGCGTCGTACCGGAGCGCTCCACCTTCTGATGCCGGGAGCGCAGAGCCGGGTCAGGGGCTGATCCGAGTCCTCGCCTCGGATCGTTTTACAGTCTCTGTGACGCATATGAGCTTAGTTTAATATTTTTTAATTAAAGAATCAGCTGGGGATTGTTTGCCCATCAAAGGGATTATGATTTTCTCAGACATGAGTACGGGGACCAACTCCCCCAAGGTGCATCCACCGAACGGGACGAGGTTTTACACGTTCCAGGCAAGTTAACTGCTCGTCTTCAGTCCACCTTTTGCTTGTTTTGTTTACTGAAATGTCAGCTGCTTGTTTTTGTCTATTTGTGTTGACCGTATTTTTTTTCCTTGTTTTGAGTGCCTTGTGGCTTTTATTATGGTAAATTGTAGACGGATTTTCTGCGGAACCGTGGATGTTGGGTGTTTCCTATCTGCGTGCAGTGCCCCTCAGAATCCCCTCGGTAAACTCAACCCTTTGTTTTCCACGACTTTGTATTGTGCTTACATTGCAAAGTGCTGTGTTTTGAATTTGTTTTGGATTTTGAGAGATCTTGGCCAAAATTCTCTATACTCGAATTTACCAAAGAATAATTTGGTAATAACTTGTCTAAGATCTTAAAGGAGAATAGTGCAAAACATCTTCACACTTTCTCTTGATGAATAAATCATCTGACAGTTGGATTGTGTGAAACTGCAATTCAGAGTTCATATAAATCTGTATAATGATTTTTAATGATTAATGATCCGCCCACGTTTGGTTTGAAGAGAAATAGGGACATATGTGCACAGTGCCCTACATTGATTACTGTG
>NW_024582410.1:1983923-2017726 GCF_018398535.1 Haplochromis burtoni
ACACATACACATACACACACATACACAAACATACACATACACCACCACCCCCTGCATAATTCAGCTCTGCACAGAGCCCATGCGTGCATGCAAGGAAGCAGTGTTGGTGGATATTGATCGAGTGCGTGTTACTCCTGTAACCAAGCCAGTACTTTCTGTTTTATTGTGGGTGGAAGGAAGAAGGGAAGTGAGTGAGACTGTATCCTTTTTCATATCAGTCTTCGAGCGCCTGCTGGTTGTCTTTGTAGCATAAAAGGGGAGGAAAAGGTGATGATGATTGGAAATTTTTGCAGCCAGGTGCAGTCAGCATGGTTTCGTAAGTGTGGAAAGTGGTTTGCGGGTTGCGTTTCAAGTGAGAAGAAGTGCTGAGGGGAGCTCAGTTTTGGACGACATATACATGTAGAAATACACCTGCCTCATAAGCCCATCAATCAAATCACAATCTGGGCTGGCAACAGACCAGACTGTCTCATCCCTTTGCTCTTGTGTTTGCTTTACTCTTGTTGTGAAATTTTAGATCACTTTGTTTTTATGGTAAGCAAGCAGAGCGTCATTATCTCTGCCTCTTAAATCATTTCCTCGGATATCTTATTCATATGCCCTCTAACTACTGAGCCACTGTGACTTTACCATTTGAAGATTTTCCCCTTCTGTGTTTGTCATAACCTCAGCTTTGCCTTTTCATGTCAAATCATTAGTGAAGAAAGGCTCCCTGGAGGGCTCATACCTGTTGAAAGAAGCTCCTCTGATACTGCAAAATCAAAAGGACCCTAGATCACAGATTATAGTCCCAGGAAGTCCCTGTATAAATTAATCGAAGGACACGCCACTATTGGGCTGCTCACAAGTCTTTTTCTTCCACTCTTGGGGTGATATAATGTCACTGCACTGATCCATACCAGTGCTTTCTCAGTACAGTCATTTAAACACTTAAAACATTTCCTGTCAAATTGTTTACCATCTACTAATGATATTCATTTCATCAGATTGCCCTTCCTAGTTTGCAATTATAAATCAGTTGGGGCAAATTAAATTGCAAAGTAGGTGCCTTTTGAAGCTTCAGCCGCTCCATCAGGGTGATGAAGTTATTCAGTTTCTTTAGTATGCACTGCCAGGCTTTGCAAACATGTACCCAGAAGTGTCACAGCTTTCTCGGTCTGGGACTTTCTAGTCTGACACACTGCTGTGCCTACTGTAACTTGCTCCAGATTTTAACTGATATTTCCTTATTGACATACAAAAGCAAGCAGAGGTGGCACATTAACATAAGACATCGGGTAGAATGAAGGAGCATCTTTTATCACCTGCAGTTTTGTGGTTAACCTTGGCTTATAGCATTCCAGTTGGCCTAGAATTCAAATGTGATGCACTAAAAACGAGATGAAAAGTCTACAGCTATGCTAATTACTTCAGGAGGTTATGTTCAGGCATGGTGGTTCTGTGCGAAACAGTCCACAAACACTGCCAGTCTGATAATTTTAACATGCCTATTTCATGAAAGTCCCCTGCAAAAAGACATTTCTTTTCAGCTTTAAAGTTAAAATTTCAAGAATACAGTACTAACAAAGTTATTTTTTTTCTTTATTTTTGTAGCAGTCTTTTGTACGGATTTGCATGTGACAGCAACGGAGCCCCGCAAGGGACATGGGAGGAAAAAAAAATAACGATTAACTTTTGCAAGATCCCGAGTTACTTTTCGCAAAAGTTCATCTTCATTTTTTTTTCTCTCCCATAAGATTTGGTTAAAAACTAATGGCAGTTTTAAAGTGGTACATTTTAAGGGATCATTGTGATCATTCAGTGCAGGGGAACAAGAATCTGCACCATCAACTTCTCGTTGATATTAGAGAAACGAAGAATTTTTATTTGTTTTTTTTTTTTTTGAGACGAGTTTGCATACTTTTTTTTATGTTCTGGGAACTAATTAGATTTTACAGTCCATAAAGATCATTCAGTGTTTCACAACCATAAACATGACTGGATGTGGACCTGTATGCACACCCATATGGAAAAGAAATGGTAAAAACTTATATGATTTACTCATGAAAGTGGCCACTTTCTCATTACTTTCATACATTGTTTTAGTAAGTATCCAAAACATACAAGTTTCATTATATAATTTTTCAAGGGATCTTATATCTGTTTTCACCCTTGTATGCTTTTCATACAAGTTTCACACAAGACAGATACAAACTTACTAAGATTTATATATATCTTTTCCATATGGGGATGCAGGAGGAAAAATGCTTAAGTTAGAAGTTCAAGTTAAATTTCTTATCTGTACGCTGTAACGATTAGCAAAATATCTTGGGTTGAGTTGCATAGATCCTTTCACAATGCTGTCCACCGCTAAAAAGACTTTCTACCAGAAAGCCCTGAAATATGTGCATTCCCCCAAACCACAAAGCCATGATATGGCAATAACATAACTGGTTGCAGTGATGGTCTGGAGCATCATCATTATGTTGTAGGTATCACTCCAATACAGCTATATCAGATTGTGGATTGACCAGCAGGCTGTTATCCTTTGGTTTCAAGTGTGACTAAAATGCATGTTGAGCTTGTGGTGTAAAATAACCTCTTTTGACGTGCTACTTCTACTGTGCGACAAGGTGACACAGAGGAGTGACGCAACTACCTCTCTCTGCCTTTTGACTGTTTGCTGTGCTGGAGTGTTCATATTTATGGAAACCCTCCCATGAGGGGAAGACTTGCTGGCAGTGCTCTGAACCCTTTGGGCATTATTACTTAGTTTGCTGCAGATTTTTAGTCATGATTCTCTTTCAAGTGGCAGAAATTCTGCAGGAAGTGCTCTTGTAGTGTCATCATGTAACACTTTTAAAGAGTTGTACTACTAAGAGCTGGTTAGACAAACAATACACACAATGGTTCTTGTCCCTGGGCGGTTTCTCTGGAGAGGGGAAAGCACTTGCAGATTTTAAACCTTTGTGAAATAATCTTACAGAGTGTAAAAGTTTAAAGGGAGGGCTAATATTCTCACTTCTACTTACACATTTGTGTTTCCACACTCTACTGGGATCATTTTGCTGGATTCATGGTTAAATCTTTATTTATCTCCTACCTTGGTGCAGCTGATCAGTTCATACAAAAGCTGTTTTAGTTCATCTGTCCTTACACCATATAAGGAAATCCTTTCTTACTGACATCATAAAGATCCAAAAGTAGACAAAAATGGCAATGGCATTTTAAATCCTGAGCTTCAGGCTCACAGGGATCACTCATAGTATTTTAAACTTTTTTACATGAGGATCTACTATTATAACAGTATACATATGGCAGATAATTAAAAAAAAAAGAAAAGAAAAGAATATTAAGTCTAGATTAAACAATTATAATCTCCTAATATTTCCAATTTTGTGCAAGTGTCACTTTACAGTCAAGTCAAATTTAGCTCAATCCTTGATTATTATTTGTTGATTTGTCTGTGGCCTTGTATTTAATATTTGGTTGTTGCTACTCTACAATACCCCGCCAAACAGTTTGTCAGGGCTGAGCTATCTAATAAATTATACATAATTGTTCCCCGGGATTTGTCCTTGGTTTTCAAATTAGCGTTTCGTGTGATTAGTAGCTACAGCTGGAGTGTCTTTGCTTAAAAGCCTCCCTTTCCCCCACAGTCTAGAGTGCATTGTCTTCCATATGGCCTCTGCAGCTTTACACCTCTAGCAACATTGCAGAAAGAAGCTCCTAGTGTAGGATAAACTATTATAAAATGGATAACAAGAAGGAAGTAACACTGACTTCTTAGTCTAATCAGGGCTTAAGCAAAATTGGCAGTGAAATTTTGAACAGATTGTCAGATATGTTTCACCGACCCCCTTTTTTTTTTTGTTTGTTTGTTTTTCTAAAATATTCGGTTGCTGTTAAAGAAGAGAGGAAGAAAATGAGCTGCTACTCACTGGTCTCCTTCAAAATAATCCTCTCTTCTGCAGCGAGCTGGCATTTGGGAGGTTTATAGCAGCATGGCCACAGGGGGAATTTGGCTAAAAAGCTTCTGTTTGGGTTTGTCTATAAGCATCTGTCGCCTGTGCTTTGTTTGTAAGCAGAGCCACAGCCTAGGCCAACCTCACTTAATTAAACTGCTAGAGCTGTGCTGCTACTGGTTTCCACTTCCGACTGTCTGACTGAGGGTTCACGTTCAGGGCTTGACAGAAAAGATGCAACGTGGCTGTATACGCTGATTAAAAAGTGCTTCTTCTCATTATGGTGCTTAACGCCAAGGAGGGATGTTTGTACTGATGTCCTGATAAAAATTCTTTTCTCCACTACTAAAGCTGAATGCAGACATGACACAGTGCCTCTTGTTCCATTTCACATCTTCAGATGCGTTAATCAGTGCTAACTAATGTGCATTCTCAAGCGAGCACTCTCTCCAGCCCAAACAGGCTCAAGGAGTACAGAAAGAGCCTCAAGATGGGATGACTCATAGCGAGACACCAGACAGCAGTTTGAGTGACAAGTAAACACTTATTCCTCGTTGCTCAGGATGCCAATGGCTCAACTTCCAGTTTATCTCCTGTGCACGCAATCTACCATAGCACAAACTGAGTGCTGCTGACATGTCCTGTAGTTGTCAGTAAAGAAGTTTGTTTGTGACCTTCATTTATAAAATAATATAAAGAAAAATGTAGTCAGTATAGTGGATAACAAAATGATCATTGCAGTTTTCTTGGCTCTCGGTTGTTCAATTAAATACATTAAACAAATTTATTTTTAGACTGAAAAAGATCTTTTCATGTTTCTAACATTTATAATTGAATAACATATTTCAGGGTAATATGGAAATGTCAAAACGTAATCTTGGGGATCCCCGTCCGTGCACCGCGATGACAGGTTAAATGCAGAACCCCATCCCGTCTTATGACTGCTGCACGTTCACCAGTGCAGATGTGGAGACGCTACACGTCATATGACACCTGGACAGTCCTGCAGGTTGATCCCGAGGGAGAAGCTGAAGCTTTGAGAACTGTGCTTGCCTGATTATCTGGAACATTTCTGCAGCTGTTTCTGTCAGTTTTTGTTTTGAGCTGAATTTTCACCGTGTGTGCAGATGTAGTCATACATTAATACACGCAAGACTGCGAAGAAACAGACTCCACCAATGCATGTGAACTACACAGTCTTGTCAGTCAGGCGTACAGCAGACACGCGTACACAAGTACAAATGCGCTCACACAGTAACAACACCCAGCTGTGGAAGCGAGCTTATCATCACAGCTGTCTTACCCAGCACCCTGCCACACACTCCCCCTCCCCTTTCTGTGTGCTCCACCCTCTCTGCGTCGTGTTATTCAGCGTTGATGGATCAACAAAAGGTGGCCGTATGCAAATTAGCACAAAAATGACAAATTAACACACGGCCGACAGACTCAAATCGAAGCTCTTGACCTTTCATTTGTTACACTGCACATAGTAACTGCTTACAAATGCCCTCAATATCCTTATCAACACACAATCACAAGCACGCTCCTCCCTTTGGTATCCCATTCCCGCCGCTGGTCTCCCAAGTGATACGTATACGTGTGCATGCGTATGCGTTTGTGTGTTGTAGGCGTTTGCCCTATTTTCTTGGTCTTTTTTTAATCAGCCCTCGTGCATTTAAAATCTGGCCCGGGCAGATGGGGAAGGGAGTTTGACCCACTTTGATGGATTCCAGACCGATTAAAAGGATGAGTATGCTTTCGAAAGCAAGAGGCCCCTGTATACCAGGGTGTGTGCTTGTGTGTGCATACAAGAGACAGGAGAAAAAGATTGTATTCATGTGCCAGTATGCAAATAAACATTCATCCTCCACCTTGTTGTTGACAGTGTAGTTATTCCGGAAATTGTAGTGTCAAGATAAAAAAAACCAAATAGCCAATTTCAGCAATCTTTCTACGGCGAACGTAGAAAGATTGTAGCGGGCAATTTTAGCCTCAGTCTTAACAGAGATGTTATAGCTGCAGGGTTATCTGACAAAAACCCTATGCATAAGATAAATATACAAGCAACGAATCAGTTCTGCGAAATGCACAAACTCTGTGGGCTGCGCTGATGCAGAGGGAGGTGTGCCTCACTCCCAGTTACAGCCGAAATTCAATTAGATGTTTTGCAAAGCGCTTATTTAAATAGGGGGGAAACAAATCACTAAATGCAGCATTTTCTGCCAAATCACCATGCATATAAGTTGAAGATAATATATGTGCTGTGAATTTTTGAATGTATTTGCATGTTAAGTGATCACTGAGAGCAAAACAATGTCTATTATTTTTATTCTAGTTCCACAGCACCTGTTCTTCCCAGACAGCAAGAACAGTGGAATAACAATGGGCACAAGAGCGAAATTACACAGCAGAAGTGTCCATAGATTTTTGCTAGGTACTAGGGCTTGTTCTGAAAAGTGCTGATTCCAGATGATAAAATCGCTCATTAGCAACAATGAGGTGAAGCGTGATGACCACTGAGAGGGAGAGAGATGTCATGGGCTCAGATGCTCTGAGATGGTATATATTTATATTTAAAGGAAAAAGATTATCCAAATGTGAAAATTGAGTTTTATATTTAAATACAAGTATACTAGGGGCTTAATATTTTTAGCCCAAACTAACTAGTACTGAGACTTTACTTTAGCCAATCTAACAGTTATGCAGAAAAAGACTTGCCTAAAACTTGTCTTCATAAAATATTTTCTTTCCAGTGTAGTAAATTTTTCCAGTGTCATTTAAAAATGACTAAAACAGAGCAATGTTCGACCTGACACCTGCCATCTGATTTATGGATTTTGCTGACATGGCTGCTTGGGGGAAGCACTAAAGACTAAAATGGGTCTGGGGATTTAAGATTCCTGGGAAAAGGTCTGTGAAAAGGCCATTCTTAAGATACCCAAACTTGCTGTTGTATTCTTACATTTGTGGTATTTTTGCTCACACAAAAATCCTGTATGACAAAATTGTAATATTTTAAAAATAACCAATTATATATTTGTTCATTTGTATTATTACCGTATTTCATAAATGGTAACTGGTAAAAGAAACATGATAACATTTAAACTAGTTTCTAATTTTCTTATTTAAAAAAAACTACCAACATATTCAATTGGTTGTTTCTTTGTCATGTGCTATATTGATTTGCATAAGATACCCAAAAAAAAAGCCTCTTAAAACCTGTTAATTATCTGAGTAATGCTTTAGGAAATGATTTAATGTTTTGTTTTGTCCATGTCCTGAATTTTTTTCCTTTCAATACAAACAATTGGGGAAAGGGATTTTAAAGCAGTGATGAATGGAATGATGGGCTTAATCACTGGTTAGTCTCTTAATGGGATGTTTAGTCCGTAACAAAATGGCCTATGTATAATATTTCCAGTATCATTTATCCTTTAATGCGATGCTGTGATGTCTTTCTCTCTTTATTGCACATCATCCTTTAATCTTCTGCCGTATCGTCGGCTACACATGTTGAACAGTAAAGCGTATTTGATGCATTACAGAGCTAGTACCTTCACAGACTTTCACACACATGCACGCAGATCCATAATAGATCCCACAGAGATTTTAAAGTGGAGTTGGGAGCACACTCAGGCCAAGCCACTCACTTCACTTCAATAGACTCTAGCATGGCAATAACCTCTCTCTTCATTGACGCAATTATGGTGCAACTATTTGCCTAGCTCTGTGCAGCAGTTTGATCTCATTTATCCAGCAATGTGGACTTGAAAGGTGACATTTCCTGTGGGTTTCTTGACAGAATATAAAGCCGTGCGTTTATTTACTAGGCTTGAATCAAAGCAGGACTGATATATATACTTTTTCTATGGGCGTCCTGCAGATTTTTAAGTGTTAAAGTGAACTTGTTATATTCATTTCCAGCTCCTTATTACTATTCTTGGGCTCTACTAGAGGGATTTGGATTTTAAAAGACGTTGGTTGCTAAAATAAAATATAGCCAAAGACTGTAACAGGATATATATGGCAGAAAACCTGAAAAAATAGTTTTGTCCACTTTAAAGATGCATGGTCCCGGAGGTGGACCAAAGAAATTTTGATTCACTTTTAGTGTAATAAGACAGATAAAGCTAAAAATAATAAATAAATAAATAAGAAATGGAACTTTTAAGTATGTACTGCGTATGTGAAGGGATTAAAATATCTGAATACTTTTTAAGTGGGATTTTTTCTTTTTAAAGGAGTAAGAGAAACACCACTTCACTACATGCTCATTCAGCCATTGATGAATGTGTCATTTCCATCCAAATTGCCTGATATCCAGTAGTTTTTTTCATCCATATTTTAATCCTCCTCTCTTCTTCCCATACGCACTTGCAGCCCCTGTTCCATAATGCACATAAAAACAGGGGCACATCCTTGGCTCGCCCTGGTAAAAGCGACGTCGTCAGCATATTTGTCAGACCTGTCATCTAACTTGCTCCCTTATCTCCAGGCCAACTCTCCAGCTGTAAGTGGGCAATATATGAGACGTGTATTTGGAGCACTAAGCAAACTGAAGGCATGGGCAGCAATTAAGAGGTCTGTAATTACAGAAAAGGCTGCCACCTGCTTTAGGTTATCATAGTGCTGATGCTTACAGAAAATCTAAGTTTTGTAATTTGTGTGCATCAGCCATGGGCTTCTGTTGCACCCTGAACTTGTACATAATACATTTTTATTTTTAATGATAAAATAATGTTCCTCCACTTACACTGTCGAGTTTGTTTACACAGAGAAAACTGCCTGCTTGAGTAAAGCAGTAAAGTTTGAATAATTTCTTTGCCAATAGCGTTGAATAAAGTACAAGCCCTGTAGTGTTGGTTACTAGCTTTGGTCACAACTAGATTGCCACAATCACCGGTAGTTTGCATGAAAGACACCAACTTGTTTGCAAAAACTAATATCTAGGCCAGTGTTTCTCAGGTGCTGGATCTCCATAGATCAGTACTGGTCAGGTGTATTGTTGTTAGACTAAACAAATGACCCAGTGAAACATAGAAACTCAGTAACTATATTAATTATAAGACATAAAGAAATGACTGAAAACAGTGGAAACAGAACTCATGAAGTTAAATAGATGGTTTGTATTTAATAAACTATCATTGAATGAAAGTAAAACAAAATTTATGTTATTTGGAGGTAGTAAAAGTAATATTAAAGTAAAATTGAATTTAAATAATGTTGAAATTGAAAGAGTATATTAGACAATTTTTAGGAGTAATTATTGATGATAAACTTTGTTGGAAGCCCCACATAGAACATGTGAAACGAAAATTATCCAAGTCTATTTCTATTCTTTATAAAACAAGAGATTTTGTGAGTAAGAACTGCCTTTATTTATTGTATACTTCCCTTTGTTTGCCTTATATGACCTACTGTGCAGAAATTTGGGGGAACACATACAAAACATATTTGGATTCAATATTTAAATTGCAAAAAAGAGCTATTAGAATAATAAATAAAGTTGGATATAGGGAGTCCACCCACCAGTTTTTTTTTGGTTTGTGTATTTTAAAATTCATGGACATTATATATTCTAAAACTTTAGAAATGATATATCGTGTGATGAAAAAGAATGTTCCAGTTTGTATTTTAAGTATGTTTCAACTAAGAGATGGAAAATATGATTTAAGGGGGTCTTATAAGTTTGAAATGCCTAAAGTGAGAACCAATGTTAAGTATAGATGTGTGTCAGTGTTGGGAGTGAAATTATGGAATGGACTTAATGATGAACTGAAGATGTGTTTTTCTTTGTCATTCTTCAGGAAGATTTTAAAAATTAGTATTATACAAGGTTATAGAAATTTGGTTTGTTAAAAATTTTTTGTGTTGATTTAATTTCTTGATTTATCATTGATTTCTTTTCAAACTGTTATACAACTTATTTATCAATGCTATTTATTTTCTTGGTTAAGGATTTGATTATTTCTATGGGGGTAAGGGATAGGATAAGTATAAGCCATAAGGCTTCAGCCTATTCCTTTTTCGGTTTCTGTTTGAGTACTTTTATGTAAAATTATAATCTGTTGTTGTTGTTGACTGAAATAAATTTCAATTAAAAAATTTTTTTTTAAAATTATTTTATTCTTACACTGGCTGTGGCTGTTCTATTCAGCCTTTGCAGTATCTTAGGCTCAATGATCTGTCTTTTCCCTGCATCTCTCCATCAAAATTTATCATCTGTGGAGCTGAAACTGGAATACCCATTCCACAAGGCAGTCCTCCATGCTGTTTAATTTTATTGCTCCATAATGGGAATAGTTGGGAGGTGTCAAGGGTCTTCCTGTATCCAGTCATTAACTCTACATCTCTATCTCTTTTGTCTTACAGCCTCCTTTGGTTCACTGTGATTGCAACATACATTTCTGTTTCACTCAGCTACCCGTCACTGTGCAGGTTGGATTAAAGAGCAAAACAAGAGTCCATTTGGAGGCACATGACTTAGCGTTTTCAATTTACTAAGTAATTAATTCACCCCAAGCTTCTCAAAGGCCTGCTGTGTGTTAGACCTCAGAAATAGTCTGTTACTTTCTCACACACTGCGTCTTTGCAGCATTACATCTCCCCTACAGTCATTCACATGAGGCGATACAGTAGGCAGTGGCCTTTGTGAATAATGCAGTGGCAATAAAATCTCTGCTACATTCAATTACACCAGCTTTGACTGTCTTTTCCTGTTCAGTATGTGTGTAGCTTTGTTAGTGTGTTAGTGTGTGCATGCTGATAATGCCATGACCAGGCTGTAAACCCAGCAACATTAATTATGCACTGTTTTGCTTCTCTGTTACGCTGCAAGGGTTTTTGGACTGTTACAAACTGCCGTCTGGCTTTTAACTACACTGCCACAGTTTATAAAGTTATTTGAGGGGTCATATGACATCTTTATGATCTTGCTTTCTTGCTGGTCACATATCAGCTCTGACCTTTTGGCTACGTCAAACACCTTGTTTCCTAGCCAATACAATACGCATCATTGATTATGTCAACTAATCTACTAATAGATCTGGCTTGTGAGTTTTCTGGCACCAAGACTTTGGCATCGGGGCCATTGGGTCTTGGTGGGGTTGATTGGGCCTATTCCTGCACATCCTCATGTGGAGGTTGGAGATATCCAAAGGTGTTGGCCCTATTTCTTGAGTTCCTGGGCTGTTTTGCACAACCAAGCTCTACCAGCATAAGATTGGATTTTAACAAGGTGATCAGTGTTATCTACTTTCCCTGCCAGCAGTTTTAATCTTGTTTTCTTGATTTAGAACAAGTTAGAACCAATCAAAGAAAGTAGAAGTGAATTGTAACAATAAATCTATCTGATCTATTACATACAATCTTTGTTAAGTTTACAAGGTTGGAGAGTGTAATGGTTCTTCTTTCTCACGTGTTCTGTTTACATATAACTGTGCAGCCATCAAGCAACATGTAAAAAGCACAGGTATTAGACTCAGAGACACTGCTTCTGTAGCTCATAGGTCTGTGTTCCCTGCTGCTACCACCACCCTCTCATCATGCAAAATCAATACAGCCGCTTGGAGGCTCACATGGGATAAACCGCATCGGTTTATCTGGCAGCAAAACATAGACTCCCTGCTGAGACAACACCACCTCAGCACCTAATGTTTTTTCCCCAAAAGGCATGTTCACAGAGTGCTGAGTGTATGTTCCGAGGAAGCCAGCAGAGATCTTAATTGTCTGATTATCTTCACAGCTCTTCTATCTGATGTCTGGTTGTAGAGACATTGTCGCCTGCTGCTGTGTTTCTTTTTTTTGTTTGTTTTGTTTTTGTTTTGTTTTTTTTGCTTTTCCTGGAATCCAGCTGCAGCCACATTTTTGGAGTCACTTCTTTTCTAAAAAGATCATTTGTGTCAAGAGCCCTGCAGCTGAGCTGGGAGCATATTGCCATTCGGGATTTTTAATGAAAGTGTATAATGTTGCAGCTGGCAATAAGGCTGAGGACCTGCAGACAAAACATGGGGGAACTCCTGAGCGAGTTTACCAGGGGCTTAGCAATTAACACAGAAAGTTAGGGCAGACTGGATTAGCTACCTTGTTTTTGGTATGGAGGAATCAAATTATTTTGGAGGGTTTTAGAAAGTGAACTCTTCTCCGTTCCAGCATCGTTTCATTTTATAATTACAAAAACATGTTGTGTTCAGTTGCTCAATCATTACAGCATGCCTTCCAGCTCTATATATGCATTTTAATGTGTATGGTCTGTCACAGTTTGGAGATTTCCACATGTTTTGAACAACCAGTTCCTGCTTCCAGCTGTAAATGATATGATAATCAGTCTGTGTTTATTGGAAGATTTTTAATACTGGCTACAGTTTTGAGTTGGGTAATCATTGACAGTTTAAAATCATATTTCAGTTTGAGAAATGTATATTCCTGTATCAGCACCCAACTTACGTCTCTTTAAGAGCGGTAACGATTATGAAACTAAAACAGAGTCTTGATCTTATACCTGCCTGCTTCTGGCCTACCTGTTGCGACCAGTCTTGAGCTCTAAATACCGCACTGTGCAAAAGTCTTGAGCCACCCAATCATTTCTTTATAGTTTGTTAGAAAAAATGGCGCAAAAAAGCTTGAAAGCCAATGACTGAAATAATTAAATGCAGCCCTAAACCATGATAGAGTCTCCATCATCGCTCCATAAGACCTGTTGCTGCTGATTTTCAGTAAAGTTTTTGGGCAACTTGCCAAACCTCAGTCTTTTCTTTTGGTTTTGGTTCCTTAAAAATGGCTTCTTCACACCTTTCCACTGAGGCCATTTCTGAGGAGGATGGCTCAACTGAAGAACAGAACATGCTAATCTGGTAAAAGCTGTCACAGTTTGACAATCAGGTAAAGAACAAACTAGAAATGCTTCAGAAAAATAGAGTAGCTTTTACTTATTCACAACCTACTCGTGATCAGGCATTTCCCCCCCTTTTCATCTCCCCTATATCAAATACCGGTATGAAGTGGTCTGTGGATTTGGAGATGAGCATAACCCTAACTTTAATGAACTGACAACCACAGAGACCGAGGCGTAAATGCCTCTGGTTATATCCATTCAAAAGTGTCTCTACATTCAGTGCTGATTGGATTCTCCAGGCTTCGGCTATTTTCCTCTTGCAGTTTAGTTTAAGAGTTGCTGTTAAATGTTTCACAGGCTATGGTCTCTGTCTGGAGCTTGTTTGCTCTTGCACCAAAGGTGAAGTGTGTAGTCTAGTGCCTCTTGTGTTAAAAGCTGCGACATTGCTGTATTCAAAATAAACCACGGTTCATCACTGAAGACATTTTCCATGTAAGCAAAGATGGAGGAGAAACTCTCCAGAGGTTAAATTAAGGATCTATAATTTTAATTTGTCATAGGCTTTTCGGCTTACATTTATGATTAAACTTTGTGACCTATGAAATCATTATAGGTCAAGGAGCAGTGATTGCTTCCCCCAAAAAAATGCCTCAGACTGATAATTGCAAATTCCAGTGAAATTAAACTATGCCTTATCTCTCTGGAGGGTACTTTAATAAATGGTGGGAGCACTTGGACCCCAGCTTCAAGAGCCTCTTCACACAGTTGCCTTCCGTCTTCGTCTCCGTACGAATAAGCCTGATACCGACACAAAGCAAGCCACTGACTGATGCTGGCTCTGTGATCTGTGCTAATGTAAGCTGACAGGTATCCCGGCATTGCGTGGCTCTGACCAGGCCCTGTGGCCATGCAGGCCATTCCCACTTACACTGAAGGAGGGAGCACCACCTGCTACACGACGATCGCTTTAACGTGCAACAGAGGCACCGTGCACCCTTGAAAGACTTCAGCATCCACCCTTGGTTGCCGTGGAGACAGTCGCTGCTACTCAGCTCAAACTGGTGGATTGGCTTTGCCACACCCATGGGTGTCTGGAGCGAAAGAGGAGGAAAGAGTTTAGATGAACTGTGCAAAGGAGCAGCTCCTTAAAACCACCATTCAACACATAAAATATTCACTTACTATTATATTCATCTTAACCACATATGTGTTGTATAAGGTTGTCATTACGAAACATAGCTAGTGATTGCAGTGATTTGGTGACCTCTAAAATCAGTGCATCCTTAACTCAGAAATGACAGAATTTTCTACCCATTTAGTAAAAAAATGAACTATGAGCTGATATAGAAGATCTATTGAGGGAAATCAAATCCTTACTTAAGGATACAGGAGATTCTGGATTCTACCATGATACTGCAAGCAAGCATGCACAAAATAACCCAAAAAACAAACTGGTATAAGGTACTGCAGCTTTGTGAGCAGGGGCAACAGAGAATGAGTTGTGCATAGTCATCAATACACGCAGTTCTACAAGCTGTAAGAAAATGAGTTAGAGGAATTTGGTACTGGATATGCAGCTTACATTTATCATGCATCTGAAAGTTTAGTACAATTTCCCCCCCCCCCCCTCTTTGCTCTCTAAGATACTTTGAGATATCTTGAGATTGTCATACATCTGTTAGTTTTGATTTCTGTTCATCTTTGAAGTTGTCATTGCAATTATTGCCTGGAAATTCAGTTATGTTATGCGGTATTATGCAATCGACATCAACAGATTTCCCCCAGTGCCTGGATAAATGCAGCCGATCCTGAGGTTGCAAATGATTACAACTGGGATTTAACTGCAATGCAGTTCATTATTTACAAAGCCAGGGGGCCTTGTCTGGCTTGGGAGTAGCCTCGGCATAAACTAGCTATGTATGCTAATTCTGGGGCTTGTAGAGGATTTACTTTGATTTGTAATTATATAGTGAATAGGAGGACAACAGATGAAGGATTATATGTGAATTTTTAGAAAAATGTCCTACTGAAATAAAGGCGTTAAAGTGTGCAGAGTGAGCTGTAGTGCTTAAAACCCATCGCTGTGAAGAGACACGATTAGTAGAATATGTACAGTTAATAGAGCGAGGGAGAGAATGTGAGGCACTGACATGACACACAGCCTGATATGCCATAATGATTGGATGCATGCATATTTCCCCATTTGTTGCACTCCTCTGCATAATTCAGCACAAACTATAAAGTCAGTGTGCTATTTCAAAGAATGTTGTAAATAATTAATGCAGTTGGACTAGGTATGTTGCAATTCACATGCAACCTATATTTTTGGAGAAAAAAAGGGAACCTTTGGTGATCTGTCAAAATTCTGGTACCTGCACTGGAAGTATTTTCAGCTTAAAAAAAACCCAAAAAGCTCTGTATAGAAATGACTATGTGGGCATATAGTGTGTATAATTATCAGTAAAGTGTTTTAAACAGCATAAATATAAATGCGAATTTGGTCATAGATGGAATATTATTGACTCTGTTTTGATTTGGCAAAGCTGAACACCGAGTTTTACACCAGCTTCTGTACGTCTACGTACTTCAGACGTCTGCTTTGAAAAAACAGAGGTGTTATTGCTTAGCAGCTTTATCGAGCGGAGCTGTGAAACGGTGGCTGGCAGCTAGCCGATCACTTTATTCATGTTGATTAAGATGCTCTCGCATAACTGCAAAAAACTTAATGAGTTCTGTGATGACGTCAGGTTGTGGGAACAAAACTTCTTGAGGTGTCACTTCAGAGTTTTCTTGCGTTTGTTCAGGACAAGATTAGTGTGCTGTCTTATCAGTGGAAGTTTGTTTATACTGAATTCAGTAGTGAGATTAGTATAACAGATTCATGTTCATTCACATCCTCACAGCACTTCAAACTAACTAGCTCCCTCTTTTACAAGGAGCTCATATAAAATATTCTTTGATATATTTCTTGTATTTTTCCCCACAAATATGTCCTGTATTTTTACTTTTTATTTTTTAAGTGTAACTTAAAGTTGGACCTAAATTCAGGGCAATTCAAGGTGTTCACTCCAGCTTCCACAGTCCGATCTCTGTATTAGCCTGCCTTTTGTCCTGTGACAGCTGGGATGAGCTCCAGACCTCGTGAAGCTAAAGGATGGATGGATTACACTCAGAGAAGTATAGCAAGGAACAGGTGAACACAATCAGGGCAGAGCAGAACCTAACCTCAGAAATGACAAATACAGGTAAAACACGTTGTAAAATAAAAAAGCACTTTAACCTACACAAGAAGTAGCTTTAAGACAGATAGGGAAGACAAAGAAAGGAATAAACAGATTTGGAAGCACAGGAAACCTAAAAGAACCAAATTAGATAGCAGACAATGGCATTTGTAATCAGATGAATCACAAGAGAGCCTGTTTACTCTAGAATTAATCAGTTCATTGCCTCACAGATGAGTAAAACCTCTAAAGTTAAACTGAACATAACTTTCCATAACCAAGACAAATGGAACGCAAAGGTAAAACTTAAAGTGACACTGTGTTGAGGAACTGCGGTAAAATTGTGCAGCGTGAAAAAATATATTGACTCTGACATCTGTTGTTCTGCTGCCTTGGATGAAGGAAATACTCTTCCAAAATCACATGACATGTTTGGCTCGTTAGGGCTTAGCTAATGAAGAACACGATCCAGCTCTTCTGACATGAGTGATATGGATTATTCATGATCATTATTACACAAGTGCTTCCACTTAGAAGCGCTGAAACAGCGTCTGCTATGCCGACCTCTGTACCCAGAAACACACAAATCTTCTGTTAGCTGGTGGCGGAAATGTAAGTTGTATGTAGTGTGTAGTCATTAATGGCCAGGCTTTTAGTGAGCCATGGGAAGATGAGGTGCATGCGCTATTACTGACCTTGAACTCATGTGTTCAAGTGAGTACCCTGATGTGTTTGTGTTTGTGGGTGATTTGAGCATACTCTGCAAAAACCTGAGAAGAAACAAGTGTAAGACGGGTTAGATTTATAAATAAAGTTTCCACCTTTTTATATGGAGTTTATGCTGCTAACTTTTACTTTGAGTCGGCAGGCAGGCAACATGGATGCGCTAACTCAGGAAGGAAGCGACGTAGGTGTTTCAAATTGATACCGTAAAAATATCAGATGAGCTGGGATCTCAGTGACCTCGAATTTAAGTTCATGAGTCAAAGAAGTTTTCTGAAAATCAATTTTGCCAGTTTAACATATTAGATGGTGTAAACGATGGATGCAACTATTGTCATGTCATCCATTGGTTTCTGAAGTGCTGTTTTGAAGGCTCTATTGGTAATTTCCACCATCAGCATCAAAACTGTGAAAAACAGATGCAACAAAGAGGGAGGCGGTCTGACTGCGGGATGGCATCCTCATTGGCTAAAGAGTTGTCAGTTACAAGTCATTAGTCACTGAGTGTCCAGTTTCATACCACAGATAATCTTTTGAAACATGGCATAATCAGGATTATTACAAAATTCTCGTAATTTTTATTCAGTATGACCCAAAATGACTGACTGAGATTATAAACGTATAAAAACAATTTTATAGTATCTGATGTAATGTGCCCCAAATTCTAGTTTTTATCTTTGCTAGAATGTAGTACACTCGAGACAATGCAAGCCTGCAACCAGTGAATGGTTTGAGGGATCAAGGTTTTCGTTGGTGGTTCGTTGGTTTGTCATCTACCTGTACTTATGCATCCATCAATACTTCCATCTATCCATCCTTTTTCATCTATAGACAGTTTAGAGTCACTAATTAAATGAACATGTCTTTTGAAATTGGGAGGAACCCAGGACCTTCTTGCCATGCAGTGCTCACTACCACACCAGATTTCCAGAGTTGGGAAGCAGTTCCCCAGTTTTGTATTGTTCATGGAATCTTAATTGACTGTTTAAGAGTTTGGAGTGTTGATGTCTTTACACGTAGCTATAGGAGCTATTTTCAGTATATAATTGCTTTACCAGTTATTTGATTTACTACTAATTAATAACGTATTTGTCTAGTCTAAGTCACTAAGTAGAGTGAAACTAATGGATAAAAACCTACAACTAACAAATTTTAAAAATGGCGACACATGAATTTGTAGCATCAATCAAAATGTTCTTCAGATCCATTAGATTGCTTTTTCCTTCCATGTTTTTTGTGAATAATCTTAGAAACTCAGCAGCTTGTGATAGCATTTTCTCCTACCTTTGTCTGACTTGAGTGGGCAAACATTTTTCAGATTTTTCTGACAACAGTTGAATGCAAAATATCACCCGAATGTAGTTATTTACCTTATTGCAGTTTACTGGCATGGATTTCTAAAAGGAAATGGAAATGTTTTTGGCAGGTCGTCCTATATGTACAATGGAAAAGAAGCTTCTCAGCTTCTCCCTGTGGGTGAAAAGGTGAAGGATTTTCTGCACTGCGTGCCTGTCTGACAACTTAAGCTACTTTCACATGATCAGCATCAAAGTGCTTAACACAGACTGGAAGCCAATAATATTTTAAGGAAAAGAGTAGTGGTGGCTGACTTGGCAGCAGTTGGACTCGCTTAGGCGGGTACAACCCCAACGCTTAGCTTTTAAACTTTGACCAAGTTTGACATAGACTTTTTGTAGAGTTGTTAACAGTGATCCGTTCCCAGGAGCAGATTTTAATTCTTCTCATGTGAAGGCTTTTTACAGCAAAGAGCTCAGTGTTACATCATCATTTGTCAGCAGGCACCCTACTATTCACCAGAGGCTCTGTATCTGTATCTTCATGCTGTGACACTGGGGTTTATTTTCACTTTTTCGATACCATTTTCAGCTTCTCTGAATGTTGCTGTCCCTCTTCGCTAAAAAAAACAAAAAGTCACCAAAACACTTAGCCCATTTGTAGTCCATTTAAGCATTTTAATGGTGCGGTAGTTTGCCATCACTGAACTGCTGTGTAGTTCACCTGTGTATGTGTGTGAGTTTTACTCCTGCTATTCCCTTCCTGATTAGATTTCACACTTTCCTGGCAATAGCGATTGCTTTATCCTTGCGTAATGCTGATTTCATGCTTGGCATTCACCTCGCCACAGATGTTGCACCCAGTTTTTTAAGCACCGGTCTTTTCAGTGTTATCTGTTATCTTTTCACTCGCTGTTTATCTTCATTAAATTGTTCACTGGCAGCAAATGGCACGTTATCAAAGAAATTTCAGAGCAAAACTGAATAGTTCCTGCAGAAAGGCAAAGCCATATTACTTTTACATATATTCTGACTCAGTTAAACCTTGTTTGCTTCTTAAAGCACCATTCTTTTTTTTTTCTCTTTTTTTTTTTGCATTTAGAACCACTTGCACACTTTCCTTCAGTTTAATTCATTTAGGGGCAGAAAAGTATTTTGTTGAATGTGAAATGCCACTTAAGTAGTATTAAGTACAATTTTAGGAGCAGTTAGACATTTTCAAGTTTGAATGGACTCTATAAAGCAAAAAACTTTTTCTTTGAAAGCATTTGGAGTTTCTATGCTTCTACCTTCTAGAACCTTTAACCATTTCTCTGCTTGCTGTTGGCATGAATGCTGAGGAATATACCTAGAAAATCTAAGCTTAACTTTTCCTCTCTGTCCTTTAACAGCTTTGAATTCATGCCATTTACTATGCATGAATTTTATGCAAATGAGAAACCTGAAGTAGAATTTAAAATGCTGAGGTTGTCAAAAATAGAGATAAAAGCTATCACAAATTGACCGTCTCTCAGTTCCCAAGTCAATCTTGTGTCATTTCTGCTTCCATCTCACTCTGTCTGAACTCGCTGTGACCACCAGAAACATTCACGTCCAAATAGATTTCATCTGCTGAAAGGTTCAGTGACCCTTGCCCAATCACAGCAGTTCATTTCAGGCCATTTAGACCTTTTTTTGTCATGTATGCTTGGAAAAAGTTTGCTTCTTTCCAAATAGTTGCTGGCTTTGTAGATTTCTTTCTTTCTTTCTTTACTGTTCCCTTTTGAAAATTTTCAGCTAAAAGTAAAACTTGAATAAAACTGCAAAGAATGTTACTATCATGACCCTCAAATTGGGGCTTTTACAGTAATAGCTTTAATTTTCAAAATGTGATGTCTAATTTTTAAAGCCTGCCAGTAACACTTAATGTACATATATTTGCCATTATCTTGTTGCTTGTTAGGATATATGTTAGTAACATACGAGCAATTTAGCAATCCCTTATTCTACATGATCACATATTCTATACTGGGGCAATAACTTTTTCCTCAGTAACTTCCTAGTTTCTCCCCATTGATACTTTACTTGGTGTAGTTTTATAAGTTTGCAAATCCCCCAAATATTTATTTTTCCTTAATGATACATAATGCATTTATAAGTCCATTTATTGTTATACTGTGTGGCAACCCATCAGCTATTATCTAATGATCTAGCCTCTGGGCAAGATGGCCAGTCTTGCAGGGGTCTAGTGTGTATTTCTAAGGCTAAGATCTCCTGTTCTGTGTACCAGTTATTGTTTATGAATGAATGTAGATGTATTTTTTATTCTCCACGAATGTGCCATTCACTAACATACATGCAAGGCCATGTTTGATATAATCTCATAAGAATTGCACAAGTTCATTTTAATAACGTGTTTTATTAACCCCATTAGAATGGGTACATAGCTGGATAAATGACCCTTTACAGTCTGAAGCCCTTGGCCAGTGAAAAGTCATTAAGACATTTACCAGAAAATTTAATTTTTTATTTAATTAGTTAGTTATTGAATAAGCATTTACTGGAAAACTGTGATTCTCAGGAGTGGGGACTGTAGGTTTTGTGATGAGAATTAATGTTATTAATCTGCTTCTGGCTTTTGGGTAACATACAAAGATGGATATACAGATAATATACAGACATACAGAAAGTTTTTGTATTTCTATGAGCCAGGCTGTTTTCACTGCTTTTCACTGGCTTGTTTTCCGTGGTAACTTCAATCTAAATTGAACATGTATAGAACATCATGATTTAGTGGTAATTTAGTTGTCTAAATTGCAACTGTGCAAGTAGACTTATCATCATGGAATCTAGGTTATTTAAATTTAAGATCAATTTAATAATTGAATAAACAAAAAATATGTCAAGCATGAAAATCTGCAAAATGTTTGTCAAAAAGCCCTGACTGAAGAGTTCTCTAACATACAGGCCCACAAGCACCATCATCAATCAGCAACCAGGCTAGGGCAGAGGTCAGGAGGGGGATGGGGTCTGTTTGGTCAGGAGTCCATAGACTAGTCACAGCCAGAAAGTCAATTTGATTAATCTTGGTGGATAATTGCAGTCCCCTCTATTTACACTCAACCAGTTCAAGCCATGAATGTGCCATGATCCCATGTTACATTGTAGGCAGATCCACACATTAGTGTTGGATTTTACAGACATAAGATGATACAGATAAAAACACGTGATATGTATAGTGATGAAGGGGCTGGATGTACAGCAGATTGTTGTCTCTCTATCTCTTTATTCATTTCCTTACAGAGTCTCCAAACAGATCCACTTCCTGTCTGTTCTTCATGATGCTATCAAGCACACAGGAAATAACATGACTTTCTTTTCCGTCAGTCATTCCCCTCACTGCGATACATCAGTCAGCTATGCTTCTGTTTTGATATTTGATGCCGAATTATTTCCATGCCTGTATTGTAAGACTTGTCTATCAGCAGGTTTCACTTTTGCTTTCTGTCATGGTTGTTTTGCTCCCAGCAGTTCACTTCTATCTACCTTCATTTGATCCTGTGACTGCTCATTTGAACTGAAAATGTGATGCTTCAAAGCTAAGAGTGGTGCACTGCTGCACCCGTGAAGACCTTTTGGTGTTTGAAGTAACTTTATTGTGACACCTGTGAAGCGTATCTTCAGAGGAAATCACCTGTTCCATCCTATCTTTTGTTTCGGCTGACTAATGACTCAGGGAGCCTAAATAAGTCATTTAAGTATTTTCTCACGTTTCCATTCAACCTTAAAGTAGTGGTTTTCTTCTGTATGTGTTGCAGTCATTGGTGTAAAGTAGAGATATGACATGAAAGCCAAAGTTCAATTGCATGCATTAATGAACCGATCTACGAGAGCATCACTTTGCAGCATTAGCTGTCGGTAATACACTACTGAAAATTCCCACTTGCAATTTGATGTTTGGGCGCACTTGTGATAAGCAACATAATCTCAGAAGCAGTGGGATTGAGGAAAACACCCAGGAGACTCCACACAGTTTGTGTGTCTTTGTGTGTGTGTGTGTTTTCTGAAAGTTGAAAAGCACGCAATAAACACTCCACTAGGAGATGAAGAAATGCAGCTAAATTGTGAGCAAGTAAAAGAGCTCATTTTGCAGGATTCAATCAAGTAGTCACATGGATTGTCACTTGAAGTTCTGATCCCTCAAGCTGCATCCACACTGTAAATGACGCAGCAACCAGAGACCATAAAAAGCGAATGATGTTTGGCGACTTCAGGCCATTGCAAGGAAAATAACTGGTGGCTGTCAAAATTGCAAGTAAATGTGAAATTACAGGAGATCAATTGGAGCAACTGATTGACCTATGACCTAATAGTAAATACACTGCAGGGTTACCTAGGCAACTAAAGCATGGAATATCGTTAGGTGACCACCCACCAGCTTTAAACCACACTTCCATTGTGAACATAGCTTTTATGTGCCTTTGGAAATGAAAGCTAGCTGAATTCCCAAAAGTATCCGGACACCAAAGGGTGTCTCCCTCGATGGGTCGGTGATGAGATGAGAAATGCTTTATTTATTTATTTATTTTGTTAAGGGAGTTGAAATGGTAATGAAATAATAATATCTTGCTTCTCTGCCAGACAGATGTATTGTAGAGCGTATGAAACGGCAACACTTTTTTTTTTTAAAGCCTCGTCATAAGAGCTATATGGGCTTGTTTTGTCCTAAAATCTAACTATATACTGCAAAGCAAGCTCATTAAAGCAGAATGCAAAAGAATGGTGGTGCAACACCCGTAATTAGTTCCAAAGTGTTTTCGTTATCAGTTAAATTGGTAATTTTTCTGTGCTGTTCTCCTCAAAACCTCACATGGGGTCTTGACTTTGAGGTTGGGGAAGAATCAGGTTGCATTTTCATGCCAGTCCGTAATGTCTCTACCTATCTTTAGCTCCTCTCTATATGTCCATTACCATCACTATACTAAAACTTTGATGATGTTTTTATTACAACATGCTGATGTTTTATGAAACATGCCAACTTCAGCTTTTTCCTATTTTGTGTGACCCTTGAAGCATTACATACTAAAAGCGTGTATTTTATTATCTTTAACCCATATGACTGGAGCAAAATTGGCTGATTTTTTTTTTTTTTTTAGTATCTATAAGCTTTAAAAACATGAGGTATTAAAATGCATTTGTGCAGTGTAAGATTCTGCACAAACATTATTGTGTCACGTTGTACAGTGCTTTGAAAAAATAGTCTGTTGTACAGCTCTCTCCATGCCTTTTCATACAATATATTACTCGATATGGTTTCTTGGAATTGTTTTTCAAGGTCACATTTGACCTTGGGCACTAATGATGAAGGTCAAAGTCAGATGCTTCAGACTCATATCCCCACAGCTTAGTGCAGTGTTGTGAAGTTTGAAGACCATCCACAAAAATCATGGATAAAATAAATTGACACATTTTGGTGTGGCCTTAGCCTTGACCTTGACCCAATTTACAGCACAATTCAGCTTGAGCCGTTATTGATATCTACCATCACACAACATTTGAAGATGATGCTGATGATCTTGAAAACTGTTGATGCTAGACTGTTAAAAAACAGACAAATAGAAGCTCCCTCCTTTCAGAGGGAGAGCAAAACAGATGAAATATAGATTCTAATAATTTTGATGTTGCATGCACCGTGGGCTCACTGCTGGATTCAGAATCAGTACAATGCTATTTCATCTTTATCTTACCATTTACCATCAACTGTTCTCACACTAAAGAATACTGCAGTAAACATGGCTGTATCAGGCCATTTATAAATGTCAATCACACAGTGAAACGTTACACTAGTTAATGATTTAAAGACAGGAAAAAGATGCAAAGATGAAGTGAGTGTGTAAAATCTATATCTCCGCTGTTGTTGATTAATGGAAGTAGTTTAGTGAACTAGAGTGCAGTAGGCTGGGGTTTCATATTCCAGTCGATATATAATAGGATTTGGCTGGCAATGTGCATTAATTAACACATAATCCAAAGTTTAAACAAGGCCACTGGGGTTGCTTTCCACATTTAGGCCATGCAGTAACTGTAAATGCAGCAGGTCATTCCTGGTAGCAATTGTAGTTGTTTGGAAGAATTGTGACCATGTGAAAGACAAAAGGGCATAGCTATACAATTAGTTTGAGAATTTACAGTATGAGTATTAAAATATGATGTGAGTAAAATTTACTGTTTATTTGACTTGGTTTCATTAAAACTATGAGCTTTACAGAGGATGTTTGGATGTTCATAATATTCTTTTCTCATTTATTAGTCAATGATTTATCAGTGCAGTGACATCAGGATGCCTTTGGGGATTCTCCTCAATTAGCATGGGGCCAATGAGAGCAAGTTGTCGATCCACGTAATGAGATCTTGCATAATGAACATAGTACAAATGCTCTGAAAGCCTCAGTGACTGCACACTTGTTGGGATCAAATGCAGTGTCATGAGGGGGAAAAAAGATGACATACTTAAAAAAGTTAAAAAGAATTGAAATAAGGTTGAATTTCAATCAGTGAATACCATTTCCATAATTCAGTGTCCATGAGTCACTGCTGCTTGCTGTGTTCGCTGTGAATAGCTTTTGCATTTGTGAACAAAGATGAAAAGAGTTTGTTGTGTGAGGCTCCTCCAGGAAATTATCTGTCGACACTTTCCAGCAGTGTGTCTTTCTGAGAAAAGTTGCTTTAGAACTTTCGTGCCCTCTGTGTTGTTTATCAGAAGTTTCATTATCTCTTTACCTTGAGTGTTGCAGGGAGGTCCAGTGAAGCTTGAATGGATTGTGTCTTTGGGAAGGAAACTATTGGAATATTGGATTTGGAAGTGCCGCTTGGTTCTGCATGGCTGAACTGTATCCTTAAGGAAGTGCTGCTGCTGACTTTTTTTAAAAATGTATTTTTCCTTTTTTTTAATTTTTACATGGCAGACTTGGATCTTTTGAATCTTCACTTCATTCAAGGAAACAGCTCATTCCATCTAGAACTCTAATCACTGAATCTTAATCCAGAGGTGTAAGATGTATGTACCCCTTTTAGATAACATAGGCTGTATATAAAAGATGAACATCCCCCAATTTTTAAAAAATGAAGACAGTGCAGAAGCAATGCTGCAATCTTTCTAATGGACACTTCTTTTATCTCCTTACATAAAGAAATCAGATTATATAGAAGTCAAATAGAAAGCAGCCCTGCTTCTGTCTTGATTTATGCCCTCATCATCACCTTAACCATCTTGGGCCCTGTATGATGAAACAAATTCTCCATTCTCAGCACATCTTAACATTATCTGGCTAACTTTAATGCTTAGTGGTTGATTCATTAATTATTCTTTTCATGTCTGAAATATGTTATCTGTTTTTGCTGCTGTGTTTTTCCTTCTGTTTTTTTTAGGATCACAGAGTTCATATAAAAAGTTGCTAACACTTACCCAGTACCACAGCCCTGAAGTATTTATTGCAATCATATAATTGGGCTTTTAGCTGAGATGCTTTATCTCAGATTCACGAGTAGGCGCTCTGTGTAGGAATTTCTTTAATTGTGGGTTCTTTTCATGGGTGCTTTAAAATCTAGTTTAATGAAAAAGCAAACTTTAAATAGGCACAAATTAAAGGGCTGTAAATTCCTATGTGTCAAATAGAATGATTTTTTTAAATAAAGCTTTCATGCAAACTTGATTTGAAGCTAGGTTGAACAACAATAACATTTCTGTGTTATTTTCGTCTTGGGGACTAAGGATGTCTGACCCCAGCTGAGGTTGCTGCTGGCAGGGATGAATTAAGTATGCAGGCTGAAATTGTGCCATATCTTATGGCTTGCTTGCTGACTGCTCACCTCGGTGACTGCAGCAGCTGATAGGAACTTCTGAGCCCCTGTGGAACAGAACATCAAGTTGATGCATTACTTAGCCACTGTGTCTCTGCAGCATTGTACGTCTTGCCACCTTTCCTGCTTCAGTACAACCCCTGGACATGATCCTAAACTTTACTTTGTCAGTATAGAAAGAAAGAAGGAGGCTGGACCGTAGCTCACATGACTTGGCCTGCTGCATGGTTTGCTGTCTGCGTAGCATGCAGAAGTGATTCCATTACATTTCCAGTGCTTCCAATGTTATGGATTTCAGAGTGTTCAGTGACTCTATTATTCTAAGGCAAGCAGTACTGGTACGCATAAGCACACACACCAAAGCTCTTCTTTTAATACATCAAACCCAAAGCAGGGTCATCATTAGATGTCGCTTCAAATCCTTTAGCCAGCTGAAGGGTTTGATGGTGCATGACAAAGAGACCACATGACTGTATTCTCTGTCAACTCCTTTCTCACCTTTGCCACTGCCATACATGATAACCATATATACGTACCCAATATATGAGTCATTTCTTGTCACTTCAGAGTATTTGGAGTTTGGTATCTACTGTAAAAGTCAGCTCACTACACCGAATATATTTGAAGAATAAATGAATTAGTCAGGAGATAAAAGTAATTTTTACAAAAAGCAGAAAACTAGGTCAGTACGTTAGCAGTTTGAAGTTCAGTACAAAGTAGCTGATTTTGCTCTTTCTTTGTTAGAAGAATTGCATTACAGCAGTAGACAAAATACTGCACAGTTTACTTCACCCGTAACAACCTTATTTTTAATAAATCACGGGAAATTAATTGCCATTTTGGGACAATAATATGATTTCTATGAAACCCTGCATAATTTCAGAAAATGAGGCACCGTCCTTTTTCATTTTTTCCATTTGGTTTGGGAAAATTAAGAGTTTCAGTTCTCATTTACACATCAAACTTCCACCTATTACAGTGTTCCTTTTGTGGATCAAAGATCTCTAAATATAGACGATGCACTCACCAGCGGCCAGTTCCCAGGTGACTGTGAAGGGAGAAGGGTCCAACAGACTTGCCAGTTTTAGAACACAGTTATTCAGGGATAATACTGGCATAAAATATTAAAGTTGATGAGGATCTTTCCTTCCCTCCGGTCTTATTTAGTTTAAACCTGTTTTGTTTTTTTTCTTCTTTCTACAGCTAAAGTTTTTCTGTAACTTTTATTTTTGTGATAATGTGACAGTGTATCAAAGGTGCAAGCCCTTCCTTAACCTTTAAATTAATTATTAATGGAGCGCAGTTTTTACTACAATGTCTCTCTGTATTTTTATTTTTTTTCAGTGTGTATTTTTAAACATAGTCTTTCACTAATAGATAATGTGATACCATATGTGGGTGGAAAAAAGAGAAAAAACAAAACTGTTTCCAAGGAAACAAATGTAATGCACTGTGTTTTATGTCGAATGTGGATCAGTTCCATAGAAAAGAGACAGTGTCAGAAACATTATCCTTGACCAGAAAAATGCATCCTCTGGCTGTGTAATGTATCATCCATACTGGTCTCTAAGTAATCATTAATTCTAAATATATGTAATATATCTAAACATCCTCTGGCTACTTTGCCATAGCAAGAAAGGAGGTGGCATGGTGCTTTATAAACAAGTCAGCAGCATGGCATTTACTATTGGGGTGACTCGCCAAACTCATCTGTGGAGCACTATGTAAGGCAAAACCTGGAAAGTGGTTCTTCTGGCAACAAGAAGAACAACTTATTGTAATATTTAAAAACTCTATAAATATGAATGGAAGGGAAATAGAAGTTTGTATAAGCTTGACAGATTTAGTTCAGAAAGAGGATTTCTGCAGTGCAGTTTTGGTAAACCTGTGTGAACTGTAGCCTCAGTTTCCTGATCATAGCTAAAATCAGATGCAGCCAGTGTGTTCTTCTGCTGCTGTAGCCCAAGGTTAGACATGTTGTGCATTCAGAGATGCTCTTCTGAATATCTGGGTTATTACAAGTGGTTATTTGAGTTACTGTTACCTTCTTATTAGCTTGAATTGCTCTATCCGTTATCCTCTGACCTTTTGCCATCAACAAGACACTTCACCCAGGGAGCTGCTGCTCAGTGTTCAATGTGTAGGAAAATCCCAGCAGTTTCTGAAATACTCTGACGTGACAGTCTGGTACCAAAAGCTATGACATTGTCCCTCAAATCACCTTTGTCCACATTTTCAGTTGCTCTGTTTGAACTTCAGCATGTCTACATGCCCAAATGCATTGATCTCCTGTCATGATTATATATATGAGCTATATAAGAGCAGCTGAACAGGTGTATCTAACAAAGTAGCTGGTGACTGTAGATTTTCTGTTATGAAACAGAATATTGGCTTTCTTAATGGTTGAAAAAGTGTATTTTAAAAGAGCTAAAAGAGTGCACAACCCTGTATAAATTTCAAGTATGAATCAAGTATGAATGTGTACAATCATTTACTGAGTTGAAGAATGTGGCTCCAGCAATGACTGACTTTCAGTGGAGGGAAAAATCAGTTTTGTCTTCTGCCCCATGCAAAAGACAAACAGTTGGAGCACAACAGACGGGAGAGGTCACATGCTTTACTATGGTAACCATGTTCAGAGTAGGATGTTCGTTTCCAAGGTGATATGTGTTGCCACATTGCACATATAGGTAGAGAAGACACTCCACCTCAAGGCGGCCTTGATTTAAAAAAGAAATAAATAAAATGCTCCATCAAGTCCTGTTACTGGAAAACGAATGCGTGTCTCATCTGATTGTGATTTTTTTTTTTCTCTAAAAATTCTCCTCATCAAAAATCTGCTACTCAAGTGTTTCAGATTGAGACATTCATCCTTAATCTGCAGAACATTCGTGTGATTGAAGCTCACTCAGGAAAAACAGAGGATTATTTCATTCTGTTCACTGGTCTGTTAAATACAGCAAAATATATTCTGCATAGAAACAGCATCCAGTGGAATATAGAAGATCATCCCTAGAGCATGGACATTCATGAAGTACTTTTATTTGTTTTTCATTCTTTCAATCCCTTTCTAATCCAGAGATGCTGAAGATTGCATGCGTGCAAATGGAAACACAGAATTCTTATTCCTTTAAAATGAGTCTGCCTGAAACCCTGCTTTTCTGTATTCAATGCTTATGCTGGCACATTTTCTGCTAATGAATCATTGATGGAGGCCCTCCTCACATGCTATAGGTTCAAAGTAATTTCAGATAGCCTCCTTCTCTTTAACCTTCTCACTACTGAGGTCTTGTGGATTACACAAAGGCTTGTAATATGTCGGGCATGCTTATAGCATTTTGAGATTCTAGTTTTAATTAAGGGCTTTTGTCTGGGAAACGCTACACCAGTGTTAATGAAAGGGACAACCAGGGGGGGAACTAAGAGGGGATAAAAATAGCAGCTAGGATTCCCTGTTGGGTTGGAGCCAAACTCACAGCAGATCACGCCAACTGATTAGCATAGACATGCTCCTGTGGCTGTGGATGCAGATGTGCATCAGTGATGACAGTGTATACAGAAGAACATGGATTTTCCACTAAACACAAATAGAGATACAAGTAATGCAAATGACAGCCTAGTATGTTTATTTATGTTTCCATACATTCAAATGGGGGGAAAAAGACCATGATAGGTCTGTATCTCATAAATTTTGCACCAATTCTAACAGAAATTAATTTTGAGTTAAAATGGTTATAGGTGAAAGATGACTTATTGAAGGAATAGATGATTAAAACTGCAGTAGCCAACAAGTTTTTGCCATCAATGGCCAAATATCCTTCAAACATACAATAGTTCAAATGGTTTGAGTAATAAGACTCAATGAAACTCACCTGTAGTCTCGTTTTCTGATTAAATTAAGAGTTAAGAAAGTTTAGGGGTTTAGACGTGGGCTGGACTCGGGACAACAGGATGATATTCACAGGTAGGCAGACTTGGGCAGGTACTGGAGCCTAGAACAGGAAGTTTGTCCACAGGAAGCTGAGATAAGAGTTACTGAAATAATCGTTGACTAATCAAAGAAAAATTGAGTACCAAAATAATCTTTTCATCTGTGTAAACCCATCAGTAATTTCCATCCAAGATTTTCTCTTCCCATCACATGGAGTGTAACTTCTGCTATATATATGTGGTCCTAAACTGTTGGGAAAATTATAACATTAACTTTTATATGTGTTATAATATCCTAAAACACCGGAACTTGTCCCTTTCAAATTCAGAGATTTATGTTCTATAACAGTGTAACAGACTTCAGTGGCAGATTAAGAGCCCTTACAGTATGTTGTGGCTACTTTCCAGTTGTACACTTCGTAATAGCTTCAGCTATTACGGCAGAAGTGAAATGATCTGTGCCAGCATTCTTTACAGAGGAGAATGGATGTTTATTCAGACTTATAAGAATATAAGTTTACATCCTTCAAGGTTTTTCCTTTATGGTGAGACAAATAATGCTCAAAGTCTTTCTATCCTAACGCAAAGTGAATGGAAGTGTTGTGACTTTAAAAATAACCACGAGATTTCTAATAAAAAGAAAAAAACTATACCTGTGAGACTAGCAAGAACATGCAGCATCATATCCCCTCTGACAGCAATGTTTCTGAAACCGTCTGTTTGAACTGCACTGATATTGTGTTTACCTTCTATTATTACGCATGCTACATGTAGAAAAAGACTGCGCATGCTAAAGAACAAGAAAGAAATCAAGCTTAAATATATACATTTGATGTACAGGGTGGGCCATTTATATGGATACACCGTAATAACATGGGAATGGTTGGTGATATTAAAGTCCTGTTTGTGGCACATTAGTATATGTGAGGGGGCAAACTCCTCAAGATGGGTGGTGACATGGTGGCCATTTTGAAGTCGGCCATCTTGGATACAACTTTTGTTTTTTTCAATAGGAAGAGGGCCATGTGACACATCAAACTTATTGGTAATGTCACAAGAAAAACAATGGTGTGCTTGGTTTCAACGTAACTTTATTCTTTCATGAGTTATTTCAAGTTTCTCTATGTTCACAGCCATTGACATGTCGAAGAGGTTAAGATGCGAGGAGCGGATCGAAATTGTGTATACGAGCGACTAGAGTTAATTCTGTAGTCCTGGACTTCCTGCTTTCCACCCTCCACCTCCACTCTCCTCCTCAGGCTGCTCACCGGCCCGGTCAGCTGGTGGATTCACAGCCTGAGACGCCGGCCCCGACATCTACATGGAAACGACGTTCGCGCCGCCGGCGTTCCTCACCGCAGCCAAAGCCACAGACATCTCAAGAGCCGGCTGTGGTGAGTAGTACGGACAATTTTTCATTTTCCTCATCATCTCTGTTTGTGTCTGCAGTGGACGAGCTGACGGTGCAGGTACCATCACCTTGGTCGGCGGTCGCTACACCACCCGCTGCTTCACCATCTGCAGCTGTAACGCCGTCGTCATCTCATCCGCATGCAGTCACCCCTCAGCCGTCTTCTCCTCCAGCAGCGGCCTCCATTCCACTACCCACTCCAGCAGCCTTGTCCGGAGAGAGCGACCTCACCCGCGTCCAACGCTTGATGGACTGGGTAGCTCACACCACCAACACACGGGCAAGAGTGGTGGGGTTAAACGCCATCGAGGCAATCCTGGAGGGAAACCCCTACCTCGGCCAGCTCAAGGGAGTTTCCGCCTGCCTTTGCACCCTGCATAAAGCCCGGGGGGTAGTGCAAGCTCGGGAAACCTCAGACTTCGTCCAGCTGCAGCAGGAGCTCAGCGAGCTGGAGAGGAGCTCGGCGAGCCGGAGGAGCCCGCACCGCCAGCTGAGGAGCTCAGCGAGCCGGAGGAGCTCGGCATGCCCGAGCAGGAGCTCGGCGAGCCGGAGGAGCTCGGCATGCCCGAGCAGGGGCTCGGCGAGCCGGAGGAGCCCGCTCTGCCAGCTGAGGAGCTCAGCGAGCCGGCGGAGGAGCTCTCGCTACGAGCAGAGGAGGAGCTCGGCGAGCCGGAGGAGCTCGCGCCGCTAGCCGAGGAGGAGCTCGGCGAGCCGGCGGAGGAGCTCTCGCCACGAGCCGGGGAGGAGCTCGGCGAGCCGGAGGAGCTCGAGCCGCCAGCCGAGGAGGAGCTCGGCGAGCCGGAGGAGCTCGCGCCGCCAGCCGAGGAGGAGCTCGGCGAGCCGGAGGAGCTCGCGCCAGCCGGAGGAGCTCGCGCCGCCAGCCGAGGAGGAGCTCGGCGAGCCGGAGGAGCTCGCGCCGCCAGCCGAGGAGGAGCTCGGCGAGCGGAAGGAACAACCGGCGCCGCCAGCCGAGGAGGAGCTCTCGCTGCCAGCAGCCGAGGAGGAGCTCTCGCTGCCAGCAGCCGAGGAGGAGCTCTCGCTGCCAGCAGCCGAGGAGGTCAGCAAACCGGAGGGACCTCCACGTCTGGCGCGGCCTCCACGCCATCCACGTCCTCTGCATCCACGTCAGCGACCAGCGCGTCATGAACCGTGTGCCACACCTCGCTGTTGCTCACCGGAGGAGCAGCGCCGCCACCGGACCCGTGGCAGGCCGCCTGGGGAGCAGCGCCGCCGCCGTCGGACCCGGGGCAGGCCGCCGGAGGAGCAGCAGCGCCGCTACCGCCACTGGATCCCGGGCAGGCCGCCTGGGGAGCAGCGCCGCCGCCGTCGGACCCGGGGCAGGCCGCCGGAGGAGCAGCAGCGCCGCTACCGCCACTGGATCCCGGGCAGGCCGCCTGGGGAGCAGCGCCGCCGCTACTGGGCCCGGGGCTCGCCACCGGAGGGGCAGCAGTGCCGCCGCCACTGGAGCAGTGGCAGGCCCCCAGAACTGTTTTTCTGCTGTTGCCGGACCCGTGGCCGTCCGCCGGAGCTGCAATGTCGCCACCATTGGACTCGAGGTAGGCCCCCTGAACTCTGTTGTTATGTTGATGGGCCGCCTGAGACTGTTTTGTGGCGTTTTTTTTCGTTTTGTTGCTCCGCTGCTGGATGCGCGGTTGGACTCTGGGACTGTGACCTTGGGGGGGTTGTTTTCTTTGGTTGTTTTTGCTTGTTTTGGTTCTGGCCCTCCGTCCTGGTTCCCCCCGCCGCCCGCCCTGGGTTGGTTGTGCTGTTTTTTGTTTTGGTTTTGGGGTCGTCGGGAGCCGACCCTTAGAGGGGGGGTACTGTCAGGGTCCTGGGACTGGGCGACCCAGGATCCCTGAGCAGTTATGTATTATATTATTATTATCATTATTATATGTATTTTGGTGTTGCTGCTGCTCTTCTCCATGCTTGTAGATGTGTGTGTGTGTGTGTGTGTGTGTGTGTGTGTGTGTGTGTGTACGTCTGCGGGTATGCTTGGAGGATGGAGCTCAGCCACCTGCAGGCCTGAGGGGTGTGGCCCTGTGGAAGGACTGGCCACACCCGAAGCCACACACCTGCCGCTGATCAGGGCTCGTCGGGGGAGCTACTTAGGAGAGTCTTGGAGCTCCCACCGACGCGGGATCATTGCATGAGACTCCACGTTAGTCGTCCTGTTACTGTTAGTGTGTGTATGCCCGCAGTTGCGTGTGTCCTGACGGCTGCGTCTTTTGTTTCCCGCAGGAGGAGCGTGGAAGACACGGGAGCAGCGAGCACCGGGGGGTGCTGACACGGGAGCGGAGAGCACAGAAACACGGACTATTCACGGGGAGACACGACACGGGAGTCTGGGAGAACACGGGGATTTATTGTTACGTCGTTTTTCACTTTGTAAATAAACACTGTCTATACATAGAGCACCGCGCCTGGGTCCTCCTTCCCCACACATCCCCACGGTCTGCCAGCCAGACCGTGACACCAACACTGAACCAGTTTCACGAAACTTAGCAAGCAGTTTGCTAACTGTAGCATGGGAGATGGGTGGTCTCGTAGGGTGTCTTGCATTGAAATCTGCTGCAATGACCCGGTTACTGCGTTCACCAGATATCA
>NW_024582410.1:2024098-2061062 GCF_018398535.1 Haplochromis burtoni
GCCACAAACAGGACTTTAATATCACCAACCATTCCCATGTTATTACGGTGTATCCATATAAATGGCCCACCCTGTATTATGCTTTTCAACTACTGACTGTTAGCTCAGTTTGTTGTGATTAAGGTAGCAAAATTAATAGCTTTCCAACAATCAGCTCAACAACCTCCTTGGCTGTAAAATAAAACGTGTTTTTTCTGTATTAAACCATAAAAGCATTCATTATCTTGCAAGCGGGGAATAAACTCTAAATTAAACTTCACAGAGTAAATTCTCAGAACAAGAAAATAAACAGATCGTTTAGTTTTGTTATATTAAACACTTTGAGTGATTCTGATTGACATCACCCTAGTTTATAAATAACTGAATAGTAGCAATACTGAAAATATTTTTTGTGAAAATCATAAAAAATGTAAGACTTCAGATCAAGTTAATTCAATAATGTCATATCTATGGACACTAACCACTGTGACTTGCATCTAGCATCTGGCAACCCAACAGCACACGAGAGCGCTTGTTGCATATGTGTCAAATAAGTATTGCCTGCACACTGAGACAGAGCTGGCAGCACAGTCGCTGTCTAGTTTTGAGGGAGAGTTGGCAGCCCTCGAATGCCAGAGATTTCTGACACAAATCTGACAACACCAGTGACCCATGAGAATTCAGACACGTATCTGGCAACACTTCATCTCAGCAGGGTTCGCTCCACATGGCGCATCTTGATCTGGCAACGCTGTAGCCTCCAAGAACTGCAGGGAAGCAGACCGATGCAGAGGACGGAGCTGGCAGCCGTCTACGACTGGCCAGTTTCTGCCACCGTGTTTGTTTCGCCTTTTGGAATTTAACGCAAAGTTGTGGAGTATTTTCACAATTAGTCATGTACTACTACGTAAAGGATTTCTTCAACATTATGTTTGTTCAGAATGTCAGCTATGCTGTGAAGATGTGACAAGTTATGAAATATGATTCCCTCTCATGTTTCACTAATAGATATTGTCCGTTAAAAAGCAATTTACATACTCTGATATATCACAATGCAGCTGGTAAGGCAAGGAAATGGCAAGGTAGAAGCAGAAGCAAAAAAGAGGATTGCTGCCAAGCAAAGCTGGGTATAATAATCTAGGTTTCTAATACTGCAAGGCCAGCTCTGCAAATGTTTCATGACAAATTTAAAGCTTCTTTCTTAATTGAGAACATACAGTGCTTATGTGTGTGTAAGGTGTGTAAATACTCTTGCAAATGCCCTCTGTTTAAACAGACGGATCGTTGGCTAATGATTAGAAATAAATCTATGGGCAGTAATCTAATGAGTGCTAAAGAAAACCAGATGTGTAAAGAAACAAGGTAAAGGAGCAGCAGAACAATAGGGAAGGCTTGTAGAGTTATGCAGCATAGACTCAGCTTGCTGATTCGTGGTTTGCTTTGTGCACGTGTTGTTTTGCAGTGTTACGGAAGACTGAGTCTTTAACTAAAAGCTCATACAGTAGGTGTAATGCAGGTAGATTTGTTACAAATGGCATCTAGCATCATTTGCACCCCTGAGTCTTAAGTGTCAGCATGTAGACAGACCACCCCCCGCCCGCAACGAATTTCCAAGGCATGTTTTGCTGTCGTGCTTTTCCTCGACAGTGCACTCTGCAGCAGATCAGCCTTTCTTTACCCTTGAAGTGACCCTGTTTCGACATCAAGATGCCACCAGGGAGCCACTGTACTTGTTTGTGTCCTCTGAGAATGCTGTAGTGCTTCTTGCTCTCTTATTCTGGACATATATTGAGCTGCATATTGCATTGCCCTGCATATTGTATGTGCTATATGCCTTGAGCATCACCCCACCACACTGGCAGAGAAGTCTTTTTATGTCGTGTGTGTCTGTTTGAAGTTGTTAGGAACTGCTCATATATATGCTAAAGATCGCACAATTCTGATATGTCATGCATGTGTGAAGTACGTAAAATTAAAAAAAACGTCCCTGCACAGGTTAGCATAGAACAAGAAGCATATTTCCTAGATGAAAATGTTGAGTATGGACATCTCATGCCCTTGTTTGTTGTTGCACTCTGAACTTGTGGCTCAGGGCTGAACCTCTGCAATGCTCTGTGAGTTGAACCGAAACTGAGAGCAAGTCCACTCGGTTGGCATGTCGACTGCATGACAGAGAGAGTGTGTGACTGCTGTGAAGTAATCCTCTCTTGTGCACCAATACAGCTTTGTCCGAGCCTGGCCAGTGCTGCGGCAAACAAACAATGACTCGTGGGTGTTCTTTGTCAGTGCAGAAACTGGAACGTATTTGGATGAGTTCTCATTTTTCTTTGAATATTTTTCTTTTTCTTTCCAGTTGTTGTGGATTTGTTGCCAAAATTTAGTCTCTCTGATATTCCATGCTCTGTCACCACAGGAGCATTTGTCAAACTCCCTTTTGAAATTCATATTAATGTTAAACTTGCATCCTTTTCATGTCACAGTAGAGCAGGAAGCTTGATGGCCTTACTGTAGTACTGAAAAAGGTAGTCAGCTCATTCTTTCTTCCCTCTTTAAGATTATGCCTAAAAAAAATAAATAAATAAATGAAAGTGTGCTGCAAAATATTTCATGCAAGTTGAATGAATAGATTTTGGGGGGTTTTTTGCAAGGAAAATGTGGACTGTTGTGTTAACCATAGTTTTTATTGAAATTAAACTTGGATCTGTTAAAAAACCCCACTGTTTAATAATATAGTTAGCTCAGTGTTCCTTGTCCTCTATGTCACATTCATGGACTGTATACAAAAGATGGACATAACCACGGCCATGATAACATTTATTGATTTCTGGATAACTGTGAATTAGTGCAAGCAAATATATTTTTGGAGCACCTCTGTTGGTGTGTCGTCACTTTTGAATTCAGTCTCAAGTGGCCACTTCAGGAACTGCAGTTGTGGCCTTTCCTTGTTTTAAAAAGATTTTGTCTTTGTAAGGAAGACTCCATGTTTCAAACCTGCATCTTGCAGATTTTCCATTGGCTCTATCGCACTTATTGCCTTTAAAGAAGGAGTTAGCTTAATTGATGTCACCTGCCTGGTCGGTGGAGTCCCATCATCAAATTGAACATTTTAGATTTTGTTTATTGAAAACAGACATCACAAATGAAAACCAAGGACAGTTATATTCTCACATTTTAGGGAGTTGTTAATTACAGGACTTGTTATACTCACTACAACAAAATAAACAACATACTATATTAATAAGATACTAATATCTTGTATTAGAGACCAGGAGTTCATAAGGAAAGTTTTTATAAGGTCATAAATCCCGTTTTTGCTATTGATGTCTCTATAGTTGGACTTTCACCCCCAGGCGGCCATTAGAAAGAGGCAATTTACTTGTCAGACCTGGCTGGCCCGTCCGTCATTTATATACAGATCATAGTGCTACTGTAGTAACTAAATTACATTTTAGATGTAAAATTCATGAAGTGCCCATTTATGATTATTGCCTAGTTAATGTGATTTTATAGTCTACTTTTAAGATTTCATTTAAGCATGAGGATGTTTCATTTGTTAAATTCTAAAATACGTAAGTAATAGCTCCTTCAAATGTGACTGTAACCTAATCAATCTTAGGAAAGACTTTACAAAATTAAATGACGATTGAATATTTTCTGTTTTGGTTTGTTTTGGGTTTTTTTGGCCTGGACTAATAGGACATATATAAACAATTCACTTGTGCTCACCTGTCAAGTGCAAGAGAAGGTGATGTTGTATCTTGGAGCTTGCAAGCTTTGTGTTGTGGTGTGAAAGATGCTGCTTGTAATGGGGCACTGGCACCAAAACCAGGCAAGCGGGCATAGCAAAACATCTGGCCACTGTGCCCCCAAGGAGCTCAGGAACATTAGCCTCCCAAGGACAGCCTTTGTGGTCTGTGCAGCCACTGTGTGTGTGTGTGTGTGGGTGTGGGTGCTTGCACACGCATGGCTTCCCTACCCTCTTATAATCAGTCCAGACAAGGCAAAGGAAAGTTGTCTCATCATCAAAACTCATTTCAAATTCAGAGCATAAAAAACTTTATTATTGCCCATTATCACGACCCCTGCTGGAACCAATGGCAGTCGTTTTATAGCTCTAACAAGAAATGTGATCATACTATTGAGACATTGCTCGGGTGCTAATACGTGCAGTCAGCACAGAGCAGCTGTTGCGCATTCATGGTTGGGGTGCTTTTTTGCTACCTTGGTCCATCCACACTTCCTTATCTCAGCACCTCTGCTATTATCATGCCTTTCTGCTTCAGTCTGTGCTAGATGTTCTCTCCCCACTGCATAGCTTGGTCTGCTCTGTAAATGCACAGAATCACCCACAAGTGTGAACTTTAAATGTCCCAAACAACTGTTTGTTCCCATACAAAGGGAAAGAATAGTTTGGATCAGTGAATGCCGTTTCCTGAATGCAAGCTGACTCTCTAGGTGGCCTCCTTCATGCTACAGACCTTTTAGAAAATGCCAGAGATTCACAGCACCAGGCCTTCAACATTAATTCATTTTGAACATCACCAGAGGCCATTTGACTTTCAGTGTGTACCTGCAGAGAGACGGAGAGAAGGGGGAAGGAGCTATTGTTTGTGTACATGTAAGAAAATGTCTTGTTTTCTCGTCTTCAGAACAAATAAAGTACTTGCCCAAGTGAAAAAGTCATTAGGTTTACATTTATGTGTTTTTACTTCTGTCTATAGTGTTTTATAATGTGTATCAGCATGACAAAACCCCTACCCTGAGTGTTTTGACCTTTAAAAGTCGGCACTGCTGCTACCCAACAGCATGGATGATACATGAGTATTTGGGGATTATATGAATGGGTATTTCTGCATCAATATTTGAACCAACCTTGGTCAGAGCCTGCCTCATTGAAAGCCCATGGGGCACCTTGGATATCATCACGCTGCACGTCTGTCACTCTGATTTTCATTTGAGTCCACATAATTTATGTAGGAACCCTGTGATCTGCGTCCGAGTTAAGTATCCATAAGGCGATGCAGGAGAGAGGGCTGGAGGAGAGTGATAACGCAGTCAGCACCAACACAGCTCAGATGATTGGAGAAGACAAGAGTTTTGGGGGGAAAAAAAAAAAAAAGAGTTGAAATTTTATATCAGATGGTTTTAGTGATGACCTTAAAGCTAACAGGCCTTGTTTTGTCGCTTTTAACCATATTGCATTCTTTTTTTGCTCGTTCGAATTTGCTGAGCTAATAATTGTTTATTCATGCTGTTTGATATTTATAAGCCATTTAAGTTTAACAAGGTGTATATGACTATTTAGACACAAATACTACCGCCTACATTTTTCTTTTTTTATAGTTCACCATAACTTACATCTGACATTATAATTACCTTACCTCTTTGGTCTCCTCAGATAGCTTTAAATGTTAATGGCGAGTCTTAACTTCCATACATAAGAAATTAATCCCAGTTGAGCGCTCCACAGAAGCAGTTAAAACTTTTTCTGTCTGTCCAGCACATTAGTCATTTCATTTACACACGTTTTTTTTAAAAAAACAACGTTTTGTCTTTGTACAGTATCTTTGCCCTACTGTATCTTGCATTCAAGCATTTCTCGATTAGATTTTTGAGATTCTAAGTGGGTTATTTCAAGGCTTTTCAGCCTTCTATTTAGATAAAACACCCAGGCCACAAAGCAAGAGAGGCCAGGGAAATGTCACGGGGTTAAGAGAGTACAAATCACAATGTCAGGTCTGCTGCATTTGCTGGCTACTAATCTGATCGGGATTTACGTCTTTCTGGCTAATTACAGGAGCTTCTTCAACACAGCGTTGGATTCTGTTGGAAGCATCTTCACACTGCCTTAAAGCTCCTGCAGTGTGGAATTGGTTAGATAAAGAAAAACCAATCTTGTTTATATCAGTGAAAACTAAACATCAGATGGTGCATCCTCCTTTGATACATGGACGGTGTTTTGTTGTCATGGATGTTGTCTACATGGACAGGGAATGAATCATCAGTCCTTGAAAAGCCCACCCTCTCTGCCCACTGTAATCTTTGTAAATCCCACCACTTGTTTGATGAATTTTTCAAATGTGGCATCTCGCCTACACCAAACTGGTCTGTTGCTCAGTTGGTATCTGCCGAATTAAAATTGCCTCGCTTATCTGGCAACTGGACTTTGATTTACTACACTGAAGCTCATGTTCTGTGGCATTCATCTCAGTAATGTCCAGTCTCCTGTCATGTAATTGTAGTAACAATTGATTGGTCTCATTCTGAGCGTCTAGTGTTGTGGAGCATGGCTTTATCTAAGTCGATCAGTTGCCCGTTTAGTTTCGTTATCACAAACAGTTTCTGTTTTCACCTTCTTTAATGTTACCATTTGCCGTTTTTGTCTCTTTTTAAACCTTCAACCATGAATGCCCCCTGTGCACGACCAGATCGCATTTGTTAAAATAGCAACCTTCAAAAGTGGAAAGTTGGTAAGCACAGCACATTCACTGAAGAGGCAATCTAGTGCTTCAATGGCTGGATGAAGGGATGGAGGATTGTTTTGCTGTAGTTCGGATAAATTCAGTAGAGTTGGAGGTGAGAATTTTTATGTTAAATGACATAAGTATCATTGACTCATTGTTATTGGACTGTTATTTCTGCTGTAACTTACCCATTTGATTAGGCTTAAGTAAACAAAGCAACTTTTGATCAAGTGTTTTGAAATCTCAGATTGTCCTTGTGAATTAATGCATTTCAATTTTCTCTCAAGTGTCGCTCATCTTTCGAGTTCAGTGCTGTTAATTTTTGTGCTTGTCTTTGTAAAACTGGTGACTTTTTTATATTAAGTAGAGTCTCAGGAGTATTGAATTTATTTGAATACCTTACAAATTTGCACAGGTCATGGATAGTTAATTTAAAAAAAAATAATTAAAAAAATAAACAGGCATGTTATTCACTAATAAATAAATGAAAAATGATCACAGATGACCCCATAGCTCAAATTTAAAGTCAAAAGAGCCAATTTATTGTAAGCTGTCAAGAAAAGCATGTTATATGAGTGATATATGAGAAAGATCTCTAAAAATGTGTCAAGCTCAAGAGAGCATTTGAGCAGCCAAACACGCTCAAAGAAAAACCAACACAAAAAGTGATCAAATTCATGAATATTCTCTCAGCCTGTGAGCATGTTTACACTGTTGTTTAAAATAAAACCAACTAAAAAGAAACCTACAGAGCCAGAGGGTTTGACATTAGCAGTAATAAATATTAGTTGCAGCTCTCCACAGACATCCTACTTTGCAGCTAAGCCAACATAGGATGACACTGGGTCACCAGCCAATGAACAGACAACATGAATGAGCCACCCTGCTGCTGTTTTGTCCCTGACAAAACAACTTTCTGGGTGTTCTTTGGTCCATGTGTAATGCAGGATAGATGCTTTGACATTTCGGGCTATGCTTGTTTGGGTGTTTCACAGCCATGTGCAGCTTTGTTGTTGCCTGGATGCCTGATGTTATTGGCTCCAAATGAGAAGACTAGCCAGAACATTACATGTGGAAAACAGAGAGTAGGCATTCTCGTTTGGTAATAAAATGCGCTCCCCCTCCTTGACCTTTCTAATACGTGCACAGCATCACCATGCATTGCAGTGGCATCAATTTATCACTGTACCATACGCTGGAGCTGAATGTGTCAAGTCCAGAGCTCACACATTGGAGAAGAGATGTATCTTGGATGCTTACTTTCATAGCCTCTTCCATATGAAAGTCAAATAAACGTTCTTATTATTCAGCTCATTGCTCCTTTACCTTGACCTTGCTATCTGCAGACAGACAGAAATCCCCAGACATGTACACACTACATGCACACGCTCAAGTTTAGGTAGATCTCTTATGTGTAAGAGGAGCTTACGTCTTCTTTTGCAAAGCATCTGATTTTCATAGTATATCTGTAACAGTTATTCCTATTGATATGTCTTTTAAACTAGAAGATGGAGACTGAATATCCAGAGCCTAAAAAAGTATTGTTTCTTCTCAAATACTATGAATATTCAAGTGGTACGCAGTGTACTGCAGCACGAACTAGCTAGAAATGGTAGTATACTTTCTTTTGCCCTCTCTTAGAGTTAGGCCTCAGTCACAAAGACCAATCAGCAAACCAATCAGTGACCCCCAGCAACCCCTGCTCACTTGGGGAAAAATGACTCCCCCGACTGGTTAGGGACTTATTATCCAATGACCATACCCTTGATAATCCTTTCTGACTCTAATAATGACCATAATTTATTAAATTAGCTTTATATTTTATTTAATATGGCCTAAAACTAGCAATCGAGCTCATGAAGAAATTAAGAAAGCTTTTTCTTACTTTGAAGATTGTCATCAGTTCACCTTCTAGGCAGACTTCTCTCTTATGCCTCTTGTGACTTTTTTTTTATCAGAGAATCACATTTTATTTTCTAATTCAATTATCTAAAGATCTGAATCCAATTTATTGGCCAAGTATGTGTGTGTATATATACAAGGAACTGGGCTGCATTTTTTTTCTTTATTCCCAATATACAGGGTGGGCCATTAATATGGATACCGTAATAACATGGGAATGGTTGTGGCACATTAGTATATGTGAGGGGGCAAACTCCTCAAGATGGGTGGTGGCCATTTAGAAGTCGGCCACCTTGGATACAACTTTTGTTTTTTCAATAGGAAGAGGGCCATGTGACACATCAAAGTTATTGGTAATGTCACAAGAAAAACAATGGTGTGCTTGGTTTCAACGTAACTTTATTCTTTCATCGGTTATTTACAAGTTTCTGACCACTTATAAAATCTGTTCAATGTGCTGCCCATTGTGTTGGATTGTCAGTGCAACCCTCTTCTCCCACTTCAACTGGCCCACAACGACCAATCCACTTTCCAGGAAACTGTTCATCTAGGAATGGTCGGACCTGGCACCCATAATGTGGTGGTGCACCATCTTGCTGGAAAAACTCAGGGAACGTGCCAGCTTCAATGCATAAAGAGGGAAACACATCATCATGTAGCATTTTGTCTTCTTGGAGGGATCCATCCAGTGTGGGTTAGTGTCAGACCAATAGCGGTGGTTTTGTTTGTTAACTTCACCACTCACATAAAAGTTTGCCTCATCACTGAACAAAATCTTCTACGTGAACTGAGGGTCCTGTTCCAATTTTTGCTTTGCTCATTCTGCAAATTCTGTGCGCCGATCTGGGTCATCCTCGTTGAGATGCTGCAGTACCTGGAGTGTGTAAGGGTGCCATTTGTGAGTAGCTAATATCCGCCGAAGGGATGTTCGACTAATGCCACTCTCCAGTGACATGCGGCGAGTGCTACACTGTGGGCTCTTGCTGAATGAAGCTAGGACAGCCACTGATGTTTCTTCATTAACTGAACTAGTTTCACGAAACTTAGCAAGCAGTTTGTTAACTGTAGCATGGGAGATGGGTGGTCTCGTAGGGTGTCTTGCATTGAAATCTGTAGAGTACTTAACAGAATAGACAAAGAAGATGTTTAACAAAAGGGTTTAGAAACCCCTTCGAGAGACGAGCAAACTATTATCAATTTAAACAGAAAGATCAACCATATTAACACATTCAGATTAGATGGGGAAATTGAGATTTAAAGCAATAAAAGTAAAAGAATTATAATAAAGAATAAAAACAGCAACTGAAAAGGGATTTTAAAAAAGACAATAAAAAGTTAATAAAATGTAAAATCTGATAAACCCAGTTACATAAAGATGTTTTTAAGAGGTGATATACTGATCCTGCTGGCAGGTTATTCCACATCCGAAAGCCCTTAATGTTAAAAGCCACGGACACTTTTGGATTTAAACAAATCACCTGTTTTAGTAATGTATGATGATTTGAAATGGGCTTATTATGTATTTTCAGTATTTTCTGTTTTATTAGAGTGATAGATGAGCATGTTAAATATGGTGAGTTCAAAGTTTCTGCACTAAAGCAAATTTTTTTCTCCTCTTAGCATCATCTGACATCAGTAAAAGTGGATATTCCTAATATGGTCATTTCAAAACAGCCCCACCCTCCTTCTTCTTTTTACCGTGGGTAGCCAATCAGAAGAAAGATGAAAAGAGAGCTCTAAAAAATTATAAGATTAACTATAAGATTAATAATACTTCTTTTAAAACAAACAAAAAACTGTGACTCGAGTGAAACTACTCTTGTATAGCTGAAAACTGATTGATAGCTCCTGTGTAAACATAGTATTATATGTTGAGGTGAAAAACCTCTTTCATTTAGAATCTATAGTGAGAAGTCATTCTTATATTTCCTTGAAGACGAGCAAATTTTCACAAATTTTAGTCATACGCGGCTCACATTCTCATGGATTCTGCAGGTTAGAGGTTTAAAGCCAGCGCTGTGATGAAAGGCTATGGGAGTGTGACAGGTCCTCGTACTGGAGTTCACAGGGATCAGAATTAGTTATTAGGCACTTGAAGGGCAGTAAATTGCCAGGCTGTATTTTCCACTTTCAGATTTATGATTTGGCCTCAAGGGGCCTTTACAGCACAGACAACCTCTGTTACCTTGCCAACAAAAGGTTATTGTAAATCACACCTTTCCTACCCTCAACACCATCACACTCTCTCTTTCTCGCACACTCATTCACTCACACACACACAACTATTTACACAAACACCTGTAGTGACCTTTCATGTGTTTTTTTTTTGTTTTGTTTTTTTCAGTCAGACGTTTATGTTGGCTGTTCTTCACCTGAGGCGATCCTTTCCTATCTACAAGTGCATGTTTTCTTTTTTCTTCATTTTATTACTGGTTTTTTTTATATATATTGTCATTAAAATTTAAATTCACAGCCGAGCGACACAAGCTCTTTGTTTACCATCCTAGCTCTTTTGTCTCCTTTACCTTTGTTTATTAAACAGTTTGTCCAAATAAAAAATAATAATAATAACCGGCAATTACACACAAAAAAAAATTAAAATAAAATAAATAATAATAATAATCAGGGCATTAAAAGTGAATTTAGTTGTCGATCCATTCATTGCTGGCATGTTTCAAATTTAAAACCTATGTGTTGGTAGTCCTATAGTGCTATACTTTTTTTGCATTCATAGTGAATCATTGTACTTCATGGTGTTTGGTCTGAGCCACTGCTTGAAGCTGTGATGGCTTCAGAACACGATGTTGGAGGAATGAGCGAGCCCACAAATACTGCAATATTAATGCCTTTGAGGTTCTCAGACACAGTAGGTTCTGGAAGTACTAGACAGCGTGACAGCAGTGGCTCAGTTGTCAGTAGAGTCTGTGGGTGTCCTTGGTGTTGCACAGATTAAAGACAGCTACACCGTTGCTTAAAGAGAACTCACTGATGAAAGCATGCTGGATGCTGATGCAACAGTCACCTACCTTTAACTCACCTGTGTGTTACAATGAAGCAGACGCTGTGTTCGCTCTGCGTGGATAACCTTCTTGAATATTTAAAGCTGAGGAAATGAGATTACTGGCTGAGCTTTTATTCTTATAGCGCTCTTCTGCAAGGCATGTATGGCTCCTGAGTGTCCGATCTACAATCTCTGTGACCAGTCCCTGTTCATGAGCAAGATGTAGGCCAAGAGTACAGCTGGCAGGGGCCCTCGGTGGATTGGTGTTGTTTCTGCTCAATGTTTAAATTAAGTAATACATCTACTAGATGAATTAAATAAAGTGTATCAAAGTGTATTCAGTTAACTCCCAAGGTTTTACTTATCAGAATATAATAAATAAAAAAATCAGGTTCTTACAAGGTTCTAAAAATATTTAAATCCAATGTCAATGGCATATCACACCACTTCATTATATATTTAACAAAAACTAAGCCAGCTAACCTAAGTGAACCCTATGATTCAGTCACCCTTAGAACCAACTTTAGCAGCAATACATTGTTTTCATTCTCATCTCATTATCATTTCAAATTGAAGTAAATGTTTCTCACATTGTCTTGGTGAAATTCTGGCCCACTCTTCTTCACAATGTTACTGTAATTCATTGGGGTTTGCAGGCTTTTATGCGTAACTCTCTTAAAGTCCTCCTACACAATTTCAATCAAGCTGACATCTGGGCTTTGACTGGGCTATTACAAGTTTTTTTTCAGCTATTATGTTATAGATTTGCTGCTGTGCTTGAGATCATTGTTCAGTTGGATCACACATTTTTTTTGTCAGCTTTCAGACAGATGGCCTCACATTTGAATACTTTGATATACAGAGGGGTTCATGTTGCCCATGTCCTATTGCATCAAAACAAGCCCAAATCATCACCCCTCCACCACCATGCTTTATAGTTGGTCTGAAGTGTTCGTGCTGATGTGCTTTGTTGGATTTTCCCCAAATGTGGTGCTGTGCATTGCAACCACATCTCCACTTTGGTCTTGTCTCTCCTAAGGACATTGCATCTGAACAGACATTTGGAACAATCTTGGAGACATAAGGCAGGTCCCACTTACACAAACAGTAAGTGGGAAGCAGAGATCCAACTTGTTGTCATGTTCCCAGATCAAAATATACTGCACACCAACAGGAACATTGCTCTAATTAACATTTAAACAACACTCATTAATTGTGACAGAAGGTCATAGTGACCTATTGCTTGTCAAACCTCAGAAACACAAATGCTGAAAATAACATCCACACCAATCATTGTCTAAATACAATACAATATACGTACAATATAAGAGAAATGAACATCAGGCAGTTCAGGTAAGCAGCTTGAAGTTTGCTGCTTTATATACACTAGCATGCCTTTTTCTCCTTATATCATATATCAAGGATAATATTTAACATGTTTATCCAATCTCTGTGTACTTTCATATTTGCAGGGTGTGACGGACTCTGAGCATAGACTAGAAACTGTAAATCAGTCATTTCAAATGTCAATTGTCTGACTCAACCAAATGTATGACTTATGTTTTTGTACTTGCTGTTAGTTCTCGGAAAAATCAAGTATAAATTACTAAAAGAAACAAGCAAAAAAATAAGAAAGTAAAACTAAAAATGTCAATACAGAAATGCACTTATTTACATGAGGACTTTTTTCTTGCATTGATAGTATATGTGACCGTAATGCAGGTGCTTGCTCTGTAACCAGTAGCTGTAAACAACATGATCCTGCAATCCTAAAGAGTGGAAAGTATTTTATTTTAAAAAAGTGACTAAATTAGAGTCACGATACAGCCACAAAGTTCTCATTACACAATTTAAAAGTTTCATCCCATAAAGAGACTATCATGTCTTCTTCTTGGTGTCACACTGTAAATATACCTCTGTTATTAAATTTCTACAGCTTGGATTTTATGTTTGAGAATGCACGAATATGATAGAAATGCCTCTATTTATGCTTGTTGCTCATTATCTGGTACTTTCCCAGAGTGTTTTTCACTCACTAAATGGGAGCCACGATGCATTCACTAAAGGGGTCCCTTTGTAGTTAGAGCTTCTTTCCATGAAATTTGCCATAATTTGTTTTAATGTATGCTGCGGAAGAGCGTTTGAACTCTGTTTGACTCTTCTTCAGTCTTATTTCAAACTTTTAGGAATTTTATTTAAGATAACATTTCTCAACACCTCTTTCTGCTCAGGCATTTCTGAGGCTTGGCTACAGGCTTGGGTGAGCTCTTCTCTGTGTTTCACCTGGTGAATCAGCATGCCGTCAATCATGCCACCACTTCTCCTTCTCTCCTGAGAGTACACAATTGCCAGGTTTTGTTTTTAGCCCGGAAGCACGACTCTCCTGCAGAAGCACACCTCAGTTTCAAAAAAAAAAAAAATAGCTGTAATTTGGGCCGACAGTCGCCCACTCAGGGAGGAAGGCTTGTCCACCATTTCATTTAGAGTTCACCTTCTAGGCAGACTTCCTCACAAATATTGATACTCACACACACACACACTACCTGACATATTGCAGTGCTAGGCAGTTTGCCCAGGTAATGAGAAGTAGGAAAAGGAGAGGAGTGGTGGGGTAGCGGTCCACCAGGTCATGGGTAAAATCGTGCCTGAGAGGGGTTTGGAGCAAATATGTCAGCCTATCCAAGAGGAATTTTATATTTCCCAGCTATTTGTATGGTCAGTAAAATAAAGTGGTAACATTTCATCAAAGCTGAAACAACCTTGGAACCTTACAGTTAGTATTCAGCCCAACCTAATGTGTTTTGGAATTTCTCTAAACAATTTCTTTACTGTTTGAGCAAGTAAAGGCTTTCATTTAAAAGGACTAGGCACTGAAGTAATTTGGCAAAATAGCCAACTATCATTTCCATTCAGTTTTGATTGTGCTACAATATTAGCAAGAAGGCGAGCTACAGCTACAGCCAACTAACTGTAAATTTGAGTGCACGAATTTGGTTAGAGAGTTAGAATTATTAGCTAAGCATATACCCCTGGATAGTATTTTTCTAAGTTAGATAGCTTGCAGTTTTAAATTGCAAAATCAAATAACGACCAAATAAAAGCATTAGGAGCCATAGCTGCACTGTAACAATATTGTATACACTCCAAAAGCTGATTCTGTTCATCTGGACGTAGCGTTTTGTGGGAGAAACGTTTCGTCACTCATCTAAGTGGCTTCTTCAGTCTCAGCTGACTGCAGGTTTCCCCAATCTTATAAACAGCACATTTGCATAATGACTGAAACCAGCCCACTGAAGGAACAATGGGCTGGGAGAAATACTGTATACAATAAACTCAAGGAGGGGGCAGTGTCACTCCAGCCCTCAACCAGCTCCTCTCCACTCCTGGTAAACATTCACACATTAGTTAACAATAGCTAGAAGGTAAAAAAAAAAAACTTTGTTTCTTTTTTATGCCCAAAACAAAATAAGGGTTTCTTTATGAGGTAAAAGTACTGCTCTTGACTATAGTCAAGTGGGTCCTGTCGCACCCATTTTGCCACTGGCTTTCTCCAGATCTCTAAATAACACTGGCTTTTTTATGGATAATGTTCACCATTAGCTGCCACGTGGTTAAATTCACTAACATTGATACAGACTTTGTTTTGCGTTTAGATCATGTGCCTGAAAGACCAGATGTTCAGAGAGTATTAGTCATGAAATTTGCACACATTGATTACATTGATTGAATAGGTCTTTGCCCAAATTGTGCTCGAGGTCAAGGATAGATTTCTCATTCTCAATAGATTTCGATTCTCATTAGTTCGTACAATGTATCACAAGAAAACTGTCTTTCTGTACTTCACACAAGTACTTTTGTACTTACAGTAAATTGTGGTGGTTTGTGAGATGGATGTAACTGGTGTTCAGGTTTGTCCTTATGTGGAGTTTGTGTTGGAGTCTTTTGTGCTACGTGCTGGTCATTTTTGTTGATGTTTGTGATTGGTGGACTTTTCATGTTGGCTAGTTTTGGTCACTATTGGTGCTGTAAGGTAGCTGGAGTAAAAGCACTGAGACAAGGCACTCAAGTGTAAATAGATCTGCTGAATGTTGATCTGTTGGAAGCTGTTCTCATAGAAATAAGTGTTTATCAAGGGTGTCAAACTCATTTTAGTTTATGGTGCAGCATTGAAAACCTACCAGAAGTACTACAGCATGATATTTAAAGAAAATAACTAATTTTCACACCAGTTGGACCTCCCAGCAGTCTATTTCTAGCCCCTGGGTTGCATGTTTGACACCTCCTCTGTCTATTAGAAACGACTGACAGAGTCAGGAAAGAATCCAGTTACTATTTTTCAAGTAAAGTCCCACTCCATTTGTACATTGGCACTGCAGATATTTTTAATACATGGAAAATGTGATATGATAGAATTATTATTATTATTTTTTAAATCAAATCGTTTATTAGAAACATGCTCTTTTGCACAGCTGACAGCATTCAGGAACGTCAGCATTTCTCTTCCCTTATAGAGTACTCCAATGTCTCCAGCGCCCCAACAGTCTGTGTGTGTGTTTGTACTGTACATCACCCTAACCCTCTACCTCTGTGTGACTTGTAAGGTGAAAGTTCTCTTAACTGATGCGCTGAAGATGCTCTGTCACGCAAGCCTCAGCATGTGCATCTTATATCTCACGACTCCGCTGCGCCTCTCTGATTCTCTGCTCACTGAATCATATTTCCACCACAGTGCACCCAGCCTTCTTTTTTTTTTTCTTCTTCAGTTTTTCTGTGCTGCTAGTCCATTTTTATGTTATTTATGAGAGCAACGCCTAGAAGTAGTGTTTCCTGGGAATAAAAATTCACCAGGTTATATTTTCCTTGGGAGATAAAGCAAAATATAAATCACTGCATGGAAACAAACTTCCATTTGCTGCATTTTTGCTGTGAATAATTCATTGTGTCTCGAATGTACCATAAGGAACTCTGGTTTATGTTTCTCCTCATATCAGTGTTGTTATTGATGCTGGTGTATAGGTTACAGATGTTTTCTCTAAATATACAATATTTAAGTTTATAAAAATGCAAAAATGCTTAGCCTGATAGTTTTACGCATAACAAGACACCTGTTATGAAATGTGCTAAAATATTACCATTCCTCCTTGCTTATTTGTTTTACAGATTTTACATTATATACTCATTGCCCACTTTATAAGGTACAGCTGTTAAACTGCCAGTAAATGCAAATATCTAATCAGCTGATCACATGATAGTAACTCGGTTCATTTAGGCTTTTATACAGGATGACCTGCTGAAGTTCAAATTAGGCATCAGAATTGGGAAGAAAGTTGTGAGTAAAAATCACCTAAATCTAGGGTTTGCAGAGGAAGAAGACTTAAAAAAAACAACATATGAGAGATGAAGGAGAACGTGACAAAGAGCAGAAGCAAACTGAGGGTTTAAATACAAAAAAAAGAGATCAGGGCAGATTGGAGACACCTGGGGAAAAACACACAGCTGAACTCAATCTAAATAATGCGATAAACTACAGTGACCCCAATGTCACAATAAACATGATATTGGGTTCACTGTCCTTAAATGGCCTCTATTGTAACCAGATTTCATCCAATAGAACACCTTGGAGGTGCAGTCAACAAATCTTCATCGACTGTGTGATGCTATCATGCCAATATGGAGCAAAGTCTCTGAGGAATGTTTCCAGCACCTTGTTGAATCTACGACTAGAAGAATTAAGGCAGCTCTCAAGGCAAAAGGGTTTCCAACTGAAAGTTCCTCTCATAAAAGGTGCCATCACAAGTTATCTATGTCATGTGCATCAATGCATAACCCAAATTTATTTACGTTTTTTAATACTCAGGTTGACAATTGCCTTAAATCAAGGGATCTTTTTATCATCTACGGATTTTAGCTAAAGTCAAGTCCTACCTGTCCAGGAACGATCTAGAAAGGGTGGTCCATGCTTTTATTACTTCACGGCTGGACTACTGTAACTCCCTTTATGCTGGTTTAGATCGTTCCTGTCTGCATCGCCTCCAACTGGTGCAGAACGCTGCTGCTCGCATGCTGACCGGTCCAAAAAGAGAGACCACATCACTCCGGTCCTCTGCTCTCTCCACTGGCTCCCAGTTGCTTTTAGGATTGATTTTAAAATTTTACTGCTGGTTTTTAAGGTTCTTAACGGTACTGCACCTCCTTACCTGGCAGAGCTTCTTAGCATTTACCGCCCCAGGAGATCTTTGAGGTCAGCAGACCTGATGCTTTTAGATGTTCCCAGGTACAGACTAAAGACTAGGGGAGAGAGGGCTTTTGCTGTGGCTGCACCCAGACTGTGGAACAGTTTACCTCCTCACATCAGATTCTCCACAAGCCTAGGAACTTTTAAAACTGCTCTTAAAACTCACCTCTTCTCATTGGCTTTTAGCAAGGTTTAACTTATTGTTTTAATTTATTGTTTTATCAGTGAGGTGTTTTATGTACTTGTGTTTTATTGTATTTTATATTTGTATTTTATTGTACAGCACTTTGGTCAGCCTCGGTTGTTTTTAAATGTGCTTTATAAATAAACTTGACTTGACTTGACTTAAATGTGAGCGGTTCCACCAGGCATTATTTGTTAGTTTGTTAAATATATGTAATGCAAAAGAAGCTCAAACTTTTTTGCTCTTCCTCTTTTCTTTTCACTTTGACTTTTGTTGTAATGAAGAGATCATTTTACTGGATTGTACAAGCTGCACAACTGTGAAATTTGCTTCAGTAGGCCCACACAATCTGTCATGGTCCTGACAGTTTGGCCTTTGTAAAGAGATTGTCTTAGAAACATTTCCTTGCCCCTGGGGTTATGGCCTTTACTTTAACTCAGCTCTATGAGAAAGGATTGTCCTGAGACAAAGGGTTCACAGATGAGCTGTGGAGAGAGAATATTGCAGTCTGTTGCTGAGGAAGTTGAAGCTTACCAGCACTGCTGGAGCACAGGCAGGGGGCTTGTAGGTCTCACAAGCATTAAAAGCAAATTGTGCAATTTGCAGAAGGACCCTTTCTTAAGAGGAGGTGACTGTGATTAGCTACATTCCCGTGGGAGGGAGATTTATGAAGTCTGAGCTTGTTTTTTGGGCCTGACCTACTGCACAAGTTGGAACATCATTAAAATATGATTTCCCATTCTAATTTATGATCATGTGACACTGTGATTATCACTATTGGGGATCATTTTCAGCAAAATAATAAGATGACAATGGACATGTAGCATAGCATTGTTTTAATGTAATATAAATGTGGCAATCTGGAATCGTCGGAATCATGATAATATTAAAAATGAGTAAAATACATCTTAAAGTCCTACAAATGGGGCGACCATGGCTCAGGGGGTTGGGAAGCGTATCTGTAACCGGAAGGTTGCCGGTTCGAGCCCCGGGCTCCGTCCGGTCGTTGTGTCCTTGGGCAAGACACGTCTACCTACCTGCCTACTGGTGTTGGCCAGAGGGGCCGATGGCGCGATATGGCAGCCTCGCTTCTGTCAGTCTGCCCCAGGGCAGCTGTGGCTACAACTGTAGCTGCCTCCACCAGTGTGTGAATGCGAGAGTGAATGAATAGTGGCATTGTAAAGCGCTTTGGGTGCCTTGAAAAGCGCTATATAAATCCAATCCATTATAAATGTTTTTCTGTTCTGTTGGGTTGTTATACAGTAGGTCAACTCCCCATGGAGACGACTTGTTTATCATGCCACCATTTTCCCCTATCTCCTGTTTCTATGGTAACAGCTTAGCGGACCTTAACTTTATTTGCAAATACACTAGTTAACATTTTTCATTTTTTAACCTTTGACTTCTCAACTATTATGCACTTGCTACTCTTACAGATGTGTTCGTACAAGGCCTGTTATAATTCAGCTTTATTAAGCACTGGATGGTTAAATTAGATAAATATGTCATATTCTAGCAGTGCATTTTTTTCCCGTTGCAATCGCAGTTAAAAAAAAAAAAAGAATAAATAAATACGATCTTTTGCCACCGACAGCATGCTGTTTTTGATTAGGCCTTAGTTACTCTTTTTAAGTTCTTGATTGCACTCAGATTCCAGCTGTTGACTGACAATTAAGTTAAGAGACGCTACAGTTAATTAACATTTTAATCTTGAATGTCAAACAATGACTGAAAGGACTTTGAAAGGACCTTTGGAGCAAGACACTATAGTTAATTTAAATAGAAAAAAGAATGTCATAGCATTTTCTTAGACTAATGTGATTACAGTTTGTTTAATATTTTGTGGTATATTTAGAAAAATGTTATGCCTTCCAGAGCCTAAAAAAAACCTATTGTTTCTATTCACATTCACATTAAGCAGGAATACAACGTTATGCCTTCCATTCTGTAAATATTGTGCATGTAATAAAAAGAGCTGCACAGTTCTATAAATTCACTGTTTGGTTTTTGGCCCAAAAAGCGAACTCCCATGACTGTGATGGATTTTCAGTTCAATTTTTACATCAAAAATCTTTGTACTTTTAATTACAGCAGTTCCACAAGGCTAATTAGCATAAGCAAAATGAGCATGTGGCTAATTAACATTTTATTAGACGTACGGGTTAGGGAAGCTGTGTGTCGATCTTCATTTATCAATCTGTATTTTCACACATGCTTTTTATAGCAACACAAAATCTGCTTTTAATTTTAATTAAATACTTAATTTCACTCTTTATTTCGATCAAAATTATTCTGACTCTCTGCAATGAACTGATCATCACTTGCAGCCAGTCGACGTGTTCAGAATGACTTGGTTTATCAAGATCGTGATAAAAGGGGATCTGTATGTTATCAGTTTGTGAATGAATGGGATCAAATTGGCAATTACATGCAATCAATCTAGTATAATATGTTGGGAAACTGATAAATCTACACATAAAATGCACATTACCTACTTACAATAAGAATCTAAGAACTTCATTTGCAACAGAAGTTTAGAAAATCCTCCACAATTCACTAAAGGACAATGATTTAACTCCAAAATAAGACTATAACAGGAACAAAACTGCAATAGTTGGCAGCCAGTTGAGGAGAGTACGCTATTGCAAAGACACATCACAGACAAGTTGCAATCATCGGTGCAGACTGACTCAGAGTGATTGGAGCATGCTGGCAGTTGGACTGACTACTGAGTCAGACAACGATTTGTTTGGAGACAGGTTGCCTCCCACCAGGTGACATGTGCAATCACCTTTGGCCAGAGGTTTGTGGTATTGCATGTTAAACCTCTGGAGTCACTGCAGCTACTTCCTTCCGTCGCCAAATTCAATGCAATCATCGAGCAGCATCCTTGTTTAAATATTTTTTTTTTAATTTGTAAACAACACCCACAAGATGACTCTGGATCTTTGTATCGTGAATTTTCTCTGTGTTACTAACAAAGCATGACACCATGTTAGTGTGAACATGGATGTAATTGTCTCAATATATCAGGTGATAAAAATAAAGCACCTTTGTGAATACTCTGGTCTTCAATATTACACCTTTCTGCTGCTTCAGGGATTTCACACAGTTTTTCCCTTGAGGCGATGGACTTCAGCTCTTTCCCTACTCACCATCCCAGCTTGTTCTAAATGTAGACCTAAAATCTTTTTCTTTGATCCCAGATTGGCTTGACTCTTTGGAAGTCTGCCCTCACAATACAAAGTGGGAGTTTTTTTTAAGGATTTTCTTGGTGTATGGCTTCTTTGTGAAGAGGATTTGTGGCTCTATAAGATCTATAAGGATTTGATGCGCTGCTGTAGCTACGAGACACAATATTGCTCCACTCCCTGGAGTCTGTCTGTAACACTGAGTTATTGTCCATGACTCCTGAAGGACAGCTGGTGTACAGATTTCAAATTACAACGTGTACTCAGACAGACAGATCACTTGTACTTAGCTGGTTGCTTTCAAAACTGAATTTGTATTCCTTTATTTTTCTATAGGAAGTGTATATATAACTAAAGTAAATGACCTGCAACTTATTATTACTGATGATATTTTGGTATACTCATTCAATTCTTAAGTAGCAGAAAAGCCATTTAACAAGACAAAACCACATCTGTCATATTTTTTTTAAATATTTTGTTCCAATACAAATTTTTCTAATTTTTTTTTAATGATTAGCTTTCTGTAAAATCAACTAATAATTGGTGCTTCAATAAATCAGCATCCTTTCATGTGTTGCATCTCTGGAGCAGTTTAGAAAAGTAAAGTTTAGCTTAACTTCGACCTGTAGTCTTTTGCGAAGGACACCATACTTGCATCAGTTCCTTCAGTACTTCAGACGTGCACATATTTCCCCCCATATAAATGTGAAATCAAACACCGAGCGTGGCAGTTACTGCCTCACGTCAGTCTGTTCTAAATTGAAACACAGCGCATGAGTCGCAGTGTCACTGTTGTCTCTGTTTGATTACCTTCTACCTGTCTGTTCTGGCCTGCTTCAAAAAATGTTTGTTGTGGCTATGCTTAATTTAGACCAGAATGACAGGGACAAAGGTTTTGAAGCCTTCCCAAGCGACAGCCTCCCCTTCTGAAGATTGTTTATGATATCTGTAGATCTGTAGGTATAGCTCAGAATCCCTCTGAGAGATTCTGAATCAAAAGTGTGTTTAAGAAAACAAGAGCACCAGAAGACTGTATGTGTTTTGGGTCTGGAGGAGGACTGGCAGTTTGCTCAGGCTGTAATTGTAAATGTAGTTGAGCCAGAGCAAATATCTTTTGTCAGTATCCATCTGCAGAAAACCGAGACAAAGAGCAAAGCTGATGTTCTGGCAAAGAAACAAGGCTTTGAAGAATAGTTGTGGTAATTGTTCTCACTGATTGGATTTCATTCATCGTCCACTACATGCAGCCAGCAGCAGCTGTATCCCAAGTATTGTGTGATGCTTACCCGTCTCTGTCTTTTCTCTTTGTTGCTTAGGAGTTTGCAGCACTGACCAAGGAGCTGAACGCCTGCAGGGAACAGCTGCTGGAGAAAGAGGAAGAGATATCTGAGCTCAAAGCCGAGAGGAACAACACCAGGGTGAGGACAGCATCCTTATACATCTTTATTAAACTTTCCTTACTTAACTTATTTTAATATGACCATTGGAATTCAGTAGTTCTGAGCAATAAGAACAAACAAAACTGATGTTTGGACATTTTAAACCAGAAATGAAGCTGCTTCTGCATTTCATACTCAATCCTTTTTTTATGCATTCCACAAGTTGCTCTCAAGTTTTCCCAAAAAACCTGCTGGACACTGTGATAGGCAGCATCCAGAGGAAGATTAAGCTATCTGGTGGCTACGGTTTTAAGGCTGCAAAAGCACTGAAGCAACCATGCACACTGTCTATTTCCTGTGCCCAGGCACACCTCATTAGCTCTCCACATTCTGCCTGAAAATTGTTCCACTTACTTCACATGGATGGCTGCTCAACAGTAAAACTAAGTCCAAATGGTACTGATGCCCTGCAGTGTCCAGTTCAAAGAATTTGGTGTGGGGGAGGGGCAGCTAAAAAAAAAAAACATTAGAGGATCAGCTGAAGTCCAGTATCTTCAATAAAAAACATTGCCTTTTTAAAGCACACTCTGCTGTTGATAGATAAGACTCTGCTTTCCATCCCAATGCTGATGAAGTGTGTATTTGCAGTCTTGCACTATCTTCCTCTGGTGGAGACAGAAGATTTTAGCACAGCACTGATGGAAAATTACAGAAAAGAGGGAGGTGAGGTGCAAGAAAGGAGGACAGACAAAAGTCATTTTCACTCTCGCAGTTTATTATCACCTCAAATTCTCCAACAGGCAATTACTAAGCAAATTTTAATTAAGCTTGGTTTTGTCACTGGTTATAATTAAATCTTGGAAGACATGTACAGGCAGTCATTTGACGTGGGAACCTGCAACATCATGTGATGAGTATGGGATTGGTCTTATTGGCTGTGGGTTAAGCATCACAGTCTTTGATATGTGATGAAGATCTAAAGTTTTCAAACTTTTGAGGGGCCAAGACTAACTAACATTCATAACTGATTGCTTTCGTGTGTTTTAACTGATAAATTTTCAAATCACCAGCTACAACTTAGGGGATTAGTGTACATACTATCTGTTTTATCGCAGGCATAGTTGTGCACTTTGCTCATAGTTTTACAGAGTTACCAGAATGGAAATCAAACATAATTAAGCAACTAAACTCAAACTAACTAACTAGTATGTTAGGTCTCATTCACTAAAGCCTAGAGACCAGTTAATGACCATCTCACAACCACTAGTCGCTAGCAGGGAAAATGTGTAGACCCTGAGTGAGTGAGCGGCTGCTGGAGGTTGCTCACTCAAACTAGGTGAAATCAGTCGCCAAAAGGGTGCTGCACCGAAACCATGATTGCTTTGGTTTCAAGCAGACTGCCAACAGTTTGCATGTGAGATGCAGACTTGTCTGCAAACACTCACCGTTTTCCTCTGTTAGCTGAAAGTTGGAAACGTTTGGGGCAAATCGGAAAAAGAGAAAGTCGTGCCTTACCACTTCAACCAAAACACTTCAAAAGCCACAGCTTTTACTTTGTAGATCAAAGTTCTCTGTTGCCTGTTCGCCTCACACGTTTCACTTTTACTACTGCTTGGTGAGTAGTTTTCAGGTATTTGCAGTAGATACTGACTAATATAAGATTTTTGCAAGTAATACCGATATTTATTGATTAAAAACTCGGATATATCGGATGAAGCACAAGTTTGAAGGATATGTGTAACAACATTTCATCTTTACTTTTTAAATTTTCATTTTTTGGCAAGTTAAAAATCCAGATATCAATATATTTGCAAATAGCTGATATCTACTCATATCAGTTAAGCTCAAGCTCTAGTTTACAGTCAATTCAGTGTCTGCGCTGCAAACTGTGTGCGATCATGGCGACCTGTTACTTATTAAAGCAATCACAAGGGGAGGGGGGTCACTTATCGCCACCACACCAATAAAAGTACTATGAATTTATATTTTTAGGTGGGGCGTATTTGATTTGTAAAAGGGTTCATGCTAATCAAAAATGATCAGTTTTTATCAGCTTAAAATTTTCATTATGTTATAATAATGCTATTTAATTACTTTGAGCATTTGAGTTCAAATGCCACCGAAATTCTTTGTGTTATAAAACCTTTTAAACATCGTCCTTTACATCTGTTTTATATTGATAAATCCAAATTGCAGTTTTAAGCATGTAAATTCCACACATGCGCTTTTAGAAAAGGATCATTTAATTCAATCTACACCATGAACAAGCTGGCTAGCATCATGGTTTGTTTGCTTGAAACTAAGAAAGCGTGACTCAGATCTGGTCTTCTGTTGCTGCTCTTACTCAGTTTGGCCTCGAACCGTAACTTGACAGCGTGGTCTGGCTCAAGTATTTCTCTATGCCGGCCAGTTAGCTAGCTGGCTAACAAGCCAAGCTCTGCAGCAGCAGAACAGTCTGTTGTACCCCGAGTGAAGTGAGTGATTTCATGACAGATTTACGTGATGTCTCACAGTCGCATCAGAGTAGCTGTTGGCACAAAGATAATGTGAGTAATGGACCCAATATGCCTGCTTCATTGGCATAAAAGATCCTCGTCTAGATATGCACTTTTCAATGTCATGCCACATTTTAGGATTTACAACAACTCATTTTGTGCACCACTTAGCCGTGGGTCACGGACCCCACTTTCGGCAGCTGATGTAGAGACAGAGACAGAAAAACAAGATCGGATAAATAATGAAAATATTTACTGAACGAGATTGGAAATGGGGGGCTGTTGAGTAAACACTGACTTCCTGATTGAATCAACAGTAGGCATTTTGTTGAGTGTGCAGGATTATATATGTAGACATGATGGATGTTGATGGATCTCTCAGGGACACTTGAATCAGAGAGACAAATGAAGAGACTACACTCATACAGCAGTGCTCTGCAGGGGTCTTCTTTTCACTGCAAGTTTTCATTGTTCGACTCTTACACCTCACTCCTGCAGAGATTCTGATCACTTCTGCCTGCTCCAGTGTTTTCTATTGAAAATATATCTTTAGGATCCTGCAGACATCCCCCCCATAAAAAAGGAATCAAACATTTTTATGGATTTTGCTGCTTTTGGTTTGTTTTGTCATGTGTGTTTGACATTAAAATGAGTCAGAATGCTATTGATTATTTCTGTTACTTTATTTGGAACCATATATTGAAGAATATCATATTCTAAGCTAGCACTCTTGTCTTTTTACATTTCCATTTTGGGAAATTCAGTTAGATGAAAAGATCAATCCTGTTCTAAATGTTGGACTGTAACTGTGCAGCGCCAGTAGTCAGTATACTCAGTTGGCACAAAAAGGAAATTTTGAAAAGGATCTGTTGACTTTGGCTAGTGGTAGCCAAATTTACTTGAAACTTTAAGATAACAAAAGTTCATAATATAAACTTTGTAATACTTCAGTAAAAGTAAGAAGGCATCTACAGCACGATTATTACTTCTGTAATCTGTAATCATGCTCCAGAACTACTTTTAGCAGCAATGGCTGTAAGGTGTTCAGGCCTGCAAAGTGATCCCAAATCACCATCCACCACCGTGCTTGACATATTTGCAGATGTCTGTCTCTATTTTGGTGTCATCTGTCCAAAGGACATTGTTCCAGGACACATGTTATTTGTTCAGATGCAACTTTACAAACCTGAGCTATGCTGCCATATTCTTTATAAAGCGATATTTTAAACACTAACAGATCGTTGTAGGGCCAATGTAGATGTAGCTCTTACAAATTTTTGTACTTCGTCTGAGCATTGCGCAGTCTGACCCCTGATTCAATTCGACTGGATGTCTGGGAAGATGGAGACATCGTGTTGCTGACATTAAGTTGTTACCTATCATCTTAATTCGTACAGAAGCAGTCGGTGTGTACTTTGTTTTTCACAGGACTGCATGTTTGTGAAAACTGTCTTTTTGACATGACTGTATATAAAAATTAAAAGTCAAACCAGAAGTGCTATTGGCACAAAGATTAAGACTACAAGGAGCCTTAAATCTGCATTCTTTTAAATAGCCAGTGGGGCATAACACAAAAACATTGGGAAATTACCTTTTGGTTTTCTTCATCTATCATGTTAGTAAAAGCTTTTTGAGGAGTTTATACTCTCAAACTCTAGTTTCAAACTTTGCTGACCACAGCGTGAGCTTAGTTTACTAAATCATGGTCCCATTTAGAATTTAAAAAAATTAAAAAACTAATAAAATTAAAAAAGAAAAAAAAACTTGTTACAGTTACGCTTGAGGGCTAGCTGCCTCAGTATTGGCAATTTTAAGGAGTTTTCATGGTTACTCATGTTTATCTGTTTGCCACAATTGGTGCTATGTAGCCTATGGAAGAATCTTTTCAGATCTATGTTAATAATTTAGCCTATTTTTACTTCAGCAGAGATGTCAGTGGTATTTTGACTTAATAACAATGGTTTACACTTGGAATACACTTGCAATGGAATACACTTACACCAGCTAACTATGTTAGGTAGTCTCAGATGGAGATGTTTGGACAGTTGAAGTAAAGGTATGGTGGGAATATAACTAGTAAGGTCAGAAAGAGCACACAGATCATTCTGAGCTGTAACTTTAGCCTATAACCAGATCATTATCTCGAGGCTATATTATTATTGCCCCGGACGACATCAGACAGGGAAAGAAGTGTCACGATCACGATCTCACTAGGGGAAATGAAATAAAAGCAGACGATCCTACACTGATCTCACAGTGGAACCTGAGCAGGCTACAGTAACAAATAACGTTTTATCTCTGCTGAATAACACACATGATTGTTTACTCCCCGTTTTTGTTGTGTAGTTGCCTTTTGTTTAGCCTGCCTCCAAGCTCCGCATTTCTTCTCTGTCTTTGTGTAGCACTCTGCTGGCTGTTGACTTGACAAGTTACCTCGCAACATAGATTACACTTTTGTGTGTTTTTGTTGAAAGGACAGCGTTGCCTTTGCAGTTATCTGCCCCCTTTTTTATATATACATTGTTCGCACAGTTACATTGATGAGGCGTTGCAAGAATACAAAGCAAACTTTTCTTACTGGAAAACATTCTCTCCAGTGATTCTGAACTTTTATACCATAATTTGATAATAACTCACAACAGTTAATGAGAATGTATATAGTGATTATGGCCATTTTAATTGGTAAAAAAAATTTGATGATACTAAGAATAATAATAGATGTTGGTCACATACCAAGCCACCAAACCACTTTTATTGCAATTTTTTTCTTTTTTCCCAAAGGACTCAGTCTCTGTAAGTAATCGCCTTTGTTGCATGTATATAATGTTTTTTGATAGTCATGTTTGATTTTTGAAACATTTTTTGAGCCTGATCAAGCACACTTGAAATCATTCCTCTAGCACTTGTAGAAAAACCCCCATAAATAGAATAAGAACAAGAGCCGTGGCTTTCTGTGTTCTCAGAATGTTCATGTTTTGGATTCTTCAGCAGTTCTCAGAGTTGATAATAACATTGATTTCTCCTATTTCTTCCCTTTAGTTACTGCTGGAACATCTTGAGTGCCTGGTGTCCAGACACGAGCGGTCACTTCGTATGACTGTGGTCAAGAGGCAGGCTCAGTCTCCTTCAGGGGTCTCCAGTGAAGTCGAAGTTCTTAAAGCACTCAAATCCTTGTTTGAACACCATAAAGCCCTAGATGAGAAGGTAAGGTTGTCAGAATATATACATTAAATGTGCAACTGTTGGCTTTTTTCAGTTTTACCAAATTTAATGTGTTTGACTTTAATGTGTTGTTTTGATTCGGTTGTATGTCCCTTCTCTGTTGTATTATTATTAATTGCTTGTGTGTTTTATATTATTATTGGAGACAAATACATGTATTTTTGTTTATTCTGGATCAGTCACATGTTATTTACATTTAAAATTCTTTTTTGGTTTTCATAAATGCACAAGTGGGTTTGTGAAAAGTGTAGCTGACTATTAAAAGAAATGATTTGAAAAATTAGGTTTAATGTGTTATATTTCTGCAGTGTGGTGTCATTAGTCATGTCAAAGGCAAGCTGAGTGAGTATTAGCACAGTATGGAGGTGAAGTAACTAGTTAGCTAGCTAGCTGCAGGAGCTAACCAGGAAAAAAACCTCAGCTACACATACTACAGATCCAGAAAGAAAATAAAAGCCATCAGGAAAAAATGTTTTGCATTGTTACTTTTGAGTCACCTATATGTATTCTTTCTCCCCAAAACATTATGTTTAATTTTAAATGTTAAACATATTTGTAGTAACTTATTAGTTGTGCTTTGCTGGATTCAGATTTGGCTCCACCCCCTAATTATCATATTATAGTATATTATAATGTATATGGATAGATAAAACATTTAAGACCAGATGATACTAACAGTGCTTTATTTTCCTTTTGTGTGATTTCATGCTATCATTTTCTAGTTTTAAGCCTTTACATGTCGCACTCAGTGTTTCTCCTCACATCCCGCTGATTTATGACCTTAGCACTCCCCCTGTAATCCATTCACCCCCCCCTCGAAAGCCAACATTTATAACACATGTCCAACGTCCACATTGTTTAAGGTAATAAAAGCTCAGGCAAATGGGGTCCCGTGTTGGAACAATATCCCAGAGTGGACACAGAGGATCAGCCTCTTCTCATATCTGGTGCACACTCACAATGTGTTGCAAGTAATTGTTCCATCACAGCCATGATGAACCTAAAAGAGACAAAGGGAGAAGTGTAGAAGGGGAATCTCCTCTCCGCAAATGGTGCTTTTAAAGCAGTAAGAGCCGTATAATGCTACTTTGAAGCCCCAGCAAAGTGGTGTTGTAAGGCTAAGGGAGGAAAAGAGGATAGCGCCTTCTGATGTGTTAACCCTTGCTTTCCTGGACTGGGATTTTAACAGCGGTGAGAGAGGAAGCTAATGATTGCGTTTTTCAGCTTGGCTCTTTTAAGATCAGTCCATCCCAGTGGAATTAAGTGCAGTGAAGGCTTATAACAGTGCCCATGACAAAGGAGCTACAGACAGATCGTGATTCATGTTTTGTGATTTTCAGGTAAGAGAGAGATTACGAGTGTCACTGGAGAGGGTGTCTGCCTTGGAGGAGGAGCTCACAGCAGCCAATCAGGAGGTAATAACCACCACACTCACCAGTAACTACATTAACTGCTTGCTAATGCAGATGTCTTATAAGCAACCAAATGCTTTTAGGCATATGAAAGAAATGTGATGAAAGTGACTTTGAATGTGGCAGATGGGCCAACCTGAGTATTTCAACTGCAGATCTACAAGAATTTTCACACACAACAGTCTCAAGGGTTTACCTCTCTGGGCAGAAATGCTAGAGGAGAATGGCTAGACTAAAAAGTCGACAGTAACTCTCGTAACCTTATGTTGAAATTTAAAGCAAAAGACCACAGGGGTTCCAATGCAGTGCTAACAAGCTGTGACTAATGGCCACGGTGTAGAATAATGAATATTGTGATATTTTTAAACACACTTTTTGTTGTTTGTGTTGTCAGATAATGCATCATCAGTGATTATGGATTAAAACAAGAATGAATGGGCTGAAATTCCTGGAACCTCAGACTATGGTTTGTTGGTTGTTTTCATACCAATGCATAGTGTCTGACTTGAGATAGATTATTAGCTTTCTTCATCAAAGGAACACTTAGTAGCATATAGACAAATGGGACAAAGAAAAATTATATTCTTTAATAAGGAATTAAAGACTTTGGCTATTTTATTAATCCTTTGCATAAAAGGCATCAGGAAAAGCAAGCATTTCTAATTTGGAAAACAAATACTATTGTTTCATTTAAGCCATTCCCATCAGACAAATGCATGTCTGTACTGCTTTTTAAGGATTCTGCAAACATGCTCAGTAAACATAATTTTGAACATGCAGAGTTAATGTGATGAACAAGCATTTTTATTTATTCCAATTGCAATGTTTTTTACTCAACCCATCCAATCTTTAAGCATCTAAACCTAAAAAACGACTTAATGTCAAAGTAAAAACCGAGTAAAAACTAACTTCAAAGCACAATGTTTCCACATGGGAAACTTTGGTCTATAAAATTGTGACTTACTTAATTTTATAGCACTTAAATTCATCTGCATCTTAAAAATCACTGCTGGTGTATGAAGTCACAGACGCTGACAAGCAATCTGTCCGATGCCAACAGTGAAGAGAAATATTTCACACTTTGAGATGGGAATGTGCTGAAATAACAGAAAATATATGCTGTTCATGTATTAAACATGTAGATACTATTTATATATACATGCAGTATCTCAAGACTTGTGTTGAGTTGCATATTCCGAACAAACATAACATATATACAGGAACATATACTACTTGTTTACGTGGATGCAAACCTAATACATACTGTGATGTGTCCTGAATTTTGTATCTGCTCTGAAACCCAGAAACATTTACAGTACCTCGACAGGCTTCACTCTACCTCATCTTATGCTTATCAGTGGCTGCGGCGAAGCACTGACAGTACATCGGCCACTGTTTCCTTGGTGGCCTTTCCGTCTTCACCTCCTAGTTCGGGCTAGAGTAGGATTTGCACTGCAGATGGTCCTGTTCCAGCTGAGGAAAAACCCTCAGGCTGCCACTTCACAGCCTGTCAGACATGCCAGCCTGACACTCGGGCCTGGCGTAAAAGTCACTAAAAGGAGGAGAAGAAGAAAAAGATGGGAATGAAAAGCAATAGGGGGAATGGTTGGGAGGCGTGTGGCGTGGGTGGAAGGACAGACGGAGATCTAGTGTGAGAGGAGAGAGAGGGGGTAAGGATGGAAAAAAAAAAGGCATAGAGAGGCAGAAGACACAAATAGACATGGCAGGTGGGATGCAGAGGCAGATCGTGTGTGGAGGTATGTGTATTAATGAGAGTGCAGGGCTCCACTTGGTCAGAGCACCTCTGAAAGAAAGCGAAGGACAGAAAAAGTGAAGCTGTAATGATATGTTTTGATGGCGAGTAAAGTCGCTAGGGGTCAAAACCCAAGATTTGATAGTGTGCGATCTACCAGACAAGGAGAGAATTGTAGAAAAGATTGAAAACTTAAAAAAGCAAACCTAAAGGCCAGCGGTACCTAAATTCTTCTCTTTTTCTCTTTGACAGTTTTTCCTGAAGTCTTGTTTTTTAACTGCAGAAACTCTGACAGACATCTCAGCAGCACCTTGAAATATTTCTCACATCACACTTCCAAGCTTATAAAGACCATACAGTATTTCTGTGTGGCTGTCCCTCTCTAATGGTTAACACAACACTTGTCAGAGCTGTGGACAGATGAGTGATTAGACCTTGAGGTGATGGAGGGTGGAGGTGGTGGTGGAGAGGATGGTTAAACCGGCTTTGCCGAATAAAAATGTCCACGCTTAAGAGGCTCCAGGGAGGCAGGCGGATCCGTGAGCCCGCAAACTGGTAATTGATTTGAGATGGAGGTCTATTATGAGTCCCATTTCCCTCAAGGAATTTAGACAATGTGTCCATGCTTGAAGAAATCAGCAGCCTTTAACCTCATGCAGTCACAGGTGTTTAAGTGGCCCCACACTGATTGCTGCTAGTGATTGCAGTTCTATCTGTGGAGCATTTTGGTATCTATCTGAGGATGAATTGTTGCTTACCAATTATTTGATGTTAATCAAAACAGACATATTTTTAAGACACTGTTAAATTCCCAAAGGTAGCTCAATAGCTCATTTGAATCTATCACAACCATACAAGATCAAGGCAGATAAAATAATATGTATCAAATATTATTTTATGCAGTCATACCAGATTCTTAGCAACTCAACCCTAGTTACACGTGGTGATTGACCATTTGTAACTTTCAGAGGCTTAAAATGAAATTGACTAATGAGCTATTTTATGGTCATGTGAAGTCTGTTCCTTCATTATTGTTGAAGGAACAGGGAACATTATTTGGCAAATTATGCAAATGATGGCCGCCCCTCCCTGAGCCTGGTTCTGCCGGAGGTTTCTGCCTGTTAAAAGGGAGTTTTTCCTTCCCACTGTCGCCAAAGTGCTTGCTCATAGTGGGTCATTTGATTGTTGGGTTTTTCTCTGTATATATTATTGTAGGGTCTACCTTACAATATAAAGCGCCTTGAGGCAACTGTTGTTGTGATTTGGCGCTATATAAATGAAATTGAATTGAAAGAAATTGATTTGATTTCAAGTGTTGCATTTTGTGTTTTTTTTCGGATTGGAGGAGCTCCTAAAGAATGTTGATGCAAGTGAAAGAGGCTAAAAAAACAAAATAACCTTAATGAGTAGTGAGTAGCCAAAATCAACAATCTGGTGCATTCTTAATAAGTGGAACTCAATTGGCTAGCTCTACAACACCAACACCTTTATGAATGTAAAGGACAGTTTACAACAAGGTCTAAATAACAGGTTGCAACAACAAGCCAGATTAGACAACAAAATTAATTGATCAGAAGTATACCACATCATCTGTCTAATATGGTAGAGATAATGTTGTGAGGCGGGCATGTATGATAGTGGAACTACCACTAGTGTTTATAGGCGATGTGACTTCTGATAGAAGTATGGATTCTGAAGTGTACAGGGCTATACTCTCTCTGCTAATATTCGACCAGATGCTGCAAAACTGAGTAGACAGCACTTCTTAGTGCAAATGGATAATGGCCTGAAGCATACTGGAAAAGCAACCCAAGCGTTTCTTAAGGCAAAGAGATGGAATTATTTTCAATAGCCAATAGAGTCATTTGAATCAGTTTTTAACAATTTAAAGCAGCTTTAATGGTGTGGTAATATAAGATTTGATAATCGGATGTATAGAAAGGTAACATCTGACCCATGAGCCGATGTGGGCTAGCACTGAGGTCTTTACAGGCTGAGCTTGATCCAAACCAGCACTATGCTCAGTAGGAGAAATACTCTGTTCACGGTTTTTCAAATAAAAGCTGGCAGAAAAGGTTGAGAATGGCAACAGCAGTACTTTTTTTCTTGCTTTTGCAAAAAAAAGACTGACCTAATTCTTTTGGGATTTTGTAAAAGAAAGAAAACTAATACATGAAATGAAATCTCCTTTGACCTAAAACATTTGATAAACATGTTTTATGTGTGGTCATGCATTTTTCCCCAGGTGTGTGATTGATTCTATTTTAAGTGCATTGCACCAAACTTGCTTTTCCCCAAATCTCACCTTGACGTCATCAATCTTTCATACTCTAAGAGCAACCTGTGACACCCGTGGACACACACACTCACACATAGCCATTCTTATTTCACTCCTTCCCATTTTCCTCCAATTTCTACTTCATCAGACATTCCTGTCAACACAGAGCCCAGAAGTGCTAAAGGAAGATAAGGAAATTGTGATGCTGCGTTGTAAAAGAAGCTCCACTCGTCCTTGTGTCCCTTGTCACCCTTTTCATTTTGCATCTGGCAAACTTCTCTCTGTCTTCTTTCATTTCAGCGATGGAGATGCATCAGTAGCGCCCCATTCATCAATTGTGCCTTTATGTCATGGGTGGCGTTGGTGTTTGATCTCTGAGATGGAGAAATTACAGACAATCTCAAAATAATGGTACTGGAACATACGGAGGCATAATTATGCCCTCATTAAAAATAATGAACAGAAGATGCTTTGTAGACAGAGTGCAGCAGAAAAGAAGAAGCCAAGCTGCTGCTGGCAAAGTTGAGTGTGAAGGAAACCCTGTCTGTGGAAGGTGGGAGATAATCTTCTGTTCTCACTCGCAACTTTAAAGAGGTCCCGACATTAACTATGACTTGTGTCCAGGTGTCAATGAGGGCAGGTTGGGATCTGAGTTTAAACTGAATCATGTCAAAGTCACTTGATTGCATTGTTTGTTTTATCGACAGCGGTTTCATTGATTGTCCTCGGGCTCCTCTTGCTGTTCCGATCACAACAAATGTCTGTTGCGGAAAGAGAGAGAGAAAAGACGATTTTAAAGCATCGCAATTTGTTTTCAACGGCGACAATCACTCAGCATTTCCATTCTCAAACTGTAATTATTTATTAGAATGATTAGTAATGGTAGTTGGATTGTCATAAATGATGGTGCTGGCTGCTTGGAAATCCTGATCGAATCATCCATAAAGAGAAGGACAAAAAGGAACATGCATGATTTGAGAGTCCTACATGGTTCAGAGATTAAAGCTTTTCTGAAGCTTCCGAGTACTCATAGAGGAGAACCAGCATGATGCAGCTTTAATCACATCACGCTATCAGCATGCCTCATGTACTGTAGTAATTGTTGGGGGGGGGGGGTTTGTTAGGAGCTCCTCCTTTTTTGTTCGTGTAGAGAATAGCTGTAAAACTATTTTAGTGCTAGAGTTGTCTTTCTGGTGGTTATTTACTTTTTAGGGGAGGTTTCAGAGATTGAGACCAGTGGACAGTGGTGTAACTTTGACTGCTTCTGTCTGCAAAAATAAACGGAACACACTGTACCAAGCTTATTGTTGAAATAAAAGCAGACAAGAACACAATAGCACACAGAAATATCATCACCAGTGCTATTTTAACATCCCTCACAGTTTGCAGACTGACTTTGTGGCTTTTCTTAGTTTTCCATTGCAGAGAGGAGCATTGAGGATCTGCCCTGTTTCAGTTTTACTTTCAGAGCCAGGACTGCGTGTGTTGGCTTGTATTTCTTACTCTGTTTTGACTTTCTTTTCTCAGGGGAATCATTAATTCATACATTTCTTAAAGCTGCACTGTGTTTACTTTAGTGCAGCTGGCCTATGTTCGACCTCAATAAAAGATTGATGCATTCGCAACACGTTATTTTCGTATTCACCTTAGTGCTAGTGTAGGATACACGGAGAAAGTCTTAGAAGAAGTTATCCATTCTGCTAGTTAATATTTAGTGGCCTACCTGGGACGAATGAATGGCTGCTCTCCATAAGCATTAGGCTCTGGAAAGAAGTACTTCAAGAAGTACTGTGAACTAGTAGGCAGCAGGTACACTGTCAACCTCTCTCTCTCTTGAAGTGAGTGATAATCATATGTTGTCAGTCAAAGCCAAACCAGAATGTTATTGTTGTCAGACACCCCTGTGACAGGGTTAAGGCTTCAGGATGGCTGATGGTGGGGAAATAAAGCACTTGGTTTGCAAAACTCAATAATCACAAGGTTTCCATGAATGTTGGTTAAAGTAATGTTCCAAAATTCCTATGCAGTGTGATATACTGTAATTTACTAGCATTGCATAAGAGAGGGAAAATGATTAGTTAACCAAGGATTGCAATTATGTGTGGTTGTGGTTTTATCCTCATCGTGTGTGCAAACAAGAGGCTCATTCAAGAGGCTTCGCTAAAAGCTAAAAGTTCTAAAGCCACACTGAGGAAGATGCCAGCCTTAAAATTCAGTTTTGTTTTTTCGTCTCACACAAACTGTGTTGCTGTGTGCAGGCAAGTGTGTGTGGAGGGTTTTTTTGTTGTATTTTTTATTTTTTTTTACTTCTAACCCCATATTTTTGTGTCCCACAGATTGTGGCCTTACGGGAACAGAATGCTCACATCCAGAGGAAAGTGGCATCAGGTGAGGGAGGAGAGGACATTTTGGAGGGCAGTGAAGCTCAACAGAAGGTCCATGGCAAGGTGAGCTCCCTTGATTTAAATATGGGTGGAAAAAATGGTCAAAATTATGTGTGGATCTATAATAACTACACTACACTTTAATAGTCTGTACATTATGGCAATATTTGCACTTGTTGTTTTTGATTAAGATATAGTTTATTCTAAAAATGTGCATAGTATTATGTACGTATATATTAAATATACTTACTGTGGCGGTCATACAGTAACCCGGATGTTTTCCATTTCAAAATAAAAGCACTAGCAATCAATATTTTGTCTACAACCCTGCTGTGGTGGCGTTACACAAATAATTCCTGTACATTTAGTTCCCCCTGCTGTATTGGCATTTTGACTTTAAAGTATTGCAGCGACTATCACATGGTTTTGATCATACATTTATTTACCTCTGCAGGCATTCTGAAGGAGTTAGGCGAAAACTCCTGCTGTGATCTCACCCCCTGCCATTATGCAGGAGCACACATGGACATCCATAGCTGAATAGCATAGGTGTAGGCGCATGCACATTTACTAGATTACGCTGATGCCTTTTTATGTCAGAAGCACGCGAGCCCAAAATGATGCACCTTAAAGGCAAAAGCAGATGCAGGATTTTTACTTATTTATTTATTTATTTTATGCATGCAGACAGCAGCAGAGGATACCTGGGTAGATCAATGGAGACGTTATTACTTGGCTGGTCTGCTGGGGAATGAGGGTTTGGGGGATGGGAGGTGGTGGTGGTGGGGGATTGGGAGTAAAGAGATGAAGAGCGTGTGAGTTTGAGGGATGTGATAATGAGGAGACAGCCATCATCTGCTCTGTTTTGTGTAGATAAAATAAGAGAGTATGAACATGTGTTGTTTGGCACATTTGTTTTGTGATACGGTGAAGAAAGAACACTAACCTTGCAGTAATGGTGAGGGTTAGTTATTCAGCATGACTGCAGTCAGAGTGACTGACAGAGATGTAGAAGGAACTGTCAGGAAGGGGACAATGGCAAAACCTGCCCACCGGATTCTTATATATATATATATATATATATA
>NW_024582410.1:2067950-2118762 GCF_018398535.1 Haplochromis burtoni
TATATATATATATATATATATACACACACACAGTTTTTGCACCACTGAATTGCAGACCACCTCTTCTGTAACTGAAGGGACAGATCTGTCTTTTAGGTTTTATGTCATAGGTTTTATCTAATTTCTTAATGACGTGACTTTCAAATGCTGCTTATCTGCTGTAGACGGTGTTTTAGCCCTGTCACTTTAAGCTAATAGCTTTTTGAGAATCACCTTGTTGGTACAAGAATATTTTGTCTGACAAACTGCATCATCTTTGGGATTTTTTGTATATTCAACTAAAGAAATAGGAACAAATGATGTGTTTTTGCAACAGGCTGCTAGTACTAACGTGCCTAGATGCAATTAAAATGTGGTTATTTGCTTATTTGTCTGTTATGTGTAGTTCATCTGTTTAGTAAGGTGCTTTATTATGTTTAGATAATTCATTAGGCAGCGTTAAGTGGCCTAATAAACAAAAACATTCCTCTTAGTGAAAAAGCATCTTATGTTCAAAGAAGAAACTTTGAAAGACCTTAAGAAAGTTTGGAGAACTATTGCTCAAGGCCAACATTAGTTCTGAGAGCAAAATATAAAGAATTGAGGGGCATCTCAAGACTATCTGTCCATCTATCCATGCAGGCATGAATGAGAGCAGTTGTTTCATAGCCAAACTTAACCATTTTTGAAGGTCATTCAGAGTTAAAAAGCAATACACCCCTTTGAAATGTTGGGTAACTCTTATTAACATTGTCCCTTTAAACTATCCTGGTCCTAAATGGTACAAATCTGTGAAACAAGCCCATCGATGGAAACCCCAGATACAAAGAGGGACAGCTGAGCCATTTGGCAATAAAGAAGATATAAAATTCTTTTATGAGCATGGCCCACTGCTGGCATGCTCGTATTAAAATCACTGGTGTGATTTAGTGGATCCTGTTCCTTGCTCAAGTGAATCATTGATCACAGGCAGCAGACAGAGAGGCCCAATTAGGTTTGTCCTCACAGATGGATGGCCAAAGATGGGCAGCTGTGCCTCACAATATAGCAGGAAGGCAGAGGAAGATGGAGAATGAAAAGATCAGTTTCCCTCAATCCTCTCATTCACCTTACTGTAACTCAATTGAGCATAAAAGCAAGATTTGCTTTTTTAAAATATGCATGTTTGTTATTTAGCACCGATAATAAGGTTGTTTTCCTCTGTTGTTCTTGCCCCTAAACCCTTTTGTAAGCTGAATCTCTGCGGTATCCTCCTCATTAATCTACCTCATGCAGAGACCAGGAGAGCTATACGGAGTGGAAACCTTGCAAATCTAATCAGATTACTTATGCAAGTGTCAAAACAATTTCTCCAGCAGAGTCTGGTGTGATTCAGTCTTTGTGACCATCCAGAATCAAAGCAGAGGAAGAACCAAAGCCGTGAGCTCCTGAACTTGAATTTATTAGAATGCAAATGTATGTCATTCTCAAAAGCAGACATGGTATCTGAAGTGGAAGCATGGCTGATTTCTCAGGGCCCACTTGAATACACGACAGGAAGATGAGGCATGACAGGAAATCAGAAAATTGCTTTGCACCATTGTTCATTTTTATTCTCGATAGTGTGTTTATTTTCATGCATTCAAAGCTCAAACTTCTATTTTTGATTTAGGTACTGGGGTTTTTACTAAGTTAACACTTGAAAAAAGAAAGAAAATATAATCACTTGTTGTCGCGATTATTGTGGGGCAAGTGTGCATTCTGAATGGACTTAGAAGACACCATTCAGGATTCGGGATATAATTTAACATCCAAAAGATTTATTTCAACTGCAAGGAAAAAGTTCTAGTTAGAGTGTTAACTTAAAAGAAAGAAAGAATTTTTTTACTTTGATTAGCCACAACATTAACAACCAATTTCCAAATCCTGTACTAACCCTCACTTGTCAGTGATCTTATTACTACTTTATTATTACGTTATTACCTATATACCACAAGCCTCACTTAATTTGTGAGTTTTAAAAGACGTCATGCAAGGGAATTCATTTTTTAAAAAGCTCTTAAATTCTTTTTAAAGTACACTAAAAGTTAGAAATCATCCCCAAACATCCCTTGGCAAATTTTGTGCTTCATGACGCATACATATTTTTGGATAATTTTCCCTTTTCATATGTTGACCTCTTACTCCATGTCCCCCTCTTTCCCCTCCAGCGTCTGTCCAATGGCTCTCTGGAGCCGGCCCATGAGGCGAGTCAGGTGGTCGAGCTGCAGGACCTGCTGGAGAAGCAGAACTACGAGTTGGCCCAGATGAAGGAGCGCATGTCCTCCCTCTCCTCCCGGGTTTCCGAGGTGGAGCAGGAGCTCGAGACCGCCCGCAAGGACCTCATCAAGTCAGAGGAGATGAACAACAAGTACCAGAGGGACATCAAAGAGGTCACAGCACAGAAACTGAGCACAGGGGGAAGCATACACACACACACATATTCGCATGGGGATAACAGTTGCAAGAGAAACATCAAAGACATCGAGCAGTGGTCTAAAAACAGCTTCTATTTGCATATGCTCTCACACTCTCCCCAGCTCTTTATTACTCTGTCTTTTTCTCACATAAAAACATGCACATTGACTTGTGAACGTATAAGGTCTTTCATAATGCCTTCATCGGGTGAAGTGAGTTAAGTGAAGAGTCCTTCAAAAAATATCTAAATATACACTTCAGATAAACACTTCTCTAGGCCTCAAACTAACACTTAATGTTAAATAAATAACTAACCGTTTGTATTTCTTGAACGGGTTCAAGACTGTTGATGCATAAAGCACAAAAAAGAGCCAGTTGTGTCCAAAACTGGCAGTTAAGATCCAAATAATAGTCCTATTTATTATATGTCTGTGCAAGGTTAATATCAGTGAAGTGGGCTGGATATGAACATAAGCTGATGCCCCTGTCGCCTGGGGATGAAATTACTATTGATTTCTAACGATGTGGGCAGAGGCAGTTATCGTGGGCTGACAAACATGGCCTTATCAGGCCAATCGTGTTTTATTACCCTGCAATGCCTTCTCTTACAGCAGCAGTTTATTTAGTGTTCTAAGAATAACTGTTATTATTTGTATGGTTTGGAAACAATGGGTGCTACCGCAAGTTTGTGTCTGAAGCAATTCTCCATGGAGGAAATTAAGTCTGAGAAATTCCATGATAATGTTGCCTCTGTTCATGACAGCAGCGCATGTTTGTATTTTATGAGGCTTTATTTGTTATTAACTTTTGTGCACATTCTAGGGATAAAAGTTTGATTTTGCAGACTTGCAGTCTGCTTTCTGTGTGCATTCCAGGAAGTGGTTGAAGAATCTCTAATTCAATTCCGTTCACTTCAGTTTTACTTACTCAGTGCCAATTAACAATAATGGTGAGCTCAAGGTTCTTTATATTGTAAAGTAAAGACCCTGCAATATCTGTCATCATCATCATCAGGAAAAACTGATGACATTTCTTCACCGTATACTGGGTCTAGTCTGAGACCCAGTATACGGTGAAGAAATGTCATCAGTTTTTCCTCCTGGTAGGACATGTCTAAAAACCTTATTTAGAAGGTGCCCAGGAGACATCCTAGTCATCCCTGAACCACCTCAGCTGTCTCTCAGTGTTTCGATGTGGAAGTTTAGTGGCTCTAGGTGCTGAATGCCCAAGCACCCTGTCACTTAAGGGTGGGTCCAGACACCCAATGGAGTTTTCATCTGGTGCTGATATTAAAGTAGTGTACAAATTCCATGTGTGCAAAGCAGCAGGAGAAAATATTACACCCAAAGTTGATGTTATATTAAGTCTTTTTTTGTGTGTCTCTATACAGGCCATGTGTCAGAAAGAAGACATGGAGGAACGGATTGTCACGCTGGAGAAACGTTACCTGAGTGCCCAAAGAGAAGCCACCTCTGTGCATGACATCAATGACAAACTGGAGAACGAGTTGGCCAATAAGGAGGCATTCCTCAGACAGGTCTGTAAAGTCCACTCCAGGGTTAGTGTGAGCCATGTAATCACATTAATCAGCTCTCTGGGATTACTATTTTCTTCCAAAAAATGGGTCCAGATGGCAGCTGCAGTGCACGATTCATTACTGTATCATCAGTCGTATTTTTCTTACTGGATTCAGAAAAGAATCAGCCAGGAAAAATGTGTAAGATGGTTCCTGTCAGTTAACATAGTCCTTTGAGCAGTTCCACAGAGGTCTAGCATTGAGAAAACCTCTTCACATCGTGGTAGATAATGTAAGAGGAAATTACTACTGGGGAAGAAATTTTATAAATGTTTACTTTGTGCAGATGCACATGGCTCACATGTGATTTCTTCATAATTGACATAATGCTGCAGAATATGGTCAAGCGATTGTACAGATTTACTCTCCTTTCAATTATTCTTTGTGATTCATTGCAGCCAATTAGATAAATTGCATGGCCATAGAAGATCTAGTGGCATTTTTATGAGTAAAGGCTTAAACACTGTCTGGGCTCTGGAAGAATAGAAAGAATTTCTGATATGAGTAGAAGTAATTAGAGTGACACCATCAGTCCCTGTTTGGATTTACTGTGTGGAAAGTTATTTAGACACTAATTTATATTTTAGTTATAATTCTCAACAATTTTCTTTAGCATAATGTTTACTTTAGACGTGTACATCACAACTACAGTGACTATTTAAATCAATTGTGAAATCCCCTAGACCAGTTAATCTGGGGGTACCTTAGAGACGAGACATCACCTGGTGATCACTGGTCATGAGGAAAAATATATATTTTCCGCAACCAGATATAAGTGGTTACTGGTTGTCGCCAAGGAAATGTGGTCACAAAGACGACGTTGCTCCATGTGATTGCTTTGGTTGCAATTTCATGCCAGCAACTACCAGAAACAATTCGACAGATTGGAGAATACACATTTTTTCATAGCAGATGAAAGTTGCCGGCGTCTGCCTGATCAGTCTCTCGTCCTGCGTGGGCTTTAGCCATGAGTTTCAAAGCGACTGGCAACCATTTCCTTTTTTTTTTTTTTTTTTTTTTTTTTTTTTTTTTAAATGACATCAGAAACAGCAGTATGCGACATTACGTGATGGCAGAGCTTCAGTTCATCCTTTGTCATTTTTTTTTTTTTTTTTCTTTTTTTTTTTTTAAGAAATAGGACAGGGGGAATGAATGAGAGAAAGAGGGGGAGAGAAAGAAAGAAAACCAAAGGGGAGAAGAGACGGTGAGAAGGGGAAAAAAAAAAAAAAAACAACAACTCCTGGGTCACCTGTATGGAGAAAAAAAACAAAACAAAAACAAACAAAAAAAAACAAACAGAGGAGACAGCAAACAACAAAGAGCAACATAATAATAGAGAAAACAAAGCACCATCACAATAAACTAGCTAGTCATAGATATCAATAGTTACTGAATAATAAACGATATTGTGCAGCACGCAAGATAGACAGCGCACAGTGTGCTTTGAGGCAGCAGCCAAGAAAGCTTTAGTCCGCGTCTGTGAATACCCATGTGTACACCTGTGTGCATACCTGTGTGGATCAGCATGCTTGCATTCCAAAGGTTTCTCCATGTAATGATCTGCTAGGGAGTGTGGGGGGGCCACAGCCCCGTCCTCCAGGGTGTGAAGCGGGTATGGAGGAGATCAAAACTCCAGACATCCAGAGGTCCCCAGAACACAAGAGACCACGGAAGACCAACAGAGGGGCAGCCGCGCCACTGTTCCAGTAAGAGCTGAGGAGAGTCCCAGATGAGGGCTCGCCCAGCAGCCGCGGAGCAGAAGCCAGGGGGAGTTGCAGTGACGCGCCCGTGAGCTCCGCCGGCCCCCAGCTGTGCCTGAGTGACCGAGCCCCAGGCCGAGAGGCCGGGGGCACCCCACCTCCAAAGGGGGCCCGAGCGAGCCCCAGGCCCCAGGCCCCGACAAGCGGCCGCCAAGGAGTGAGCCGGTGTGTACCCGGACGCCCACCCCCAGACACAAAGAACCACCAGCACACCGACACCTGAGGGAGTCCGCCACCGGCAGGGGAAGTGGTGGTGGGTAGAGATAGGCCTCCAAACCTTGGAGGGCCTGAGGTGTCCCCAGAGAGGTGGCGTCTGATACCCAACCTGACATATAGACACAGACATACAGGCACACACAGACACAAACATCCATTCCCACCCTCATGCTCTCATGTGCACTCACTCCACACTCAACCAACATGGAGATAGACATAAAGAGACGCTGTACACACAATCACACTCCCCAAGCGTACTCTACAAACCGGGTCTAGGTACCCTTGCCCCTGGAGGGGGGAATTGCACCCAGACCCAGGTGGTGTTACCCTTTTCCCTGCGGTGGGGAGAGGCAGACCACCCCGACTCCGCAGCAGCAGGGAGGCCCCACACCCCAGACCGCAGCCGGACGGCCAACTCCTCCTACTAGCCCTCCCGCTCCAGCAGGCCGCAGAGAATGGGGGTGGGCTGGCGACTGGCAACCATTTCCACCACATTTTTCATTTGCAACTGGCGGTTGCCATTTAGTCACTAACTGATCTCTGGGCCTGTGTGACTAAGCCTAACCTGAGACAAACACAATTTAAAATCTAAAACCTGAACAAATTTGAGAAGAAAATTTAACTGTTGACTAAAAGTAAAAGAGCAATAGAGAGAGACAGTCAAAACAAAGAAATAAGAAAATATATTTAGATGAAAGCAAAAAATGGCACAGTGGGTTATTAGAAAAGCTAATAGTATGAAATATGTTAAAACTGTCTGCTAAACATATAAAACATTGAAATGGTTAGCTCACAGTGTAAGTACATGAAATTGTGATATAAAATCATGACAAAAGATCAAAATAATTGGAAACAGCTAAAATTCTGAAACCAGGTGGAAATTATTAGCTAAAACTTTAACTGTTGAATTTGTTAGCTAAACGTACTGGATAAACAGTTAAAAAAGCTAGCTAAAAAACAGATTTAAAAAAGTAGTTTTAACTAAAGATATAAACTGTTTGAATGGCTGAAATAAAAACTCAATACTTGGCACTAAACTAGTAAGAGTGTTTGCTAATCATAAGTATATAGTTAACAGAATGTAATCGCTAAAAGTGAATGGTAAGCTAATTTCATCCTGCCAGATGATTACATAGGGTGGGGGTTGTTAACCTTTGCTAGCCAGTCATTTTTCACTCAGGAAATGTGTATGAAGCCACAAGTTAAGAAGAAACCACTTATGTATTTACAGCCATGACGTTTACAAGGGAAAGGGTCTATGCAAGGGGTATGCTTGAACCCTAAAGGTTTTTTTTAAATGAACTCCTGCTACCATACATAAACAGACTTTTTTGGTAAATATATGCACAAAGTTTCACTTGCTATTGTACTGGGCTATGGCTGCTGATGTCTGAAGATTACTTGGTATAGAGACATGAAGGGATGAGAAGAAATGGCAAGCAAAATGGCAAAAAGGATGGGTAGTAGGATACCTAGGGAGGATATAATAAACAAAAACAAACTGTCATGTTTCCCCTGTGTCATCTCAAGCACGTGGGATGGCGATATGGGTTGAGGCAGAAAATATCACTGACACACAACACAAAGTATACTTGGCCTGCTAGAGTCTAATTATTGCACGCTGAGCTGCCAGGCCCGGAGCTTCGGGGACCAGAGCATCTGTCGCCGATGGCAAAGGCTGCCAAGCCAGTCCTTAAATAAGTCTTAAAACTGATCCCAAGCTAGTGAGGGAGAAAATTCTTACTGTCCAATGGGGAAGCAAGTCACTTGTTTCCAGTTTCATTTAATGCTAAGTTTGAGTTCCATCTTAATGATAGCAAGTACCAGCTGAATGCCTAATCAGGATCTGCATCAGCTGTCTATAAGTTGCCAGTGTCACTCTTGGCAGTGCAGACTCTGACTCTGCTATTCTAAAGAAGAGATGAGGCACACTGCCAGAGTGTGCCTCATCTCTGAAAGACAAACATTTGTGATTCTATTTTCTAACAGGCAATTATGCTCTGCTGACACTGAATAGGAAGAAGGAAGAGAATCACATTTATAGAGTTCATTTTCGTTATACTCTGTTAACAAGGACAGCATTGGAACACACTGAAAACTCTTTCATTCAAATAGTGTAGTGTTCTAATAATCTGCTCATACTTTAATTTGTCATTGCTAGGGTTTGTTGTTATTGCAAGAAAAACACTATTCTGGATTTCTTTTCTGGATGATGTATGGTCAAAGCATTGGAAGGTAATTTATTGAATAAATCTCCTGTGTAATCATTTATCATTCTTTCTTTCAGCATTAAGAATTCCTGCAAATTTATTGGCTTCAAGGCAATAAGTTAGAACCCAGATTTAAGCTAAGTGCAGATCCTTAGTTGGTTTAGAGTGTTTAAATTTATTTCAGTGGTTGTGTCTCAGGAAGTAGAGCAGGTCATCAGGAGGTTGGTGGTTTAATCTCTGGCTGGTCCAATTCGCATCCAAAGTATCTGTGTGCAGGATACAGAACCTCAGGTTGCTCACAGATGCATCCATTGGAATTTGAATGTGTGTAAATGTTAAATAGAAACCACTTACATGTCGATGCAGTGCTACTGTGAATGTAACATGTTGTATAGAGTGCTCAAGTAGAATAGATAAGCGCTATATAAGAACCAGTTCAGTACATTAACTTTGACTGTCGGCTAATGTGACTCTTTTCCTCACAACGTGCACATTTATATTTTTTGTTTACTTTTGGCTGCAATCCCTCCACAAAATCTGCAGGAAGTCAGATACAAAATCTCATAAGTCTCGTTGTTCAACTATCAGCTAATGTCTTTGCTGTCTGTGATGTTTGAGTGCAGATGGAGGAGAAGAACAGACAACTACAGGAGAGGTTGGAGCTTGCAGAACAGAAACTCCAGCAGACCATGAGGAAGGCTGAGACACTCCCGGAGGTTGAGGCCGAACTAGCCCAGAGGATAGCAGCTCTCACCAAGGTAAGCGCACACGTTTGTACATATTGTACATTAACACACATGCTGTTGACGTATTCCCACAGATGCCCTCATTTTTTTTTCCTGTACATTTGTGTAAGTGTCCACGTGGTGTCATGACGTTTCAACATGTTCCTCTCCTCTTCCTCGGCCACATAGTCTGACTCCAGCTCCTCTTCCTCTCCTGATGATTATCACTTTGTAATGGAAGCTAAACTCCAAGACATGAACTCCATTCTTAGGAAGGTAGTTCCACAGGGCATCACAGCTATTGCCAACTCCAATAGAGAACAGATATCATTCATTTATCTTATTAGTGTTTTGTGGCGGGCGTGTTTACTGGGATTCTGCTCTGGCTGTTCTACCACCATGGGACAGCCGCATGGCACTTCTGGCTGGAGCTCATACTTGGCAGTGCTGGAGCAGCTCTCTTCCTCTTTCATTCTGTCCTTTGGTGGCCTTGTTCTCCATCTTTCTCCTTGTCACTGTTTGTTTCAATCAGCTGTCTTTCCAGTTACGCTTTAAAACATAGATATCCATCTTTGAGTTTGGGGTAGAAGCTTTGGCTTGTGTTGTCGCCACCATTTTTCTTTGTTGGCCCTTAGGCTGTCAAGCACACAGATCATCGTGGCCTCTCTTTTTTTTTGTCCTGTCTGTGCTGTCTGTGATCCAACTGTAGGCGGAAGAGCGTCACGGGAGCATTGAGGAGCGAATGAGGCACTTGGAATGCCAGCTGGAGGAGAAGAACCAGGAGCTGCTGAGGGTGAGTCACTGCGGAGGCGTTGTGCCAAGCAGCGTTAACCAGGCAGCCACTTCTGCATGAGCAAGACAGCTTGAAGCGACTGCAACTGATGGCACACTGTCTGATTTGTCACCAATGAAGCTTGACCAAATGGGTGTTTCACGTACTCTGCTGATATAATGGTTTGCAAAATACTCACAAATGATGCAAATGAGTAATTCTAAAAGACGCTAGTGTTTTCACGTCACACTTTAGTGTATGATAGCAAATTCAAGCGAGAATGCTGTCTGTATGAAGATGTTTAACCTCATGAGTTATTTTCAAAGTTTTTTTGTTGTTGTTTTCCTTATTTGAAAAATGCAATAGTGGGCAATCTTTCCAACAGCAGTCATATAGTACAGAGAAAACCCCAACTGTCAAATGACCCCTTTGAGAAAGCACTTGGCAACAGTGGGAAGGAGAAACTCCTTTTTAATAGGAAGAAACCTCCAGCAGAGCCAGGTTCAGGGAGGGGCAGCCGTCTGCCATGACTAGCCGGTGGTGATGGGAGGGAGAAAGGATAAAAGATACACTGTGGATGGGAGCCAGAAATTGATAATAGCTAATAATTAAATGCAGTGGTGTATAAATATATAGTGAGTGAAAAAGAAACACTCCCAGTGCATCATAGGAATCCCCCAGCAGCTTAGGCCTTTTGCAGGGAGGATCACCTGATGCAGCCCTAATGATGTTCTTCATCAAAAATAAAAGTTTTAAGCCTAATCTTAGAAGTGGAGAGGGTATCTGTCTCCCGAATTCAAATTGGAAGCTAATTCCACAGAAGAGGGCCTGAAAGCTGAAGGCTCTGCCTCCCATTCTACTTTTAAATATCCTACGAACCAGCAGTTTGAGAACAAAGTGCTCTGCTGGGTTCATAAGGTACTATGAGGTCTTTAAGATAACATGGGGCCTGATTATTCAAGACCTTGTATGTGAGGAGAAGGATTTTCTATTAAATATTTTATTTAACAGGGAGTCAAGAAAAGCCATTATGGGAGAAATAGCTGTGTATTATTCAGCATGTAAAAAATAAATATAAAAATGAGGAGGCTTAATCAGATTTCAATTTGACCAATTTCCCACTCAGTGTCCTCTTCTCATGCACTATTGCATTGCTTCCAGTACTGCTGTTAATTTTAGATTGTCACTTGGAATTCCCGTACTGATCGCGGCACTCCACTCATGTGTCAAACGAACCCAACTTTCATCCGGATACAGTAATACTCCCTGGTGAGGTCTCCAGCAATAACCCAGGGACCAAACAGCAGTTTTCGGTGGAACTGTTGCTCAGTGGCCAAGCCTGAAGCTAGTGCATAAGGTCAGAAGGCTAACAAGGAGTATACTCGTCCTTTGTGTCGACATTCACGGGTTTGTGCATTCTGGATTTGTCCTCGAGGCTGTCAATGCAGAGTTCTGCTGTAGCATCCTGAGGCATTTATCAGAGAACATGTGTGACCTTGTTCTATTGTGCGCAGAAACAAGCCAACGCCATCTTTAGTCGCCACCAGCCCCACTCACCAGATTTCACTCCCTGTGATTATTTTTTTTCTCTAAAATAAAGAAAATTATGTGGCTGTTCAGACACAGAAGCGGGGATCCAGTGCACAAGTGGTCAGAATCAGACCTCAGAGAGAGATCTAAAGTGCAGCCACACTAGAAGCATAGTAATTTCTTTGAGGTAATCTTTACTGAAATGTGGTGCTTGGGGTTCATTTACATAATCACATAATTTATGATACACTACACTGATTTGTCGAAGTGTTGTCCTCATATAAAGTTCTGATCTTAAACTAAAAATAGAATAGCTGTAAAGGCCATGCAATTAGTTATTCTAGTTCCCGCTGAGAGGCTTTCATCACATCAGAAACAATTTAGACTGATGTCTTATTCTCATACAAATGTGCTTGTTTTGTGTTGGTTTATCTGTATTTTTCTCCTTCAGGCTCGGCAGAGGGAAAAGATGAATGAAGAGCACAATAAGAGACTCTCAGACACAGTGGACAGACTCCTCACTGAGTCCAACGAGCGACTTCAGCTCCACCTGAAGGAGAGAATGGCAGCTCTCGAAGAGAAGGTTAAAAACGCCTGACACGTCAATGGAAACCTGTCAATATCAATTGCATCAAGGTCATTAAAAGATGTATTTTTCTCACTTCTTTACTCCCCCCCCCCCCCCCCCCCTTTCTTTGCAGAATATGCTAATCCAAGACTCGGAAACTTACAGAAAGCAGTACGAGGAGTCAATCCAAGAAAAAGTAGGTTGTAGAGATCGAGAAATGATTACCTCCTGTTTCAAAATGTCTACATTTTACATGAGCTTAGTGTAATAATTGACTTTTGAGTACAACAATAATGAGTTTGGTTATTGGCACTAGTTTAATTTTTTATAAACCTTCAATATTGAAAAGCTCCTGCAAGGGATAGAATAATAAAGTGGCTACTGAAAACAGTAGAAATTACAACTGTCACCTACTCAGACCTGTAAATGTAATCAGCTCCACATGCTGCAGCCATGTCACTAGTATGACTAGTGGTATAAAGGGGTAGGATAATCATTTCATTTTTTGGGCATGTAATATCACAGACAATGATGTAGAGAAATTGTTTTGTCCAGTCGCAGCTGGCAGAGGATATTGAGAAACTGAGATCGGAGCTCGACCAATTCAGATTGAGGGCAGGCTCCCTCACAGAACCCACGCTGTCACGGTAGGTCGGTTTTCTGTGTGTGTGTGTGTGTGAGAGTGTATCCGGATGTAAGACGCAGTTTGTAACGTACCTCCACATGTATATACTGCATCAGTTGCTGCTTTTGGACCACCATATTGGACAGGGGGAGAAATAGGCTTCCTCTTTTTCTTGTCTTTCACAATAAAAGCCTACAGTTGCTTTAATAGCAATCTTTGACACATTCCAGGAGCCAAATAAAATCATCTTTGGTTTTAATCACTGTTGAAAAGATTTTTTTTTCCCCTTAATAAATAACATTTTTCTTGTTTTTATTTGAGAATGATTAATTTATATCACTAATTAAATTAATTTGTGGGATTGTAAAAGTCAGACAACACATTTTAATCAATTCAATTAGAATAAACTTGCTGTTAAATTTAAATCGGAATAAAAAACTAAGCTTTATAACTAACTTTAGATGGACAAAGTTAAAAACTGGCCAGAAACATATTTTGTATGTATTTTAGGAGCTATATAAAACCATTAATCACATTCCTTGTTAATCAAATAATATCACTTGTGTTCAGTTGCATGTCGGGGCTGCAGCCCTCATTTGTGGCCAGTGACATTTGCCTCCACTGGCAACAACATCAACATTTAAGTGTCCAGTCAACTATTCATAACAATCCCTAATCACTATGTATGTCTAAATGTATTTTCCTTATCAAAATGTATAGTTTACTAGGAGAATAAAGACAAGGAATGTATGTTTCTGTTGCTGAGGGAGCTTGCCAGTCAAGTGCTTCTCAGAAATGGGCTAAAGAAAAAACAAAATTGGCTTGTTCAGTGGCAGCACGGTGATCCCTGAACATTAGTTGGTTCTGTGTCCAAACGTTAGTGGTGGATACACGACGTATTACAAGGTGAACAAATGACTCAAGAAAAACGTGGATGCTGTGAAAACATCTGCAACATAAAGAAGATGTGTTACACTAGACATGCAATAAAAGGCCACGAGAGATTCAGATTTAGTCTAATGTGTGTGTTTATGGAACAGGAAGCAAAGAGAGGCAAATAGATACTCCGTCTCCAGGAGCTTTCCTGTTATTTTATCTTTCTGTGAAAACTACTTGCTCTGTTACACTATTGTTAGAAACACTGGTATAATGGAACTTTTGGCATCTATTTTTGGATATTTTCTGGTTTCCATTTCATGCTGCTTGAAGTTCTAATCTTACAAAGCTGACGTGTTGACAGTGGCAGCCTTAATCTCTTCCAAAGACAAACAATTTGCAGCCATAGAAGCATGCATAACAAGCTCTTATCCTTCAAGAAGTACACTTTGCACCTCCTCACTGTGACTAATAGGTACGCTTGAGGTATCAAAATATAACATCTGACTGGTTTCCTGCTTGTGTAACTAATCGGTACTGCAAGTTTTCTTGCTGTGTCTTATCTACTGGCAATCTGCTTTACGACCCAAACAAAATCACTGCTAACGATTGTGTTTGAAGGATTTGCTTTAACAGGTTCAGATATTATTCATCTGTCATATGAAAAACACAAAATCTGCAACCAAGCATTTTGCGTTTAGCTTCAATAATACTCATAAAAGTTGTTTCCCAGATCCCATCTGGACACATCAGCTGAGCTTCGATTCTCTTTGGGATCTCTGGCTGAAACCCAGTCGGACCACTACCGCTCAGCAAAGGTCATACATCGACAAAGGAGAGGTCGAATAGGTCTGCGAGAAACCAAGGTGAGGAATAACGTCTGGTTTGTCTGCCTTTCAATCTTACTTATATTTAAATGTTTCTATTTTAAAAACATCTAAGAGCTTCTTTAGTGGTCTGTCAATGAACAGTGTCAGCTTTAACGCAGTGAGTTAAATTTAGATACTGGAGAAGTTCCAGTTTGGCAAATCCAACAGGGACTAAAATATTTCAATATACACTCACTGGAAACTTCATTACACCTTCCCGTACTGGGTTGGGTTGCCTTTATTCTGTATCACATAGATTAAACAAGTTGCTAGAAGGACTCCTCAGAGCTTCATACAGCTGCTTCAGATTTAGTGGCTGTAGAGACTTTCTGATTGCTGTAAATTTATTGTTATGTTTGAGAAACCAGTTTGACATGATTGAGCTTTGTGACATGAAGCCTATTCCCCATACCATTACACTGATAGCAGCAGTCTGAACTGTTCACACAAGGTGGGATGAATCCATGTTCTGATGTTGTTTGTAACAAATTCTGACCCTGCCATCCTAAAAGTAGCAGCAGAAATCAAGACTCATCAGACTAGAGAACATTTTTCATATCTTCTGTTGTCCAATTTTAATGAGCTCAGGTAATGCGTAGCCTCGCTTTCTTGTTCTTGACAGGAGTGGGACTCTGTGTGGTCTTCTGCTGCTGTAGCCCATCTGCTTCTAGGCTCTATGTATTGTGCATTCAGAGATGCTTTCCGGCATACCTTGATTGGAATGAAGGGGTTACTGTTAGTGATGCGCACACACTACATTTACCAAATGTGATGACCAGAGACAAAGACCTGGCAACAATGTACTGGGTCTGAATTGGGCCTTGAACCTTTAATATAACATTATTGACAGGCTTAACGTGAACATTTTCTGTAGGCTCTTATTTTGGAGGTTTAAAGTTTTTGGATTCTAAATACAGGTTATGGTAATTCAACTATGAGTGCAGCACACATTATAAATATATAGGATACTGCTTTTAAATGAAACAAAAACCATTTCCATCTTTTGGTGTGTCGCCACTACTACTGCTTAGAGAAGTCATTAAGTCTTATTAGAGTTAGTAATAAGACATAATCAGGGGGGAAAAGCATAAGTGCTTCTCATAAAATTGTATTGCATGACTATGTTTTCAGTTTCCAGTAATGATCTCAAAATATTAGTTCATAACTAATAAGATATTGTTTTGTAGTCACAGTTTCACTCTGTCTCTGTATGCAGGCAAAGTCACTGGGGGAGCCTGAATGGCGCTCACAGCAGTTGGGGGTCCTGGGAGGCCACCACTTTGAGAGCGACACGGAAATGTCTGACATTGACGACGACGATAGGGAGACGTTGTTCAGCTCCATGGACCTGCTGTCTCCCAGTGGTCACTCCGATGCACAAACTCTGGCCATGATGCTTCAGGAGCAGCTGGACGCAATCAACAAGGAGATCCGGTAGCTGACACACGCCGTTGTACAAATTTAATACTGAAGGCCAGATTTCCAGACGTATTGATTCGCCATCCCCGTTCTAAATTCACTTTACTGGAGACCAACTTGATATGTTTTTAAGATCATGTTTGGAAAGACTTTAAAGTTTGGAGCGATATTCTGCTTCCATAACTCCACCTTGTTTGCCCTTGGTTGCTAAAGTAATATTTCACCCAAAAACTCTGCTTTTAGAATTAAAAATTAACACACCCACATTGATTTTGGTTGCCTTGTGTTCAAGCTAGTAACCACAGAAGCAAGATAAAAAGTGCCCTAGAGAAAATGAGCCGCATAGTAATTCACTCTCTAGACAAAATGTGTGTCTGCCGAGCTCACAGGTAAACCACTAAAGGTGTCTGTAGATTACTCTTCCCGTATGTGACCCAAACACTATTCTTGTATGCACTCAGTGTTTTGGGAAATGTGAGGTGCCTCTTGCTTGATAATGCTGTAATTATCTTGTGCCAATAAGTATTCATGACCCCCAGGCACAACTTTACTTACTTCTTTATTTCAAGGGCTGTTAATGTGCCTTGTGGTCTTTGCTAATTTACATCTACATCAAAAGACACAGCGCTACATTTCTTTTAGAAAGATTTAATGCGGTCTTATTGTGTAAAGTGATCATGAATCTAAAGTGTTGAGCTTTCAGCTAATTACAAAGTTAGATACAGAGTGTGGTTAATTACCCGACTTTTAGCCTTTTAACTCTTTAGTTTGTCCTCTAATTACTTTACCTGATACTGCAGGGACTTAAAGGACTGAGCGTTGCAAATCTGCTGAAATCTACTTCTAAAGAACTTGAAAGCTGAGGCTATTTTTGTAGCAGTATAGCTAAAAGTTAGCTAAAAAATGCCCAGCTTGATTCTTTTTTTTAAGTTTTACATAGAAAAATATTCACAGCATTTTCCTGATACCAGGCTAATCCAGGAAGAGAAGGAGTCAACAGAGCTGCGAGCAGAGGAGATTGAGAACCGAGTGGCCAGCGTTAGCCTCGAGGGTCTAAACCTGGCTCGAATGCACCACCACGGAGCCTCCATCACTGCCTCAGCAACTGCCTCCTCGCTTGCCTCCTCTTCCCCACCCAGCGGACACTCCACACCTAAGCTTGATCCTCGAAGCCCTGCCCGGGACATGGAGCGCATGGGGGTCATGACACTGGTATGTTACATCACCACGTGCGAGACATCTTCTATCATACCATCTACAGATCCTACTACAGACCTCTGTTTACATAATGTATGTTGCATCAATAAATTGCCATCTTTTTACCTGCAAGAGCACCATGTAAACTGTAAATGTGGTCTTTGTTTAGAAGTCTGGGAATAGTAATGCAGTTGGTACAAAATACAGTTTCCCGGCATGTGAAACTTTATTATGTCACTTATTGGTTTTCTTGAAGCCAGATTAAAGTTGCAGAGCAGAGTTGCCAAGTGCTGAGAAGCATTGAGTGTAAAAGTTGCCAAAGCTCCGTTGACTCAATAACTACAGAGTTCCAAACCTCCTCTAGCATTAATATCAGCACAAAAACCGTGCAGTGGGAGCTTCATAGCATGGCTTTCATGGCCGAGCAGCTCGTGTAGGTGTAATGTGTAGGTGGACAGGTCCTTTTCTCAATATGGTTCAAATAAAATAATAGAACTTCACTTATCAAAACTGTACCACAGACCTGTTTATCACACAGCAAGCCATATTATTTGTCAGATAACTGTATTGAAAATGCTCTAGAAGGTAGCAACGCAACAAACACATTGGAGAGCTCTCTCGACTATCATCATTCAACCCAGGTGTCTAGTGGGAACAGTGTAAATGTCTTCTTTACCCATGGGATTTCAAAGCAATAAGGCTTTGATTTTATTGATTATTCAACTGACTTGTTTACCAGTCTTTCTTTATTCCTCAGTGCTGATCTCTAAATAGGTGGTCTGGTATTGGGCAATGGCTCATGAGCTTCTAATGGTACATGATATTTCTATAAGTGAGCTAATTGTTTTATTTTTCACCAGCATGCAGGAGTTCAAGTTTTTGTTCATGCTTTAACACGTGGATATTGATAGTTTTTTTTTTCTGTTTTTCCTTCACCATACAGCCCAGTGATTTGAGGAAACACAGGAGAAAGGTACACACACCAAGAGTTTGCTCAACAGATTTTAAATATGATACCATTTGACTATAACTCAGAGCTGTAATGGTTGCTGCAGTGACACCATGACGAAATTGTTGACTTACTGGTGTCCTAGGTCACTTGTAATGCTCCGCCCCTTTGCCCTCATCCCTCAGATAGCAGCGGTGGATGAGGATGGCCGCGAGGACAAGGCCACCATTAAGTGTGAGACATCCCCCCCTCCGACGCCACGCACTGTCCGAATGACACACACACTGCCAGCCTCCTCGCACAACGATGCACGAGGGTAAGTGCCTGCTGTAAGTGAAGGCATTTCTTAAAAAGGTTCTCGATGATGTGTGTTTGTAGATGATGCTGTCATCCTATTCTTGCTTTTGATGAAAATTAGATAGTATACTGCCCAATTAGTACTTGCCAGTTCAGCTGCAATTTGTGCTATGAATAATATTTCAACACGCAAGATATTAAAGTACTTCAGTACTTTCTCAATATCTGGATGATTAAAGCTAAAGCACAGCTAAAGTATCACTAAAGTAAAGCTAAAGTATCACTGTTGCAGTGATATCAGATGAGATGAAGCTTCAATAATTTGCATAAAATGCTAAAAAAATACATTTGCTATAAGCAGCAAATATTCCCGGAATACAAGTCAATAAACTTTCATTTCAAAAGTTAATAACAGAACGAGTTAGAGTAACACAGCAGGGCATTAAATAAAAGGTACTTGAGATGACAAATATACTTCTTAACATAAGCTTATAATGGAAAACCTTTGATTATCTCATAAAATTAAAATGTTGCAAACACTCCTTTTCTGAATACTGTCTGTATGTTTCTGTCCTCAGGATTGTGGCTTCTTTAGAGGCTGAAGCCAGTGCCCTAAGTAGTGTAGCCAGCAGCCAGGACTCCCTCCACAAGCAGCCAAAGAAGAAGGGCATTAAATCCTCCATCGGACGATTATTTGGCAAGAAGGAAAAAGGCCGACTGGCACACCTAGCACACAGACAGGTCATGGTAGATCCACAAGGCGAGTACAGCGCTGGGATATTTTACTTAATACTATTACAATTTGGTCTATTTTGTCTAAAAAAAAAACCAAAACTTTTTAAAAAGCCCTCTTAGCTGCAATTTTTGCCAGCTAAGAAGGTGTCTCAGAGTTTACAAACTGGACAGTACTACTTAGAATTCTACTGCTGCAGCTAGTCAACGTATAACTTCATGTTAGCAGCATAAACATACTAAAAATGCATCAGCTTGGCATAGCCACAGTGTCATCACCTACTAGTTTCAATTTTGAAGGCTCTGTTTTATGGCTCAGTTACACTAGACTTAAAATACAAAGGTGGGAAAATGATTGGAGGTTGCCCAGTTGCATTTAGGTTTTTTTGTATTCATTGAACGAATGGAAGTAGTTGTAGTGACCAAGTGGTCAAGAGATTGAGTGTGCAACACCCTCAGCAACCTGGATGACTACTTTCAGTCACAACTGGGGGCGACTGGGGACAGGTTGCCTCCCATCTTTAACCTCTGCAAACAGTTGCGGACTGCAGTCACTCTCAGACAGAATGGCAAAGGTTTGCAAACAATATATTATAAATGCAGACAGACATTCACATTGCAGTCTGTCTCTTTGTAGTAGATGAATTTATTTAACTGGTTGCCAACTAAAAATACAAATACACTATTTATTTATTTATGTATTTATTTATTCATTCATTCATTCATAATAACAGTATCTGATTATGTTCTCCACAGCAACAATGATGGATTCAGACATGGCGGGCCAGGACATGGGGGTGAGCAAGTTGGGCACTCAGGCTGAGAAGGACCGCAGATTGAAAAAGAAGTAAGCTTTTATCCTAAGTGCCACTTCACTACAACATTTTGAGGTGGAGTTAGTATCATCATAGTCCCTTAATGCACACCCAGCAGTATCCATTTAATATAATAACACAGACATTTAGGTACCCTGTGAGAAGAAACATTTTCTTTGGAAACAATCCATCAAACTTTCTTGAGAATTCCCACTCACTGCTACATTGCAGTATATAAACCAGTCTGAACATGGTATAGAGACAATGGCTACACCCTCCTTTTCCTGGGTTTGCCTTTAACCTCTTTTCTTTCACTGTATATTCTACCATAACCGATTTAATCCTGAGAACAGGATCAATACAAAGCAGAAACTCGATCAGTATCCACGAGCACAGATCAGCCCCATTGTATTCAGACACACAGCCAAAGTCACACTATTGATCCAGGCTAAAAAGCCAATTAATCGCACAAAGGTTCTTTGTCACTTTGGAAGCTATAGATGGCTTTCCTAACCCACCACCCATAGATTACACTCAGACACATTAGGTGCCTTCTTGGGGGGGAAGAAACAAAAGGGGAAACCCCTTCACACATCGGCTCTCTCAGCTGGAGTGTTTCAGAATAAATGTGCGTGTATGTTCGTGTGTGTGTGCACATTTGCCATGCCTCAGTGCCAAATGATGAATGTCATTTGCTCGAAGTGCACATTGAGTTGTCATGACGGATAACTTTGCCTCCCATGTAGTTTGGTCAATAGAGATTACTGTTGTTCCGTATGTTGACAAATGTGTTGTTTTCCTTCCACTGCACCGACTTCTTCATAGCAGTGTCCGGGATTCAGACCACACGCCACCACCTTGCATCTTGGTGCCTCCTCCTCCTCACTGCATGCCATTAAGCTGCCTGCACTATTTCCATTTCAGCATCTTGGTTGATCAGTACTGCTGTGATCTCATTGTTGGTGTGTTTTGTTTTCCTTCAAGAGGTAACAACAAGTATCTGAATGTAACTGAGCATTTGAATGTAAGGCCATGGAGGGGAGGGTCTTGCTGTGTTTCAGTGCATTTCTCATTTCTTCTGCTGCACGAGATGTGATCAGGACTGCATTGTAGAAGATGACTTTTTTGGACTGCTCTACAGATGCTCCTGTTAAAGAATGTCTTCCATTGTGAGATATGTGTCTCTGTGTGTGTGCGCAAGTGAGTGGGAGTGCAAGTGTTTGTGTTTAGAGCCGTAGGGTGAATTTGCCTATAAACTCATTAACATGTGTGTACTTTTGTCTCCCCGTCGCTCTCTTTCTCCCTCTTTCTCTCTTCTTTGACTCTCTCCTCTCTTACCCTTCCTCTCCCTCTCATCATCCTCTGACTCTAACAAAGCGGGTAAGTTGTGAGGATGTATAAATGCCCTCCTGGATATGACATTGTCTCAGCCATTTTGCCCTTTGTGTCATCTCTTCTGTGTGTCTGCTCATCCGTCCTCTCCTGAAAGAACCAGTGCCAAAGCTGACGTCTCTTATCTATCTATCCTTCATGGCTGTTAATGATGCCATTGCTTTCTTTCTTTTCTTTTTTTTCATTTACCACATGAGCACTTTTTCTTCCCCCCCTTTTTACAGTTCAATGGCAGCTGCATCCATGGCTGGACAGAGAATGTGCCGCCGCTAAACCTGGGGCCCAATTTTTATACCCAGAATGTTTTCCTCTCCTTATCTGTGTCTCTTATCTATTTGTGTGAAATAACCAGCTGCAACATCTGGTTATGGGAATGTCAGAGGTTCTTTTTGGTTGTATGATTTATCATAACTGTCTCCTTACTTCCCTTTTCCCCCAGCTATGTTCAGTGGATGTATTTCTCCATGCATTAGACTTGACCTGAACATAAAACATGAGCTATCTTCCCCATGTGCTGGATAGATAAGACAGTGAATGTATCTGGTTGTGTTTGGATGAACACATTTCCTCTGTCACCTGTAGGCCTTTGTATGCCATGTGTGGTGTGTTTAAGTGCCCTTTCACCACACCGAGGCCTTCAATGCTGAGAGTGCTACATGTATCATGTTTATTACAAAGCCCTCTCCTTCCATTTGTCAAGTTCTTTGACAACACAATCGGGGAAGGGGAGGTTGATTCAGAGTTTGATTTTTTTTTTTCATTTTGTTATGAAATGTGTTCACAAAATAGAATAGGAACTGTGTTGTTGTTGTTTTTTCGTGCGTGGATGTGAGTACGAGTGTGTTCCTCGGTCCCCTGTTCATCAGGCATTTTTAGGCTGTTTATCAGTTCTGTATCTCGCTGAATGTGGGAGGACAACACAAATAGCTCTTTGCATGACAGACAAAGAGTATCTATTTGCTTCTCCTTGTCGATATGGTGCAAATTGCATTGGGCTGAATAGGTTGTTTCCAGTGCTCAAAGCTACCCTCAAAAGGAAGCATAACAAAATAGTACTTAGACCTCAGATGTTACACTTCAACACCTGCTAAAAAAAACAAAACATGGAGCACAGCCGAGAAAGTGTGAAGACAAGTTTCACTTAAAAACACCCGACTGCATGATTCAAACATCCGAAACAAATGAAAATCTATCTCTGCAGAAAAAAACTACGATGAGATGGATAATCGTGTTTAGTGTGGTGCCCAGAATCACTGAGCAGATAACTGCAGCACTGTGCTTTCCAGGTGTGGGCATTGTTGTTGATGCAGTACTTCTGCCAAGGTTGAAGCAATCCTCTAAATATAGTGTGAACATATTTTATATGCAGAAAGAAATTTAGAGTTCCAGGTTGAACTATTGCAAACTTTAAGTAGCAAGTCTTAAATTACTAGAGACAGCTTGCTCTCCGTAGCTGCATCTGTTATGTAATTTAAAGGTAACATTTTATATTAGCTTACAAATAGTATACAGTCATAACTACCAAAAATCAAAAATATGCAAATGCCTAAATGTCTCAGTAAATAGATGTGACTTGAGATGCATTGAAAATAGTATTAAAAATAATAAAAACATTTAGATAATAAGGCAATTATTAAATCATTATAAATAATGACAGACCGTTGCATTATTTACTCTGTTTATTTTTTATTTCCATTCCAAATATTTTCCATCCATGTTTTTTTTCCTGACACTCACCCGGGTCTTGGTTCTGGGAGTAGCCATCGAAGCAGAGATTCCCAGATCTTCTCTTTATCCACCTCCTCAGAGGTGTTCCCAAACCACCTGAGAGACAAAATCTCTCCAGCATTTCCTGCGTCTGCCCGGGGGCTTCCTCCCACTTGGATATGGCTGAAATACCTCAGCTTCCAACATCCCAAGAACCAGTTTAAGGAACTGGGGATTGGTTTGCCAAGGCTTACACCACCTTGATTTACTCTGCACCACACACCTATGGCTTGTCCCGTAGGTGATGGGTCCATGGGAGCGCTGCCTCATGTGTATAAAGGGCTAAGACCAGGCCACGAGGAGCGTGCTGTGTTCTTCATAGCAGTCTTTTGAGGGGGGGGACCTGGCCTTGCACCTCCAGGACCAGTTTACCTTGGGAAATCCTACCAGGGTAAACGGCTCGTACGGCATAGCTGCGGATGTAACTCGAGCGCACAATAAGGTGGAACGTAATGGAGGGGGTCATCATGTCTTTTCTATTTCTGTATTATATATTCTTAGCATTTTTTGTCTCTATTTCACCAAGCTTTTCTTTTCTTGTGTTTGTTTTGTTTCATTTATTTGTGCATTTCTGCTTATAGAAACTGTCAAGGGTCAACTTGGCAGCTTTTGGCTAATCAACACCAAGCTCACAAATAGAACACAAAGGTGTAAATGCATAAAGAAAACTTACAAATAAACAAACCTTTTCTTCATCTGTAACATTATTCACAAGGATTCACCACAGTGGATTTCTTTTCATATTTTATTTGGCAGATTTTTATGCCAGATGCCCTTCCTGACACAACCCTCCCCGGGATTTGTGTCTCCTCCCAGTCTCAGAACTGGCCAAAGTCTAAACCACCAAGGTTTAACAAAAAGACAAAATAGATGGAAATAATAATAAACAGGGGAATAACAAAAATATGGTTACAATTCAAATGGGATTCTCACCTGTCATAATTGTATAATTTCTGCATTATTTTTCAATTATTTATTGAGAGGAATTTAATGTCAGCCATTTATTTATCCATTTATTGATTTCTTTTAATTATGTCAGCTTTAGCCCTCCGTATTGCAGACATGACAGGGATGAGCTAGCCTAAAGGACTGTGGATTCAGTGAAGTCAGTGAATTGCATGTGTGTTTCTCTGAGTGCAGATACAGCTGTGCATATCTGCGCTCCACTGTCCGTTAGCACAGAAGTCAATGATGAATTATTGCCCCTTTCAATGCTATAGGAGTACAGGCTGGACCGAGAGATAAAATGCGAATGAGTACAATCCTCTTTGTGTACTACACACACACAGATCTGCAACAGCACAACGTTAACTGCAGGAGTTTGTGAAGAGCATGTGAGCAGGTTTTAGGATGCGAGATGTAAGAAAGTCTGGTGTTTTGTTAGACTGAACAAATGTGTGTTCAGGATGTACAAATTCATGTGTTCATACCAGGTCTCCTCTGTCCCTGCCCTCAGACACGAGCTGCTGGAGGAGGCTAGGAGAAAGGGTTTACCTTTTGCCCAGTGGGACGGTCCTACTGTTGTTGCGTGGCTGGAGGTAAATGGTCACCTATCACTAGTAGGTATATTAATAATTGAAGCGCGTATGATGGATGTAGCTTTACTTTTATTGAAGTATGAAGTTATGACCCAGTTTTCAATCACTTGCATGGATATTTACCGAACAGTAGCACAGAATAGAAATTTAAGAATATGTGATGATCACTGTAGTGACTCTGACGTTTAAGAAAACACTGGAATATACAGCTAAAGGACCCAAAATACAGACACTCTTCTGCCCCCTAATGTTTACTAGCATATGTACATTCACAAGCCAGTTTATGACCTCCCTAATCCTCCAGCACAATGTTCTAGTTAAAGATGGCGCCATATAGGATTAAGGCTGATATTAAAATATATTTGACTGAAAGTTTTTTGTTTGTTGTTTTAACATGATTTTTATTGCCAAATAAGTACTCAGTCTTTCAGGTTAACACTGTTGTCTCCTCACCTCTGTGTGATGAAGTTGTGGTTGGGGATGCCGGCCTGGTACGTGGCAGCATGTCGTGCCAACGTGAAGAGCGGTGCCATCATGTCGGCCCTATCTGACACCGAAATCCAGCGGGAGATCGGAATCAGTAACCCTCTGCACCGCCTCAAACTTCGCTTGGCAATCCAAGAAATGGTCTCCCTCACCAGCCCCTCAGCCCCGCCCACCTCCAGAACCGTGAGTTACACGGAAAATGTGGGAATTTTATTTCCACACATATTTGTTGAAGGAAGCGTTGCTCTAAAGGAGGGAAATTTTCTCATAATTTGTAACAACAGAATTGGCAAAAAAACAGACAAAGAAGGAACAAGGATTTGGACATGGGAAAGCAGTTAGCCTAGCTAGCCTAGGTATATCAGAAAATGATAATAAACCGCATATCTACCCGCACAAAAAACGAAACAAAAAACGAAACAAAAAAGGAATTAGTGATTTTTCAAGATGCTGGATAGACCTGACTTTACACGGCTGTTTCCCATCTTTATCCAAAGCTAAGCTAACAACTTCCTGGTTTAATCTTGTGGTTTTAAATCCTGAGATGTGGAGCCATTCCTTCAACATACATTCTGTCTGTTTTGCACCTTTTAAATTGAGTTTTTGTGAGTTTGGTCATGTGTATTTTTAGTTTTTCATTGTGATTTCTTTTAAATGTGTTTTTTATGATGTAGGTAAAGCACTTGAAGCTCTAGCTAGCTATAGCTAACTAGGTCACATTGGTTATAGTGCACATACATGTACTGCAACACTTCTGCAAGAAAAAAAAGGTTATTGCAATCATAATTTCTGCCTCCAAAACAGTTCTAGCAAATATTTTTGGGACATGAGCTTCCCTGCTTGCATACACCACATCTTCACGCATGGGTAACACGCTCAGTCCTTACCATCACATCCAGGTTGTCTGTGGTTTTTTAATAGTTGCTTTATGATAAGTAAGTGTATATTACAGTGGGAGTTGGTGATGGCCCAGTCTGTAAAACATGGCTCCTACGTGTACTGTAATTTAGCTTGCCAGTTATTCCACACCACAGTTGCTTTCATTGCTCCCTCCTGTCATGATAATTGCATACAGACTCTGAGGACTCTGCTGTTCCTTAATGATCGCAACTGTTCACACTGCAGAGCAAATATGCTGTTATACAAAAGGTACACTTAGACTTACAGTGCAGCTCATATATCACGCAGACGTGAGAAGTTGCATTGGCTGTATAAACCCAGCCAGGAGCATTCATTAAAGTTGTTTTTAGATGCTGCTAGTATGCATGCAAGCATTATAGCTCAGAATCTCTTCTCACCTCTCCTGTTGTTTAGTAACTTTGCCGGTACTCTCCGCTGTGCTACCCCTTCACCTCACCCTCTCTTCCACCACTTAGCTCCACTTCCACACCTCATGAAATTTTCATTACAGAGCCAGAGACGAGTCCAATCAAACTCCCCCAACTGTGGCAGGCCTCACACTTAAAACCTCTGCACTTAACAGAGGGGGTTAATTGACCTTGTAAATGCAGCAGGATGTGCATGTCAAGCAGAAACTCTAGAGAGTGTAAAGACTCAGGTTGTTTCCCAGCCTCGTTGAAACCAGAAAAATGCAATGGTTTTTACCTTTTACCATTTCATCCCAACCTTTTTAAATGTTTTACCTTCAAACACCTGTCAGATGGACTCAAGAACCCCTTCACAGATCAATTTGTTGATTTTATTTATATTTTATACTATAAATCTTGGTCATATCCATTTCATAATGGATAATTACCTATAATGCGAAACCTCACGGTCAATGGCTAACGATCGCAAGTCATTAGTAAATGAGCGTGCTGCTTCACAGTCAGATCCACCCTTCCTTTTCACATTTAGTTTATACTACTTTTTTATTCTCCATGTATCCCAAGCTAACAACTTCATCCCCCTGTTCATACTTTTCGCAGTTTCTTTAGCAATTTTTTTTGCTATTAGCACACAATAGTAACTTTCACTTCTACGTTTTTTTAATTACATTAGATTTTTTTCCAGAGTAATTACTTTCTACAGTAATATGCACACATATTAAACCAGTCCAGTTTAAATAGACTGGTGCTTAGTTCAAATAGAAAAGTGAAAATTAACTTATCTGGTGAGATACGATCGTGGGGCGATCGCGGCTCAAGAGTTGGGAGTTCGCCTTGTAATCGGAAGGTTGCCGGTTCGAGCCCCGGCTTGGACAGTCTCGGTCATTGTGTCCTTGGGCAAGACACTTCACCCGTTGCCTACTGGTGGTGGTCAGAGGGCCCGGTGGCGCCAGTGTTCGGCAGCCTCGCCTCTGTCGGTGCGCTCCAGGGTGGCTGTGGCTACAATGTAGCTTGCCATCACCGGTGTGTGAATGTGTGTGTGACTGGGTGGATGACTGGATGTGTAAAGCGCTTTGAGGTCCTTAGGGACTAGTAAAGCGCTATACAGGCCATTTACCATTTAAAGCACTTTTCACTACAGGCCTTATTCACCCATTCACCTTATATGCCCTCAAATTTTCACGCTCCAATGGACGCATTGGGACGTTTTCGACCTGCTAGACGACTGCTAGACGACCTGCTCTATCTCCTGAGCCATAGTTGCCCCATCTGTCCTATATATAGTGACCCTTGACTGGAAATCACTGCCTTACATTTTTATTATCTAGGCAATAATATCTGATCCTGTAGCTGCTGAACAGTCATTCTTTTGCTCAACAGTGACAACTCAATGCAGCCAAACGGACAACAATGAGAGAAACCAGCTTAAAAAACAATAAATTAAAAAATAATGTAATACAGTCACACAGAGAGGTTTATTAAAGGTTAGCATTATGTTACTGTATTTTTTTAATCCATTAATAAGAACATCATTAATGGAAAAATCCCCAAACATAGTCCAGGTCCATTTAACTGCCTTTCTTACTAATTTATCACGTAGAGTAGCCAAGACAATTAACATAATCATCACTACTGTTGTTAGTTGGACCTGTAGGTGTGAATGATATGGACAGACACCATTAGAGATGTGTTTTGTTTCGCTTGTTTGAGTGAACTGGCTGTCTGCTAGTGGAAGGTGAATAGATGGGTAACGTGTAATTTACATGTCTGTTGGTATTGGTTACTAATTTATTCAGTCTTAAATGTTGTGCATGCCAAATGTCCCTGTTATCTGTGTCTCTTGTGTATGTATTGTATGCATATGTCCTGTGTTATACTTTGTTTTTGTGTCCTTTGCATATGCCCTTTGACCCCTGGCGGGTTTGGGGCCAGTTCATCATCTGACTGTGATGCTATAACACTATTGGCTTACAGTGGTGCTGCTCTTCTTCTTTAACACTGCTTGCCCCTCCTACCGGACCTCTACTACCAACCCCGCTGCTGCTCTGTCTCTTGGGCTCTGTCCCTTATAGCCATCAGGCAATGTATGGGTGACCCATGAGGAGATGGAGACCCTGGCAGCCCCTTCCAAAACGGTCAGTCCTGCTGTGTCCTTTAACGGTTACCCTTTTCTTTCTGTCACTCATATTTGTCTGGTGGTATAAGTGCGATTATCAGAGGGTGGTTGTGGAAAAATATGAATGGTTTCTAATGGAGAAGACATGAAGCGCTTAAACCCTTCCCCGGTCTATGAACCTCTTCTCAACACTAATGGCCAGCTTGAAGCTTTTAGCAGCTGCTGATGCCTCAATGAAGGTTTGAGTCACCGTTCACTGTTCTTTGGCTCAGTGATGCTCCATAATGAAAGGTCACGAATCATCAATTCTCAGCTGTTTATTTCTGTGGTGTTGTTACTCACCACATACCAGATGTCAGAGTTATTTAAATCACATTTCGCAGTCAGCTTTTTCGCATACAGGGGACTTATCCTTATGAAACTGCATGCCGTAGAGTTTAATCAAAATACCAATCTTAGAAATAGAGAAACTTGTAAACGTGTGGAGAGACGTTTCATCACCTCATTCTCAGGCTGCTCCGGAGGCAAGTGTCAGTGTCAGTGTAGCAGGCAGAGTGTTCGTTATAAAATGATGGGTACGTTTTGGGAGGTTTTTTGTTTGATTTATTTTATTACCATATTGTATCATAATTAACTGGATTCAGATTGTCCCATTATTTTAATTGAGTCTCCATTGTCATCCACTTACATGCAATTTAAGGTAAATTAAGTTAAAAAATAAATAAAAGCACCTTCCTTCAGCTATCGAAATTGCTGGAACACTACAGCAAATGCCAATTTTGACAGGGTCTACTTTTGATTGGGTATGAAAAACAAAAAACATCATAAGCCATAAGGTGTATAACAGCTGCTGCTGAAATTTGTGTTTCCCTTCAGGATCTCCTCATGCACTATCAGTTTGATTTGGATGCACTTTAAGGATTTGTTATTGTTCTAAAAGTGACAATTGGTCTTCATTTTCTCTCATTTTCTTTCCCCTGTGTTTGAGCCAGAAGTCGGAGTCTGAAGAGGGCAGCTGGGCACAGGTGGGTGGAAAGCCTGTTGTCTCTTACAGACAGAGTGAAAACGTGCAATTGGTTTGGCGAGTTATGTTAAACATCGTGTTAAATGTGTTTTCTATTAGACTCTTGCCTATGGTGACATGAACCATGAGTGGATAGGGAACGAGTGGTTGCCCAGTCTAGGACTACCTCAGTACCGCAGCTACTTCATGGAGTGCCTCGTGGATGCCCGTATGCTGGACCACCTCACCAAGAAGGACTTGAGGGTGCACCTTAAAATGGTGGACAGCTTCCACAGGTAGTAGACTTGCATCATACTTCTAATATATGTACAAAATGTTTGATCTGGCTCTAGTAACTCATACTTTAAAAGACTTTTTGGGAGGTGCTAAGCTGAGAGGGCATCCGTTTCTTTTTAACTTTGTTTTCCTGAAATCAGAACAAGTTTACAGTACGGGATCATGTGTCTGAAGAAGCTCAACTATGACAGGAAGGAGCTGGAGAGACGCAGGGAGCAAAGCCAGCATGAAATGAGAGGCAAGTACATCCAAGACACGAGCAGTTTGAGAGTTTGCATCTTCGCCAAGGCTGAAAATTTCCTCCATGATTTGTCTTGAGTTCCTGCATGAAAACATAACTGTATTTCTGTGACAGTTCCTTTAAAACATAAAATGAATAACTAACAGTTGTTCTTATTTCCGCTTTGTATGAACTGTGTGTGAAATCTTACTTTATCAGAAATTTCCAGACTAACATGTAGTCTAAAAGTATTTTAACAATGTGCAAGTTCAGTTGACACTTTTTCAGGTACAAAAATGTTGTAATAAACCAAACATATGTGAAAACATTTGAAGTCCATACTTGTCTCTGCAGACGTTCTGGTGTGGAGTAATGAGCGGGTCATCCGCTGGGTGCAGAGCATAGGCCTGAGGGACTACGCCAACATCCTGCTGGAAAGCGGTGTGCATGGAGCTCTGGTTGCCCTGGATGATAACTTTGACTACAGCAGCCTGGCACTGCTCCTCCAGATCCCCACACAAAACACTCAGGTACTACTGCAGCTGCACTGTGCAGTCTAGTCAATTTTCTTTGGCAGATTTGACTGTGCACTAACAACAACATTAAGTTGGTCTAACGTTTTTCCAGCTGGAAGCAGAAAATCTTTATTGCGATTGAGATATTTTTTGGAGCTCTTTTTTTGGCATAGACATTGAAAAAAAATAAAAATTTAAAGGTGTAAATTATGGGCAGAAATATCATCAGTCGCCAGCTTCAGTCCAAAAATAGAGGAATGTTGGTATCAGCCTTCAAAAGCCGGTGGAATCTAAATCAGAGCATGCAGATTTGCCAACTGTCACCCTGGCAAGTTTCCCTGTGAATTTTCACTGCTTATCTCATCTCTATACTCGGGTAAAATCCACGAATAACGTAATGTGTCAGCTGCCTCGGCTACCATGCAGCTAAGAATAGCTGGCCTTCTGAATGTGTTGTCTTTTTTTTTTTTGTTTGTTCTCCTTCCTCTTCCCCTCAGGCACGTCAGATTCTGGAGCGAGAGTACAATAATCTGCTGGCGCTGGGCACTGACAGAAGACTGGATGAGGTAAGAAGTAACTATCACCCACAAGACATCACACCACTGTGAGGTGAAATGTGAAAACTAAGCCTTTTAAAGGATTTCTAACAGTTACATTCTATCAACTTTATTAGATAGTTAAATATAACGAATACTCTTACAAATTGTGAAGTTAGTTTGTAAAAGAAAATCCAAAATCCTACATGTCATGTTACCCTTTAAAAGTAATGAGCTCTGCCAGGATGTTTTGTTTTCACTTATGTTGAAGCATTAAGCTTATCAGTGTTATTAGGCCTCAGTTGCACAGGCCTATAGACAAGTTGGAGATCCCCTGGTAGCCTCTTGTTGCTATGGAATGATATGATAACAAACCACTCGGCAGCCCCGACTGGTTGCTGGCTGTTGCTAGGTGAAATCAGTAGTAAAGGGGGTGCCGGACCATAAACCTTCCTGTGGTTGCTTAGCAGATTGCTGCTGTCACCCATAGTCTGTATGGAAGATGCCAACTTGCCTTTAAACAAGTCATCAACTACTTACTGAATAGAAGTACCACTGCAATCAACATGTTTAACAAAGGTGTAACTTCACTTTGAAAGGACAATAGTCCCGGAGGTTGCCAGGAGGGAAAGGAGAGCCACAAACCGGTCTTAAGGCCTGAACCAGGTGGTGAGAGCGAGAGCTGTTTGGATCCGGGATAGTGGTCAAAGACTACTCTCTTGAAACTTTCTTCTCTCACCTCATATAATTATTTAACTTTTCTGTCTAAAAACAAGCTCTCTATCATTCTGTCACTCAGTGCGATGACAAAGACTTCCGAGGCCCATCGTGGCGGAGGCAGTTCCCTCCCCGGGACATCCATGGTATCAGTATGATGCCTGGATCAGCAGAAACACTTCCTGCTGGCTTCCGTCTCACCGCAACATCCGGTCACTCCAGAAGACTGCCCCCCGAGGGTAAGTGCACTTCATTTCTCAAGCCTGGCTTTCAAACAAAACATAGGTTATGTCTGCCTGTTGAACAGGGAGATGAAAGCATCTCACCTGGGAGCAGGAGTTCCTGCCCCTGCTGTGTGTGAGGAGCATTCTGACTGTGTCTCTTGTTCTCTCTGACTCTGTGACGGCTGCTCTGCAGTCCTCTATGAGGCGCTGGATGACAGTCCTGACGACATGTATTTGGATTGGTTTCAAGGTCAGCCCATCTGAAGGTCCTGGGCTTGTTGGCCCTGCGTGTGTTAATATTATTATTTGTAGTATTAGTCTACATATATTCCCTCCTCTTTACATGGTCTCTGCCAACCACTGTCCTGCTGTATCTCTCCTTTTCTTTGTGGTCTCTCACCCTCGCCTCTCTTTTCTCTTTCTATAATTAGCTCTCTTTAATATCCAACTCCAAGGGTATTGTTTTGCAGAGCTGCAAAATAGATGGCCTTTCACCCTGGTAGTTAAAAACAAACTAGGGGTCAAGTTATGGATTAGGACCCATGCTTGTTGGTTTAACCCTTGAAGTAATGAAGCAGCAAAACAAAAAGTGGCTGAGCGGTGCTATGTAAGTTGGCCTGAATCAGGAGGTTTACATAGGAGAACAGTACATCTTGAATGTTTTTCAAACTAAAACTGACAGTTTGTGCGATTCCTCAACCCTTTACTGTTAAAGAGGACTCTGGCTAAAACAGTCTTAATATTAAAGGGCAATGCTGGTTTGTGAAATTTGGGTAGTTTGGGTTTTGTTTTTTAAAATGGTAATATTGTTCTTGCTAAAGAAATTGCTGAGATTTGGGAGCATTAGACTACTCTTCTTGCACTACACAGAAAGTTGAACCTCAATAAAAAATAATGGAAGTCTGCCAATTTGATGACAAACCCTGTATTTAAGAGAGTGAGATCTGAAAGCATAAACTGGGACACAATTTAAACCTTAAACCACAGAGATTGACGTAGATGCTAAAAAAGGACAGAGCTGAACTGAAAGACCTTCCACAGTTTAGCACAGTTCAGACACTGAGCACAGGTTGGTTAAAGTAAACTCTCTACTGTAAAACTACTTATTAAACTACCTAATGAATGAGCAATTGTTTGTTTTATCTTGAAAGGTTTTGGGCTGTTGGGGGATCAGTTTAAAACCTGTGTGATCACCACACTGCTCTGAACTACCTTTTGTTGCCACATTCCCATATCTCAGCAATTAAAACAACAGTTAGTTGTCACTTTCAGCTATCCGTGACAGCCTTCATTAGGAAAATGAGTTCAACTTTTGAGTATTTTGAGCTCTTGTAAATATTAAAACTATTCGGCTATACTTATACAAATTTCTGCCCATCCATAATGGTTAAGTCAAAGAAAGTTTAGGTATTTCCGGTCCTACTAAAAATGAGTAAACTCAATCTGCTCATTAAGACTGTACTATATCCTATATGCACACTATATAACTCAAGATCACAATAAACCAGAATTATCCTTTAAAGGAAATCATTATCAATTATGCCATGCAGTAATACATGATGGGAACTCCTCAAAATATACTGATTTTTGGCCAGCGTTCTCTTCTAACAAGGTGTTCCCAATAACACAGAAACAGCCTTCGTGTGTTCCTCTGTCTCTACTCACTCTGTCCCCTGATCTGTGATGTCCACAGCACACTGATATCTAGTCGCTGGTGATGTCCACTCAAAACAGGAATTTCCTTTGAGTGATCCATGACTACTTCTATGATGGTGTCACTACAAGTAACTGCCATTGTGTGGAAAAAGGAAGACAATGCTCCTGCAATAGAGGAGACTATATAGTTTCAGGCCCACAGTGACCACTACCATGATCAAAGTTTGTTTGACTCTTCCACCTACTGAATTGGATGACCTCAAAAGAGCAACCAATCACTTTGCATTTTCATACAGTACTTTCTGTCTTGCAGTTCTTGGATGTTATGCAGCTTTGCACAATTACCTCATTGTCAGGTAGAAGTAAAGATAGAATCAGATGCTTTGGCTGGATCTCGCCCACATATGTGAAGGGATGCAGAGACAAAACAACATGGTGAAATAGACTGGAATACAACATGAACGGTACTCTGTGCACGTTTTTTTGAAGTTTCTCACGTGACTCCAAAAGTTGTCCACCACTTTGGATGTGATACAACCTTAGCTGGGTTCCTGGGAGTTACTGGGTGAAATCAGTTGCAAAGAAGTTGCTGCAGCAGAAACTTCCTAGTGATTGTTTTTGGTGGCGAGGGCTGCCTGTAGTTTTCATTGGTTTTCTGCAAACAGTCGCTAACACAGTACCACAGTAGTGGTAAAACTAAAAGAAAAAGTGCGTCACAAACCATTTTTCCTTCACAGCCGGTGCGACTTACGCCCGTGTGACTGGGCCCTTACTCACTCGATTCTACATTGTCATCAAAAGTGTGGCATGTCTAAAATGCTGGACAGGTTAACCTCATGTGGTTATTGGTCACGTATCTGCAAAACCCTAATACAAATGGGCAACAGGAATGGTTGACAGCCCCCTGGTGGCCATTAGATAAAGTGCAGGTTTAAGTCACTTCTATGTTGGTTAAATTGTGTCCTGAAATGTGAACTTTAGATTTTGATTACACAACTATAAACTTGAGTTAAACTGCAAAATGTTTGCTTTAATATTAGATTTAATAAAGCTGATAGATTAAGAAGCTTGGAAAGAAAGGGACTGAACTTCTTTAAAGACACTTCACATCTCATCCAAGAGACTTCTTCAGCTCTCAAATTAAATGTGGAGACTCTAAATACCTAGATAGACACTGATTGTATCAACATTCCTTTGTCATATTTGGATGAAATACAAACAAAAAAAGTGTTACTGTCAGTGCTCACAGCGCGTTCTAGAAACCTTGTCCTTGGTAATCGTTTGGTAGGTAGTTCTTAGGTAAAAGAAATATTTCCCCTTAGATGCAGTCCTGAAACTGCAGCCTCCTCTACTGCAGGAACATGCTACTCAGAAAAATGTTTCTTTTCCCTGTTGAGAATCTCTAACCTTGTGGTTTGGGGTGGTAAGGAAGTAGAAATAATGTTTCCTTTCCCTCTGGATCCATCTTGCACAGTAGGAACCTAAATATTCAGACTTCATGATAATTCCCCCCTTACTGTCTCCCCTACAGTTGGACCATCTGCGGTGCAGCGACTGGATAGCTCCACGGTGAGAACCTACTCCTGCTGAGAGGAGGAAGAGAGGGACCTTAAACTGTACACTGTATGTAACACAACACAGAATCTCGCCCTGTTTAATGCACAGCTTTCCTCAGAAGCACTTAAAACAGATACTGGATGAAAGAGACGAGGGCCATATTTCCCCTCCAAGATAAGCATATTTGTCTGGTCGGCTTGGCGAGGCTCTGCGGTGTTTTGGCCAGGTAGCTGTGATAAGGTGATAGGAGACAGCAGGGCATGCAGGGAGCTGTGGTCCCATCCTGATGTCTCCCCTTTAATGTCTGTCCAAAAAAGATGAGTCAGTTATGGTCAAAGCTTTAAAAATCAGCTTTTCAGATAAACAAGGAGCGTCTAACACAGAAATTAGTTAACAAAGTTCATTTACATGATTATGACTGTTCACGGCTGCCGTAGAAGGCCTTATGAAACTTATCCAGACTTCACAGATTACTAAGTGAGCTTGCCCTACTCTCCTATCCAACTGCTTTCTTTGTCCTGCCAGGTGCAATGAAAAACTGTAATTTCTCTGAAGTATTTTCTTTGATTTGGGATGCCATCTCACTGTGCCGTCTTTCTGCATCTGCACCACAGAGACGTTCCCTCACAATTTAACTAGCAACCAGATGCTAAAAGCTGAAAAACAATTTTTAAGATTCCAGTTTCCCAAACAATGAGACATTAAACATAATTATGTTTTGCTTAAAAAAAAAAAAGAAAAAAAAAGAGAGAATCCTTAAAAACAGTTAAAAATTGTTGAAATGAGTCGGTAATCATAAAACTTTACAAGACCTCTGCTAAATGTTTACTAACGAAACAACGTCCTAATATTTGAACTTGTGTCTTCTTGAATCACCTCTGTGACATAGGCTGTCATCAGTGCATTTACACTGATCAGCCACAACATTAACAGCAGAGAAGTAACACTGATCGTCTTTTTGCAATGCGGTTGCAAACCTTTGTCTCTACACTGCTGTAAGACCAAGCAAACTGAGCAGGATGTTCCAAAACAAGCCTGATTCAATAACCCCAAGGACTCAAACATTTTACTACCAGGCACAACAGGACATCCCCAAAGGTCAACTGTCCATGACCTGACAGGTCAGAGCAGATTTGTTGTAAGATTAGGAAGGTGGTTTTATTGTTGTGGCTGTACCAGTTCAGGCATTTCAGTCATGCAATAAGGACTAAGGTTAAAGTGAAATAAGTGTGTAGGGAAAGGTAGAGCACAGCAGAGGGGGTTGAATCAATGAGGGAAAAGGTGCTGTGTTATAACTATAATAAGATCATTGTGCAGGCAGTTTCTAATGCTCTCACCAGCTTGTTATACTCCTACACAGCAAAAAAAGTAAATGATGCAAAGTTCAGAGCATTTCAGAAACTGGGGATACTGTACCAGAACGATACAGTAAGACATTTGCATACCTTTGCAGACTTCTGCATTTCAGGAGCAGTATTTACTGAAGGTGCAAAACTTGATAAAATATTTACCTACTTACTTTTTGGGGGGATTTGTTTAGTAGCAACATTAAACCTCCTCAGTTTGAAGTTGCAAAGCAGTAAAGCATGATCCGATGGGAGTGAAGAGTTTTATAGGCGCTATACAGCAGCAGACCTGTCATTATCTGCTGCTGTGTTCAGTTATGGCTCTGCTGTGCGCTGAGCCGCACTTTAGAACAGCTTACAGCCCAAAACACTGTTGTTGAAGTTGTGTGGCTGAGCTGAAAGAACGCAATGAAGCCTGTCAATAAACTGAGTGCATAAAAAAAATGTGTAGAAGAAGACTTTAACACCATCCATTAAGCAGACAGGGAAGTAATTAATCATTATGCATAACTTAGTTACCTCAGCTATGTCACATATGTAAATGGGGCTGCATAAAATAAGATCAGGCTCTATGAAACTGCCGGTACCAGATGATCAATATTTACCTCTTAAAGCTGAAAACTATGTTTCCAGGGAGCCTCGTGTTTTATTAACAAGAGCCAAATTCCCAGTCATTGGACTTTTGTGCTGGTTCTTTGTATACAGGTTATATATGTATGCCAGTTAGAACGTGGGAGGAAAAAAAACTGCATCTTGGGCACCTGACTCAGTCCACTGTGGTGAATCTAGTCTGCTCTAGCTTCATATTTCTATTTGCTGGACTTTAACTCCTATCCCCTTTAGTTTGCAAGGGGCAGCCAATGAGAACATAGTCAAACAGAATTTTTTACAGAATTTGTAGGAGGGGCTTGTCAAGGGTTTCCCCAGAGGGCGAAAGCAGGCTGCACATGAGCCTACGCTGTATTTATTGGTGATCAAATATTCTGATTTCCTGTGGGCAATCCTTGCCTTGCCATTAATTCTCATCTGTTCCCAATTGGAAAAAACCTGAAAATACCCCTGGGGCTCCTGTGCCTGAGTTGACCTCATTAGTTTTTCTAATCTGTTATCCCCATCTGAAATTGAGCATTTAGATCACTCTGAAGTATGAATTTTTGCCTCACAGGGATTACTTTCATACACTCATTTCATGAAAAATTGGCTATATTTAATATAAGAATCTACAATTTTAACAGAAAATATGGGGGATTTTAAGAGGTCCCTTTGAAAGTTCTTTTAAAGGCTGATTCATTAAAATAAGGATGCCACTAAATATATCTGAAAGCATCTTTATCCATCGTGTTTAGCTGATACCTACAAGAAAGGTCAAAGGTTCACCTCGAAACATCGAAAAATGGGGTAAAAATAACTAAGTGCTCTCTCATTAAAATTTACTCACTGTTTCCCCTTAAGGTGCAGTTCTGAAAGGAGACTAATTAGTGGAGCTGCTGGACGGGTGAAACCTGCTGAGGAGTGAACCATTCTGACACGCACTGCCAAGAAGCCCTGCTCTCCTCTCTAACACCACCCCCACATCCACAACCCCTTTTCGTCCCCTATAATGTGGGCACCAGACGCCGGTGCTAAACTGTCCTGCAGGCTGTCCCATTTCTACCTTTTACATGTACAGTTACTTGTCAAAGCATAATGTACTGTGTATTTCTTCTACAGGAGATGTGTAGGTTATCTGTAAATTAATATAAATATGCCATTTTTAATATATACATATATATATATATATATATGCACACACACAAACACATGTATAAAAAGATATTCAGTTTGTGCAAAAAAAACAAACAAAAAAACCCCCCATCTCTGCCACCTCATTTAGTGGACCATAGATTACTATATGCTGCTCTTAACATATTACCCCATCCCTCTAGATCATTTTGTACATATGGTTTTATTTTTTCATTGTGCTGCTGCTGATGATGATAATGATAATTATGACGATGATGATCCTGTGCTGCACCATAAAGTGAGAGGAAGAGACTGGATGTTGTGGCAAAACACACCCTCTAGTGGTGGGGAAAAAAAACAACTTCTAGTCCCCATTCTAGCAACTACGTGATCCTTTCTTATGGACTCATTTTTAAAAAAAGCATTTTGAGGGGATGTGTCGACACGCGGGAAAAACATGACAAGCACTTTCTTTAAAAAACAAAAAAAACAAATAAAAAACAAAAACGCATCAACTCAACGGACTATTTAGTAGCCAAGGACAAAATAAAAGAGACGCCGATGCTCTCTGAAGTCGCACAAAACTTCCTCTCAGAGATCAAAGGGGGGAAAAAAGAAGAGGCAGTGCGTCATACATAGAACATGTCACTTGTTGTACTGTATGTTTCGTCAGGCGATGCATTTACACAAAAAGGACAACTACACTTTTAGCCGAGCTGGCCTTCTCCCCCCCTCCTCCCTCCTTTCAGACAAACAGATGAAATAACTGAAAGACAGACTGCTTTAGCTCATAGTGTGTGTAGAGTGTATATGACCATGTTGAAGTGAGGTGACTTAATGATAAAACAAACAAACAAACAAAAAAACAAACCCTGTTGCTTGCTGTGACTTACATTTGGTGTAATCGTTAACGCTTTGTTTTCTGTCAGTTTTCACAGGGTGACCTGCCGTGCTGCCCTGTTATCTGTCTTTTAGTTATTTCCGACGGACGACTCAAAATCAAGTCTTAAAAGCTTTTAATTTTTCATTTTAATTTCTTCGATTTGCACGAACAACAAATTGCTTTATTTTGTGTCCTGTCCCCCCCCTTTTTTTTAAATTTTTTTTTATTTACTACTTCTTGTACTTTGGTCGAAACAGTGGTGAGCAAACAAATTTTCATTGTCAATAAAAAAAGAAAAAAAAAGAAAAATACTGTCAATGAGTCTTCATTATTTTTCATGAATAACAAAGCCATACTTTGCATTCACATTATTATTATGTTGTTTTCAATACATATACAAAGGGCAGAACAATTTTATGTTATAATGAATATGGCACCTGTATTCTGTAATGTAACCCTGTTTTGCATGAATTGTTTTCGATTTCCAGTTAGTTTGGGTTTTCTCATTTAATTTGTATTGTTTGAAAATGTTTAGTTTTAGGTTAATTTCTATTAGTTTCAGTGTTAAATTTGTATGGAGGGCATATCCTCAGGGCAAGATTTAGGAAAATTTGTATGTTTTTGTTCACAATCATTTCAGCTTTTATTTTTTCAAAAGTCTAGCTTTGAATTTCAGTCAACTTTTTCACCTCTAGTTGTAGTTTTAACTATAATAACATTCATCAAAATGTTAATAATTTGATTCTGATAACACAGGGTTAGTCATTCAGTTCGATCTCACAGCCTGAAAGTGCGTTAATTGGACGGACTTTAAAAAAAAAATTACATACACATATAGTAGCAGTATAGGGGGCTTGTTTACAAGCTGTTGTTTTGTGTGTGTGTCATTTACTTTTTGTTCTGTAGTAAAAATTATTTCCCCCTTTTATGGTATTGCTCCCCTTTTTGTGATGCCTTTGTGAGAAAAAGCACCACAAAATGCCAACTCGGCAGCCAAAATGTATCCAAAAATCAAAACGAGAACAAACAACACGCCGTTCCAGCTAAAGCTGTTCATTCATTTGGATTTAGCCTTTGTTAGTAACATAAAGTGACTACATTAACAAATGCTAAATGCTTCATATGACGTTTTTGTTCACTCCCTTGCATTAAACACACAGGTCTGCACTTTAGTTGCATTACTTTTGTTTCATGACTGATAGCCAGAATCATAAAAATGATTATTCAGTTATTTCTAGATCTAACTGTATGATCCATTCAAAATAGAAATATGAATCCACTTGTGTGGATCTGGACTGGTTTCCAAAGGCTAGACATCAATGTCTACCTTTTCTTAATTTAGAAAACAAGAAAAGTTTCTTATTTCACTGAGAAATTGTGCTCACATTTGCAGCACTTTGTGCGTAGCATGAGCATTTTTGCACACTTATTATTAATGGAGTGACTTTTGTGTTGCCAGAAACTGCTCAGACTGTCCTGTTGGCATCCCACTGATGAACTCAGGCTGCACAGTGTCTGGACGCTCTCTCTATTTGCTTCTCGATGTCTTTAAACACCTCCGGGTCCTCAATAGTTGGAGAGATCTGTGGGGAAAAAAAAATCTTAACATGGAAAAAAAAAAACGTATAAGAATTTTGAAACTACCTTTTAAGTGGTTCATTTATTCTTTTTTCTTTTAATATATTTATTTTTGGAGTTTTTGCTTTTATTTTGATAAGTCAGTAGACATTTCCTTATGATGGGCACATTAATGAGTATTTTTAGCAAGTTAAAGATTCCTGCGGGTCTTTTGCTGTTACCCTTGTGTTCTTTTTTCTACCTTTTTCAGATGCACGCTCTCTTCTTGGTCTGATCTTTGCAATACACCCACTTAGTCCTCAGTTTTTTCCCCCCTTTGAAGACATTTTTGATATTATTATTTTGATATTAATGGTCTTGAAGCTGCCAGGTTTCTAGTCCAAAGCACAACTTTGATGGTGATAAATAGCACAAGTAATAGTCCAGAAAATTCACAGCGAGAGAGTGGGCGCCGTGTGTTCTTCCTCCTGCACAGTGAAGGCACAATGCATGAAAACAACAACAAACAGAATGTTTTCTGAGGAATCAATGCAGAAATCCTTGTCACACTGAAACGTTTTGTGCAGCTGAAAAATCTGTTGACAAATCCACCATATGAGGAGGTATTCTCAAGTTATTCTCTCCTGGAGACTACTGAGACAGCAACTCCAAAGAGCCTCAATTTTGTTTTGAGTGAGTGTGTGGTTTACTAATGCACCATCGTCGCTCAAATTCTAAGTAGCAAAATTAGCATTACCATCTCCAGAGTTGCTGTAAAGCCTTTGCAAAAGCAAAAAAAAAAAAAATTTCATTCAGAGATTTTATCCTCCAGCATCTACTTGTGTTTAATGATAATAATGCACTACATGTGTCCTTAACAGCTGAGTCTTACCTTGTAGGGCTTGCCATTGACCAGATTGGATAAAGAGGAGCGAGGAATCTTTCCAGAACGTGTCTTTGGCAACCCACGGACAAAGAGCACTTTCTTAAAGGCAGCCACTGGACCGACGGTGTCTCTCACAAGTTTCACAATCTCATTCACGATCTCCTCTTCAGTTTTCTGCACACCTGAGACGTGTAGCGCAAAGCATAAAACGTTAATACCGCCGGGTAGTTTTATTTTATGCCCTAAATTCCTTGCAAAATTATGACACCCAGTGAGTATTCCTCACCATTCTTGAGCACACACAGAGCCAAAGGAACATGACCCTTCAGAGAGTCTTCTTGCCCTACCACAGCACAGTCTCCCACTGCAGCGTGCTGCAGCACTGACTGTTAAAAAAAACACAAATTATAACCGTCAGAGAAACATTCGCATCCTCTTCATCAACACTGGTAACTGCTCTGATACCTCCTCCAGTGCTCCAGCAGAGAGCCTGTGGCCTGCCACGTTGATGACATCATCAGACCGGGACATGACGTAAAGGAAGCCCTCCTCATCCATAAAACCAGCATCCATGGTGTCGTAGAATCCCTTAAGTCACATTTGGATCAGATTAAAAGAGCAGCTTAAAGTCAATTCAGCCAGACAGTTTAAACATCACTCACGTTTAAGGGCTACAAATACCTAAAGTTGATCTGCAATGCAACATGTCTAACACTAGAGGGACACCTCTTCCTATATTATTTCGGCTTGTCAAACTGTGGTCCACAAAGCCTCTGCAGCTGGGGTGTGGATAATAATTTTTTAAACAAACAACTGACTTTTTTGTTTTACTAAAATTCACTGTGGAGTTTGGGTGGGTGTTTTGCTTAAACTGTTCAAATAAATACAGGTTTTAAATCTTTTTAAGCTTTTTAAATGATTAATCCTGGAAAAGGTTCAAGAATCACTGAATTAGTCAGGGGTGCTGAAGGAGAATTCTTTATTGTCTTTATTATTCCGCTCTTTTGTGACTAATTTGACTATTTAAATATAGCAAGAACACATAAAAAAGGGAAATAGTCTTTTGCACTATACCGACAGTCACATATAAATTAATCCCAATGACTCGATGACCAGCGAGAATTTCTAAAGTAATTATGAAACAGCTTACTGGAAACTTTGTGAAGTAGAGTTTCTTGAACAGATCTTGATTCTGCCATAAAGACAATGCTGCCCCAGGTGGTAAAGGCAATCTTAAAGAAGAAGTACAAAATTAATTCAGATAATTGTATGAAAAAGTCTGATTCATGACAGCTTCTATATAGCAACACAGATAAATTACCTAGATAAATTAATGATTTATTGTTTAAACTCAGAGTCAGTGTATCCAACGTTAAAGGGCAGTAAAGGGCTCGTCCTACAATAAAACTCAGCGTTTGTTTAAAAGGAGACAGGAAAGACCCAGTTCTTGAGCAAATGGCCCAATTTCCCAGGTTTTAAACTAAACAACCCTCTGCATGGGTTTATTCACTACAAGCAGAACATTTAACATTTAACATGCAACAATCCTGTAACAAACAAATTCCATTATGGTGTCTAAAGAATTTACATTTTACAGATTTTTAATAACATTTTAAACAACAGTAAGTCAGCCAATCACATAGTAGAAACTCAGAGGATTTAGGCATGCAGACATGGTCAGCACAATCTGCCGAAATTCAAAGCGAGTCTTAAAATAGTGAAGAAAAGTGGCTTTGAATGTGGCATGGTTGTTGCTGCCAACATGGCTCTGCTGCAACATTTAGATGGATGGCTGGAAATTTAGTTTAAACAACAAGCACAAAAGCGTGGATCCATCCTGTTTTGTATCAATGATTCAGGTCGACGCTGATGGTGTAATGATGTTAGGGATCTTTTCTTGGCACGCTTTGAACCCTTTAGTACCATTTGAGCATTATTTAAATGTCACAGCCTACCTGAGTACTTATGCCGACTGTGTCCGTCCCATTATCGCGACAGTCTAACCATTTTCTGATGGCTGGTGCAGGATAACGTGCTGCATCACAAAGCTTAAATTATCGCAAACTGATTTTGTACGCATGACAATAAGTTCAATGTACTCAAATGGCCTCCACAGTCACCAGATCTCAGTACGATAGAGCACTTTTAGTATTTGTTGGAATGGGATATATGGATGTGCAGCCAACAAATCAGCAGCAACTGTGAGATGCTATCGTACCAATATGGACTAAAATCTCTGAGGAATGTTTCCAGGACATTACTGAATCGATGCCATGAAGAATGAAGAGTTAAGGCAGTTTTTAATGCAGACGGGGGGGTACAACCCAGTAACACAAGGTGTACCTAATATAGTGAGCAGTGAGAGTGCATTCCATGTCAACTCATGTGAGTTCTAAATCTAAAGGCCTGATTCTTCGAAGACGTAGTCTAAATCTGATTAATATATTCTATTAAGCTACTTTTAAATTGTTATTGACGAAAAAAGGGGGGGGGGGTTTGCCTCTAATTTTGGGTTCATGTTACCAAATCATGGTGGATGCAGTCACCATGCATGATTAAAATGTGTAAGGAGGCTAAAAAGAAACCTGCAGCCACTTTCTTTATTTAATCTGTTCATGTTTTTGGTGGCTAAGAGCTGTAACACATCTCTTAGCCACATCACACATTTCACAGACTCTCCCTCCTGCCTGTAAGCTTACTCTGTAAATATTCACACAACTTTATGAAGCTGTTTGAGTTTTGGCTGGCACAGACTTTCTGGATACAACAAGCAAGTACAATAGCACAGCTGTTCCTGTCTGAGTGTAGCTCTGCCTATCATTATCTCAGGATGCACTGTAGCATGGAGTCCTTGGAAATCCCCCTTAGCACTGAGTCAATACCAGCAATTACAAAGAACAAGGGAGTGAAGTGATAACAGATAGGTAGAAGTCTGGAAGATACGCCTGCAAAGCGAGTCATAGCTTCCTGATGAAGTCCACTTAACACAGGTAACTCTCTTTCACGAAGACGCGCATGTACACCCTGCCTTCCCAACTCCAGCAATAGAAGTGAGTGCTATTTATAGTCATATGCTTGTTTTTCCAAAAGTGAATAATTACCCTTAATGACTAAAAGATTCAAAGTCCACATTTCACTTGTGTACAAAGAGCAAATATATAATATCTTTAATGTCCGTGTCCAAGAGGCCCAGAAGAAAGAAAGATGAAGCGATAACTAAGCCACTCACGTTGCTGTGAACATATGCACCTGGCTTACCTCACCACAATATTTCCCAGGCTTCTTGGCTTCACCTCCTGCATGTTATCATCGATCACTGTGACTAGAGGAAAGGGAAAAGAGTGCATTTCAAATTCAGAGGTGGTTCTAGCCCCCCGCTGGCAAACTGGAAGCGCAAAAAGCTTAAATGTAAGACAGGGAATTACAATCAGAAGACACACTTTTGCCCTGATATCCCTCACGCTGTAATCGTGGGGGTAACACACTGAATACAAAGAGGTCATTTCTTACCATTGTAACCTGGAACCGGTTTGCCAGCTTGGCCTGCAGGTGGCGTGAGTGAGTTTCCCAGACCGATACAACTGGAAGTAATAGCTGAGCCAGTTTCTAACAGGATACAAAGAAACACAAGGATTCATGAAAAATTCATGAGTGAGGCACAAAGTTTTAGCCAAACCACAAGAGTTCTGGATATGTGGTGTAATGTAACTGTTTTACTGTCCTGTATGAAAACCCTTTCATGGGGCACTGATCAAAAGAGTCCGTGTGGCGTTGTGTTGCCTCTGTGAGCAGCGTTAACCTACATTGAACTAAAGTATGACAGCTCCTATGGGCTCTCCCCGACTCCACCACACAACTATGCTCCATTAACGGCAAAGACTTGCCTGGCAGGCCTGTTAGCCCACCCACTGAAGGAATAACAGAATCAATCCAGCTCAGTGGGGAAGATTACATCAGAAATCACACAGCAGCAGGCAAGCCCAGCATCTGTGCAGAAACAGTCCTCCCTTTTAAGTTGGTGGGTGAACATCAGTCTCCCGGCATAAATACGAGAACAAAGTCCGCCTTCGTGTCTTCATTCTCACTGGCAGAGAATTTGCTTAAGTTCAGCTCGTGTTTCAGTAAAAATGCACACAACAGGTAACAGACAACACAATTATTTCTATCATTTTCATCCGTCCATGTAAATGTTTTTTTTTTTTTTTTATCTCTTTATACATGCTGTTTGCACAAACGGCAAGAATAATCTTACAAAAGTTTAAGGAACTTATTATATTTTCTCTTTTCCCCCCCGGTCATACAGGCGGACACACACACACTTAGAGTTTTGGAAAATGTTCTACATAGTTTTTTCATACACTTCCAACTGCAAATCTGTTTGTGAGGGGCAGCCAATCAGAACAAAGTTTGCTAGTGCTATAGTCACACACGGGAATATAGTGGCTGGAGACTGCAGCGTGACCATTTGCGATCAGGACAGTAATTTAACCACAAAATTACATTAGCACTCGGAAATCTTGCACAATACTTCCATTTGAGTCAAGTCCAATTTTTCCATGAAGCAGACTGCAGATGAGTTGCACTCATCAGTACCGACTGCACAGACTGATTGTAATGTGTTGGGAATCTGCCAGCATTTATAAATAAGATGGAGATTATTTGCAAACCCTCCCTAATCTCGAACCGCAACCTGTGCAGTCACCACGCTATTGAAAGTGATTGCCCAGGAGCTTTTGGGTGCTGCATGCTCAACATCTCGGTGACCAATCACCAGCCAACCAACAATTTTGCCTAGCCACAAGGAGGTTGGCTTTCTACATCGATTGAGCCGCTAAAAGGAAAGGACCTCAAACCGCTTCATCTGACAGTGGATGGAGCTGCGGACAGTACCAAAGCCCAGTATTATTTAAACAGTTAATCAAGCAAAGCTACTCTAGTAGAGTCCAAGAATATATTAGGTCCCATTTAAATTTGGCATTTTAGTGCCAACCAGAGCCTGGGCTTATTGGACCACTTTACAAATAAGGGGTTGCTAAAATGCCTCATATTTCCCATGACGAATATGTAAATGGATGCACAAGCTGCTTCACAAAGTAATGAGCCTACTCTATAGGAAGTGCACGTGGTATAAATATGATGCTTGTATCATACATATTTGATGGTCGTTAACATGCAAATGAATGCAGACAGGTACTCTAAAACCAAATCGGATCATGTCTTGAGCGGGGGAGGAGGGTAGAGCTGGTGGCAGAAATGTCTCGTCTTCTGAGGGAGCAAAAGGAAAATGGCAAAATATTCAAATCTGCAGGCCCGCTATGCAAATGACAAAATCAGACACACCCCCTCATTAAAGCCAGAGGGAAAACTACATTAACAGAGGACTTCGCATGGGTTACACACCTGTGTGAATGAACATGAAAGACTGGGCAGGAGCAGGAACCTCTTCGCCAAAATGACTTTACATCCAGAGGTAATGGTGCCCCGTGGTGTTTTCTTGTAAACAAGCAAAATTCTGTTTACATTCAGCACATCTCATCAAAATGCACCGTGTGACTCTATGACAACAAGACTGATCATGAAAAAGCTGCATTCATGTTCATGTTTACATGACACCAGTCACATAACCTTGGCTAGGGTCCTGCAGCAAGTCTTACATTACAGTCAGCTGTTCATCGTTGGAATAATGCGAATCATCTCACAAGACGTTCAGAGAGATAGAAGTAAATATGTTGGCATGCACATCCCCAAAGATCTCAATTGGTCTGCCATCACCAGCTCCCCCCTAAAGACAATACAATGCCTGCATTTCCTACGGAGACTGAGAGCCACCAATCCTTACCACTGCATCTTTACCAGATCACTGCAAGGTCTGGGTTCGCAAGGTCAGCAGAAAAGAAAACCTTACATGTGGTTTTACAAGTGTCCACAAACCCCATCAACTCCAAACACAGGCTGTTGACCCTAATTGCTTCAGACGGAAGCTTCTGCAGCTCATCTGAATCCCTGAACCCGTTTTTTCACATCACAACGTAGCTCTAGAAGATCTTGGGGGAATGTTGAAACATGACACACTGGCATGGATCAGGACAAAAGTAGCTCTGTATCTTTCTGAGATGTGAATTTGATCTAGTATATAATAAAATTCCCTCTGCTACTAATCGAAACAGGTGCAGGCAGACAGAGCCGCTTCCAACATCCAGCACAGCAGGTTTCAAAGGGAGGAGGCTGCAGTTGGTTGAGAGGGGGGGGATTAAGTTAGCAAATTATGATGGAGCAAAGGAGGGGGAGGGTGTCGGGGGATCTTTGGCGGAACACATAACACAACCCCTGTGGCCTCTGAACTGGCAACCTCGCTCATCAGTGACAAGTTAGCCACTCTCTGCAGGGTTCAAAACCCATCACTGACAGCGGGTAACAGCACTCACTGCCAATGATTTATTTTTTTTTAAGTATTTCACCTTACAGGGGGGGATTCAGGTTGACCCACCTGGTAACTGATTTTAACGTGTTAGCATTTATAAATCAGATGGCAGTTATTTGAACACCTTTCCCAACATGTCTGAGAGTGACTGCTGTCATCGTTTGGAGACAACGACAGCACAATAGAGAACAGCTACAATAGTGTGATGAGACATCCCCTTTTGACCAGTCAACCCCATTTGATTTCTCTTCAGTTCTGCTGACCGTTACACCTTGCACTGCAAAATCCACACACTTTTAATCGGACTAAGAGATGAGAGTATGCACCATTTGGTGTTTCAAGATCCGTGCTGATACTCTTCTAATGCTCTAATGTTTCATGTCATTTAGTATGTTGTGGAAAAACAGAAGTTAACTTTTCTGTGCAAAATAAATAAATAATTGAACAGAAACGCAGAATTATTACAAAGTTAGATGATAAAAAAAAACAGCTGATCGCATGTAATCATAATAGATTCCGATAATATTCTTCTTTTCGCTTTGAATATTAAACCAATACTGACAATCAGCCAATATCAGAATTTCAGTCTGAACCAGGAGGATGCAGTAAGGGTCGTTTACAAGCTCTACTGGACTGCACGTCGATTAGGGCTCGACACGGCTACTGAACCATGTCAGCTTGAGTGGAGTGTTTAAACCTGGCTGTTTACAGCAGGAGCCAGAGCTCGCTGGCGGCGATCCAGGCACAGCCAGTAAATTCAAAACTCAAATGAAAAGAGACATTATAATTGGACCTCAGCATTAAACAAGCCATACAGGAAATCAGAAGTGGCTGTGCCGCTTTCAGCCGTGAAATCAAAGATTTATAAAGCAAAGATTTCTCAATAATTACTTCCATCACTAAAACACGGGTTCTTGTATTTCCACGTGAGGCAAGATGAGAAATTTTCCAACAGCTGATTCAGAGCTTTACTAAAATCTCCAAGGTTTTCTTCATCCTTCAGATCTCAGTGGTCTGCTATATGTGGAAAAAACCCTTCTGAAACCTTGACCGGAGCACTTTGACTTACAAAAGCTGGATATATTTTGAGGATACTGCATGCTACTCCAGACGCTAAACTGTTTCACCTAACATTACTCACACTCATTTTTCAACCCATTAATATCTGATGCAATAGGAAAGAAAGATATACTTCCTTTCAAAGTACAAAAGCTGCAATCGAGTAAGTTTTGTTGATGTACTTATGTACTTACAATGTATTTTTTATGACTACCCTGATAAAATCATCTAGGTCGAATTGCTAGAGCACCAACTTCTTCACACTTTGTGCTCCTCTCTGAAGCTGGGAAGGAGGATATGTACTCACTATTGTGAATGAAGTTGGGCCGATTGTATCTTTGCTTTGCAGTAGACACTGTATGTAATTAAAACTTTGCTTTGGTCTGCAGACAACATAAGACAAAGGTTTTAATTCCATGCTTTATCATCTATTTGACTCCAAATACACCATGATGTACAAAACGAACACCGTGTTTTATTTAATGGCTGAAACTAGCAACTGAAACTGTAAAACTCATTTCAAATGTGTTTACTGAGGTGTTACATGAGCCTTAGTGTGCCTGCACTAATATCCAGTTATGTTTTTTCTTTTTTTTCCTGTCATCCTTATTAACCTGCTCCCTGCATGCGTATAAACCCAGAGAAACATGGAGGCTCTCTCTTAAGTTTCCAAGCACGTCCACATTAGTTTCACTTTTCAGAAACAGAAGTTGCGTCTACTGTTACAGTATGTACAGTCTGCAGGGTTCAAAGCACAGGCAGATGTGTCTGTGTGACGGCAACAAGTGAAATTATAAATGTTCAAATTATAAATGTTCAAATAACCCACCACCAGTGCAAAAGGACAACTCTCTTCCTCCACCAGTGAGGAAGAGAGTGCAGACAGGGTGGAGACAAGTGTCAAGGGGGGATTTGTGACGGTGGGTGTGGAAGGATAGTAGAGAGACCTGCGACGTACAGCTTGAGACAGTGGCACTGACAGAAAGACAGGAGGTGGAGCTGAAGATGTTCAAGCTTTCATTGAGAGTTAACAGACGGGACAAGATTTGAAATGAGTATATCAGCGGGACGGCTCAGGGTGAGCGGTCCGGAGACACAGTTAGAGGAGAGGCAGGGCTGAGGTGCTTTGGACTTGTGCAGAGAAAGGATGTTGAAGATGGAGCTGCCAGGCAGGATGGTAAGTGGAATGGTTCTTATATTGTGCTTTTCTACTCTAACTCAGCACTCAAAGCATGTTGAGCACATTTTCTTAACTACAAGGTTAATTCAGCCAATCACACACATTCTATACCTAAACACTTTGTTTAACATTCACACTTCAATGGATGCATCAGGGGAAACTCTGGGTATTATGTATGGGTAGTATGTTGTCCAGGGATAATTCGGCATGCAGACTAGCGGTGCTGGGAAGTGAACCACCAACCTTCCTACTTCCTGAGTGCCAAGAAAAGAGGAAGTTCATGGATGCAGTTAAGGACTGCATTCAGAGGGCTAGTGTGACAGAAGAGGATGCTAAGTATAGGGCAAGATGGAGGCAGATGATCTGCTATGGCGACCCCTAAAAGGAAACACACGAACAGAGATGAAGAGCAACACAGCACCAGTAGGTTTCTGTAAGTTTTGGGAGCTAAAATATTTTCCTGAGAACTTTTTTTGTGGAGAAACACAGAGTTCTTTCAAAGGTTTTCAGTCCCCAGGGAAAGTTCCTGAGGTGTGGAAACACAACACAGCAAAAGATATCCACTTACACCTCTATACCCTGTGGCTCACCCAAACAAAAATGATTAAAACATCTATCCTGCTTACCTAAAAAATATTTTTGACAGCCTGACATTTTCACAGCATGCATCACATTCGAGGCGTTTTATTGAATACTTCAGGAGACAGCCATTACCCCAAAAACTTGACTGCGCACGCACGCACGCACACACACGCACACGCACACACACACACACACACACACACACACACACACACACGCACCTTCAAAAGGGTCAGCATTTCATCCCGTAAGGTAACATGTCCAAAATGTTTG
>NW_024582410.1:2118782-2149617 GCF_018398535.1 Haplochromis burtoni
CACCTTCAAAAGGGTCAGCATTTCATCCCGTAAGGTAACATGTCCAAAATGTTTGGCTCAAGACATCTTTATTGAGCTCAAACTGACAAAATACTTGCACTGCTATTATTCTAGTCACATTGTGCGGGGGAGTTTAAATATGCTGCATTCGAAAGGTAGACAGCATGGGCTGAGGCTGAGTAAATGCTAGAAGAAGTTAAAACATCTGGGGGCTGGAGCTGAGCACACATACACATACATACTGATACTGCTGGGCTGTCTATGTGCTTGTCTGACACAGCTTGGCATCAGTCTATCTCAGCTCCCACCTCAGTCTTTTCCTTTTCACTATCCCTCTGTACACAAACAAATCAATCTTCTTTCGACCTGTTGGAGATGAGCTCCGCCAGTGAGAGAGCCATTTTCAGTGTGATGAATGGGCTGAGGGAGGGGGAGGGATGCTGGAGGACACGTTGGTAGAGCGGAATGGGAGATTTGGTGGCGCCATTTCAGCTGAGAAGGTGCAATCGAAGTGCCGAGCTCATTACCAGCAGCTTGGAGAGAAACTGCTGTTCAGGAAAAACAAAGATGATCCTGCACTCCGTTTCGTCTCTGTAACTACTCGAGCGGCATATTAGTTTGCAAAAACAAAGGATATAACACCCTTCTCCGTGCTTCTACTCTGTCTTTAGGGCTTACATGGAAAACAGGCAACAAGGACTTGAGTGAAACAAAAGGATGGATGGCAGTGTCTAGTCTGATGTTACAATATGAAACCTGAAAACCCAGGGGAGACCAAAACACTCGTAACTCAAGTGCAATCTTGTAGCATTAATGAAAATAGATGAAATGCTGATTTAATAAATCTAAAATAAAACTACATGGGAGGTGAGTATACCTCAGAGGGGGCAACTGTTGGCAGGAATAACGCTCTAAAAAGTCTCCCTATACACCATCTGCTCAGCAGCAAATGACAGCACAGGCAAAGGTGAGTAAATATAGTGGGGCATGTGAACACACTTCTACAGGGGGAAAAAAATGCAAAACAAAAAAACACACTCATTTAAAATTTTAAATTTGGCCACTCTCTTTGTAATTGTTCTCACTATTTTTAGATCACTTCCATAGAAAGAATAAAAAAATGAAAACAGTTTCTAGATCACAAAAACTGAAAGTGTAGAAGTGTCTTAAGCCTGCATATTTGTAATGACCAGCAGGGGGCGCCAGCACAGGGCTACAATGACTACTATTGGAAAATGGCGATCAGCTTCCTCACTCTCTGGACTCAGTTAACACCTTCCTGAGTGTTTTATGGGCTTGTCATTTCAGGTTATATTGAAAAAACTTTAAGCTACCTTTAATTACTCTTTATTGTAATTATGTTCATTATTAGTGTCAGAAAGTTACATTATCTCAGGGTATTCTCGTTGACTGGTAGCTTGTCAATGACAAGTCGACAACCAGGAAGGAGCAGCAGCAGATGGCTACTCCTTCCTCGGCCTGGTTCCACCACAGGTTTCTTCCTGTTAAAAGGGAGTTTTTCCATCCCACTGACGCAAAGGAGTATTTTGATCGTTGGGTTATTGTAGGGTCTATACCTTAAATTCTAAGGCATCTTGAGGCAACTGTTGTTGTGATTTGGCACTATGTAAATAAAACTGAATTGAAATTGTTCTGCTCTAGAGTCCATCCAGAAGAGGACAGACTCACTGGAGAGGCAGCTGAATATTATTACTCTGTTATTTATTCATTACAAACTACTTTTCAAAAATATATGTATTTACAAAGAAAAACCTTATGAATGCCATCAAATCTTTTGAAACTCATGTGCCAACACCACCCGGCATAATTAGAACCTCAATCTCAAGAAAACACAGCACACTGAAGGAGATCCACCATGCATTAGAAATACACAAGTTTGCTTCTTATTTATTTATTTATTAATTGGAAGATTTACAGAACCTTGCTTGGGTCTCCATCAATTTGAGGTGCAGAGTTAATAAGAAAGCGAATAGTAATCTTCAAATAAACTGTGACAACCATTATTAGTCATTATTATTCTCTTTCAATGCCCTAAAAGTTCCCAAAAGGATTATATAAATCAGGTAAAAAGCTTACATATTTGCTGATATACTGTGATGGTAAAATCAAGTTTGAGGGAAGCCAATTAACTGCACTTGTGACTTCAGATGCACCTGATGCCAATTAACAGTCTTCATTATTAATGCTAAACTTAGATACTGGCGCAAGTAAACAATAAAACAGTGAAAAGTAATTAAGTAACAGTATGTTCCTTCATTTGTCAGACATTTGTGAAAGGTATGTAAGGAGATTAAATCTTACTTACAGCCCTACAGCAGCAGCTGTAACATGTAAATAAGCACTGCATGAGTCATGTGCAGTAAACAGCAATCCTGAGAGACAAAGCTCAGAGAGTGCTTTCTGTACAACAACACATATGCACAGTCGTATTTGAAGTTGTCCTGTTCCTGTGTTGTTGCTGGGGTAACTTAGTTGAGAGCTTAAAAAAAGGAGACCTAAGGTCAATGTAAAAGAGGCTGATGTGTAGGAGCATGAGAACAGAGAGAAAGAAAATAGATTGCAAGCTCCTTCGCCAGACAATGAAATACGCCCTTTTTTCCCCACATCGTTTTTCTTCATAATAAATGTTTCAGCTCTTCCTACACAAAGTCAAGAATCTATCTACCTTGTAAAAAAACGGTTGTGAAAGAGAAACACCATGAAATTTTTAAATTTCACGAATAATGCTTTTGAGGGAGACTGCAGAGATGCACGCGCTGATACGAAATGGGTGCAGTTGTAAAAGACGTGGCAGCATTTGCTCTCAGAACGAGTGCAAAACAAGTCTTGCTACAAAGCGGTGGGATTAGTTCTGCTGTGCTGGACAGTGCAGACTTTACTGGTCAGACACACCATCACTGGCAACTGAAGAGTAAAGTACAGGCAGTTAGCATAGGCTTTGTTAGCTAAGCCTTTTGGGTTGAGCTGAAAGTTGAAATTATAGGTGAATGAAGAAAAGTTAAGAAAGGAAGCAAAATGCATGAGGAAGAGCATGCTGCAGGAGCTGCAAAAGCTTGCTGAGCTGCATACCAAAGACATGCATTAAAACCAGGATGAGAAATTGCAAACAGCATGCACACATCTCATTTACAGCTCTTCAAGGGGCAATTTCATCTCATCAGCTAAAAACACTGCCTCCCTTATCACTTCTCAGACAGCGTGGCTCGTTCGCTCAGAGCTAAGTTTATGCATACAAATGCACTACTTAACTTGCTAATGAAAGACCCCCATCTTGTGCCTTAAAAACCTCAGCAGACAACAATGCTTTGGAATGAATGCCAAGCGAATTCCCGGGTTGGAGAGCTGATGACAGTGGCTTCCGGTAAACAACGAGGTAACACAAACGTGGCACCTCAGTTCTCTGAGATGTAATTACAGGAGCCACGACATCTGCGCTACTGTCTCTGCTGCACTGTAATGAGACCAAGTGAGCGACAGTGGGAAGGGGGGGGGCTTGCTTGTTGTTGAATGACATGAGGTACAAAGCTAAGGCTTTCCATGCTTTTCCCAAAGGAGGGCAAGAACAGGATGACATGATTCAGGAACAATTTACTGAAAAGAAATGAATTCTTATTTAGGATACAAGAAGACACTGAGGGACTGGCCTATCTGCAAGAGGTATGGGGAGGAATATCAACCGTGTGAGGCAAAGGGATGGCTCTGTTTTGCAATTCCAGTTTTCACCAGGCTGGCCAAAATGAAGCGTCACAGATGTAGCGCTCCATGGATTTTACAAGTAAAGCTAATTTTCTCAAATGTGGCATAGCAAAAGCTTTAAATAATGACCAAAATATATGTTGTGCTTTAAAGAGCAATTGGGAACTATGTAGAAAAATGGCTGTAATTCTTAAACAGTTTTAATATTTTTGTTAAATCCAGTGAATTAAGGCTGAAAGTCTGCACACATCATGAGTCTGATTTAACATTCTTGATGATGTGCAGAGGCAATGTTGAAAAACACTTCTGCAGTGCTGAAGTCAGTTTTCAGATCCCTGCCACCAATTAGCCAATCCAAAGCTGAAGTGTGGAACACTCGAGGGAAATGTGTTGAAGGAAGAACTTTGGATTGATCCATTAATAAATCCCCAAAGCTTTGAAACTGTGCGCCATGCATGGCCAAAGTGTAGTGGAGGGAAAAAAAAACTGTTTAAACTTCATTTTGGACCAAATTTCCAAATGTTCAGATTTTACTGATGGTTGTATACATGCATTTGTACTGTTAATAACCACTGATATTAAAGCTATTACTCTCTTCCTATCAATTAAGACAGAAGATTCAAAGTAACCACCTAAATAATTGTGGTTAATTGGTTCTTGCCATGTCTTAATTTCTCATTTCCCCACCATATTAACTTGGGCCCATGAGTTAATAATCTCATCATCTGCTCTATTCCAGGATAAACCCCTTCAGATGCACCATCTCATTTACATGTGGTGCTCAAAATCTGTGGCTATGCAATAACATCTCCCACCAGGGTCGTGAGAAGAACTTGCAAGAAATTAATAAGAGCACAGATATTGGTTTAGCCTGGCTATTAAAACATATTAAAGACAAGCTTTTGCATAATTTATGGAAACTTATGAATCTATGCGAACACCCCATATGTGATTGTTAAACATCTAACTCAAAAACTTTGGTCATAGCTACAGTCAAATGTCCTGCAATTTAAGAAAACACCAGCAAATAGACCATGCAAAACAAACAAACACACAAACAAAAACAAAACAAATGGAAAAAAAAGTTGAGAAAAAAAATGATGTAAATAGAAAAAAAATGTTGCAAAAAAAATGAAAAAATTATAACTGAAGGAATTTTGGGGGAAACAATAATGTGACAGAATAGCTGTGAAAGTGAAGCTAACCGTAAATAGCTATTAGTAAATGTGTCTACAGTATTACATGAATCATGTGATTAAAACACGCACATTGGCGTGCATCTTTTCTCCCTCACAACGCTGATGAACCCTCTGCTTCTTTTGTGCAATCTGCTTTGATTTCTGTCACTTCTGCAACTGTCCATCCAGAAACATATATTTCTTTTTTGCTGTTTTTGTTGTTTTTGTGTTGTTTTTTCATGTTTTGCAGTGCAGTTCATGTTCTGCCTATCCTCTCTGATTTGGAGATTTAGTTACAAACAAACTTGGAAAAATGTCTATTTCTGGACCATCTTAAAGCAGGAATGCCTACTGTCTTGGAAGCCAGGTATCACCAACTCACTCAATGAATGTCAAATCTTCTACAAAGCAGTGAAGAAAACTTGTTAAAAGAATTGTAGTAAAACATTCAACACCCCAAGCTATCATTCTATTATATTCTCATACCATATCAAACCTATTACAGGCTAATGCATGGGTGTCAAACAGAGCCCACTGGTCAGAACTGGCCAGTCAGGTGCAATGGCTTTCTACAAAAGCGTGAACATTTCAAAGGAGGATGAGGGGTCTTTTTTTTCCTCTTACTGTCTTCTTGCTGAAAAACACATTACCAATAGCCTGCCTTACTACTAGGCAGCAGCAACATGGTTAACGGAACCGGCATGGTTCAATTAAATTTCATGGTTGTGTGTTGGTCCTTTGCAGAGCCTGCGCACAGCTTTGCAGACTGTCATCTAGGCGTTTACCGTCGCTAGCATGTAACAACCAACCAGTCTGTGGACCACTCTTGCTTTTGCTGTTGCTGCTTCCACTGCAGAGAAGACCAGAGTTATAACATAAAAAAAAGAGCAGAAGTGAAACTGAATGTTTAAAACAATGAAAACTGTCCACTGGAGCCACCGTCCATGTGTCTCAGGCTGCTTTTTTCATCCCTGATGCTTTTTTTTTTAAAATAAATGTCATCTCAGGCTGTTCTGCAAGTGGATCACTCACTAAATGTGAACTATGAACTACTGATATGTTCTTAACAGTAAAAGGTTATTATTCAGAGGTTTTACTGGTCCAGCCTACGTGATATTTAACTGAGTTGTATACAGACCATAAACATAAATGAGTAGGACACTTCTGGACTAATATGTGCCACAAAAAGGTTACAAACCACTCTAATAATAAAATATCCATGAAGACTCTCAGATATCCTGATTTAAATTAACACAGCAGAGTAAAATATCCCTGTTGAACCGTTAGGTAAAGATTCTTTATTAACCTTTGATCCAGCCGAGCACTCTTTCTCTTTTCCAACAGCAAGTGCTGGCATGCTAAAAGCTTATTTTATTATGCGTTTTCAATAAGGTTGCCTTAAACTGCCCTTCGCTATCTTACTGAGAAGAGGAGGATGTTTAGAGTCCACTGCTGTGCCAGCAAAGCATTCGGCAAAAGCCGTGGGGAGACATTTCTCAATTCTACAAATTTATTTGACATGACAGATACTTTGAGGAGGTCCAGTTCACTTTTGAGATAATTTCATTCTGTTTGCGAAAGCATCTGCCGTCTGTCAGACTGAGTCGAAGAAACAAAGACAAACAGAGAGAGAAAGCCAGACAGAGTCAGGACGATCTAAAAACACCACTACTGTGGGTCCATCCGTCACCACTCACTGGTGAAGCAGCCAAAACCTGCCAACTGGAAACACATATTTGTTGCCAGGCAACACCAGTGACATCAGCAACCTCCATCATCAACTCCCTCCACCCTCACCAATGGCACTTGGGTCTTAAAATAGCACTTAGATTATTATCAGGCTTCAAAATGGCAGACATTTGCTCATATGAACATAAGGAGAAGTGAGCTGGGGTTGCCAGCCGCGTCAGATGGCCTAAACTATGATATACATTAGGTGGGTGGGGGTGAGTAAGGGGTGTTCATTCATTTTCCAATATCTGTATATATGTGAAAGCAGCATAAAAACAACCAAAATAAAGGTTAGGTGTTAAAAAAAAAAAAAAAAAAAAAAAAAGAGCAGCGTGGTGCCATGTCTGGTTGAAACAGGATGAGTCAGCGCATGACAGAGGGAGGCTGAAAAATAATTGAGTCCACTGCAAATGATTCAGAAAACTAATCTCATCTGCACTGTAAGTACTCCAGAGAGAAAAGTAATCACAAGGTCAAATTAGTCAAACTCGAGCTCGTTAGCACAATTAGATATTCGCAGCAAAGAAGATTTAAATTTAGTGTTGCATGCAAGTCCTGAGAAAATGTCTGAGATCAAGTCCTGCTTGTAATAGTTTTTAAATCCAGAGGCCGCAGACGTGTCTTAAACATGCTACATCCAGCATTTTTAAAGCATCATCTGCTTCCAAGGAGCCAGACTTTCTTGTAAAGTGGTCTTGAGCAACAATTCTCCACGCTTACTGACGGGCTTTCAAAGCTTTTCACTGGCTGCTTTTTTACTCGTTTTCAGTCCAGTCCTTGTACCTGACCATTTCACAGGAAGATTTTTTTGTTAAGCCACTTAACACTGACCCATATAACATTTAAATATCAAAAAGGTCTGCCCAAGGCAAGTGTCTTGCCCAAGGACACATCGACCGAGACTGTCGGAGTCGGGGCTCGAACCGGCAACCTTCCGATTACAAGACGAACGCCCAACTCTTGAGTCACGATCGCACCCAACTAAAGGTATAAACCACTGTTGTGTCTACAAATAACAAACAACTTAGCAAAGAACTAATTTTAAATTGTATCTTTAGACCTTTATTGCTAGCAGCCTATCACAAAAATTGACGTTTTCAATTCTTTAGTTGAAACTATGAAAAAATGTCAAAGGTAACACAGTCTGACAAGTATAAAATAGTTTTGTGCCAATAAGGTAATTCCCACAGACATATTGGTTGAAAGACTTGGCATTTCTCAACATGGTGTGTAGTGTGTCCATAAAAAACTGAGATTAGATCAGTAGATTAGGTAAGTGGAGGACAAAGAAGTTGCAGTTTTTCAAGACACTGAGAAATTTAGTTCAGCTTTTGGCACAGCCCTCCACAACAGTCACAGTTTCTAATGTGGCCACCTTGGAAAAAGTATGAACCACTTTATTACCCTGAAAAGTATTACTCTCTCCACACAGAAAGGCCCCAGGTGGATTTGAACCCAGAACCTTCTTGCTGTGATGTAACAGCACAAACCATGAGATCAGCGTATGTACAAATGATCCTTAGAAAAAGGTCCAAATCTAAGGTTCATTGGATAAAGGTTTAAAGGAGTTTGTGCCGATGACCAAGTTGTCCCCTTACTCCAGAGACTGTCATTTTATGAGTGGAACTCACCTAAACCCCAACTGGTCGCGGCAGATGACCGCCCCGCCCTGAGGCTGGTTGTGAGGGAGGCTTCTTCCTGTTAAAAGGGAGTTTTTCCTTTCCACTGTTGCCAAAGCACTTGCTCATATGATTACTGGGGTTTTCTCTGTTTTCTTTATATTATTGTAGGCTCTATACCTTTCATTAAAAGGTGTCTTGAGGCAACTGTTGTTGTGATTTGCTGCTATATAAATAAAACTGAAAATGAATTGAAACTTTATCATAGTTAATCAACGTTTCTACTCTTAGCTTTGTGTGATGTCAGCAAGGAATGTCCTTAACCCTTTATTGGCCAAGCATCATTTAGGCCGCCTGGACATATTTGGTAATTTTGGCTGTAAAAGGGCCAAAAATCATATAATAAGTGAATTCTTTTGCCCCTTTTTTCAGAATAACCTCAGCTTTCAATATCTGGGAGTCATTTTACATTATTGTATTGTTGTGACAATGGAACAACAGTTAAAAGTGGAAAAAAATAAAAATCAGACTCTGTTTTTTCAGATTTATAACTAAGTGGAAACTGATATTCAACAGGAACAAAATGTAAAACAACATCAACTTTAAATATGAACTATACTAAATATGTACAATAAAGTTTTGGGGCCTTCTCCACGCCCGTCAGTTTGCTCTGTCATCAATTCTTACATGTGATTGGACCCGTCGCAGTTCGTGCTTCCTAATGATGCACCGTAAAGTTTTGTAAAGCTCGTTTTCTCGTCTTTTAGTCACCATTTGAAATGTCTCTCTTGCCCAAATGGTCGAGGAGTTATGATAGTGCGAAGCGCACCTAAGTGGAATTGGCTTTTCTTTTTCCAGAGCAGTAGCTTGCAAACCCACTACCTTTGTGCTACCGTAATGCACCAAATATCCCTGTAAAGCGCAGCTTCTCTTCTTTCAGTAACTGGGTGAATTTTTTCTCTTGCTCAAATGCTCAAAAAAAAAACGCAAAACTAAAACTGCAGGGCTAAGGCCCAAGGCCCAGTACAAGATTAAAAAAAATTGAGCCATGACTGACATAAAAAAAAAAAATAAAAATAAAAAGATTATTTTTAGATGTGAATCACACAAAGCTGCTGTAGTAGAGCCCATGCAGCTCATTGGGCTCTGCAAAGAGCTAATTTCAGCCAGAGCACAAGTAAGTCGCTTCCATGGTCGAGGATTAGATGAATGGAGAATATTCTGAATGGTTCACAGTTCACTAATGGATTAGAATAATTAAAATGTGGAGCTGGAAATGATAAGCTTCAGGTTATTATGCAGAGAATCTTTGACCTGTAATCTCTCTGTGGTATGTCATGTTACCCCCATCACTATGACACATCAATTTTTCCTCCAGGTCCCTCTGTAGAGCTTGCGAGATCTCTGCTTTCAAAACAGACTGATGCTAGCTCTTTTGTGTGACTGATTACCAATCAGCAGTGGCACATCTTTGGCTGAAAGGCAGGGAGAATCCTCCAGAGACAGATGTGAGAACGAACCGAACCCTGAGCCGTTTTTAATCTTTTCAGTGGTGTGCGGCTGCCACTGCTGATGAACCGCTGAACTGTCAAAGATACTGTCAAAGAAGAAATGAATTGGATGATGCATCTTTTAACAGGAGCTGGAAAACACACATTCTGTTTGATAAATAAAGAATGCTACAGTGATCATACAGCAGCTTTACACTGAGGAGCTTCAGAACAAGACAGCCCCCATCCTGGGAAGGGTTTCAAATGTATGTTATCAGCAAAAAGATACCGTGACAAATATTTAATTTCATTTAACATTGATTAAGGCTTCTCAGTTAAAACAGACTAGAATCAAGTGCTCGTTTCTTAGCTTGCAATGACAAAAATATTGAATTTAATTTACTTTAAATCCAGGTTATGTTGCTCATAAGCCTAAATTCATCCATATTATTCTACTAAACTTTGTCTGCTATTCTCTTCTGCTACTCGTCTCATCATTGCTCGGGGTACCAGTTTTCTCCTCATCGATTACAGCTTTCAACTGCTGAATATTACACTCCAGGATTAGAGGCTTGCAGCTGGGAAGATTTATGAGCAACAAGCACTGACGATTGATTTTGTTCAATTCTATCTGTTTTTCTGGTAACTACAAAAAGAGCACCATGCAAGTAGAGGGACAGATGCATCAATATTTATAGCTGAAAGCCAACCCCCACCCACCTACCCACCAAAAGCAAAAACTGTCACCCATTTATTTTGAAGTTGAAAGCCAAAAAAGCAAACAGATTTTGCTCTTTAGGTTTTTGACTGTAATGAGTTTCTCAAGGAGTCTGTGTCTTCTTTCAGTGATTTATATTTTGGAGTAAATGAGCCTTGAAAACTAAACTGCTTTCCAATGACCAAGTTTCTTCTCTTCTGCTGAAGAAGAAGAAGGAGAGTTGTCAAGGTGCTGGCATTGCTAAAAGTTTGTTGATCGATGACCTGTGTTCATTATGACACTCCCAGATATAGGGCTGTTCGATATAACGCTATATATCGATGACGATATAAAAACGTCTATCGTTTCATTTTACGCTATCGTTTGTTTCGTGGTGTCGCAAAATAAACTGTTTACGGCAATATTTTTTCATTGTTTTGATGGTCACTGTAGTGGCTATATTCATTTCTTAAAGTTCTCTCTTTCTCTTACATTTAATATAACCACACTATGGACAGACAAGGGCTTGTTTTTATGCGTTGTCGTTAGCAACAACGACGGTAAAACCATCGCGTGTCCGCTTGTTCCACATAAACCTTTCACAATAAAGCTCAAGATCCTGTTGAGACTTTTCAAAATGAACTGAATCACGTGAAAGATGCAGAGTGTTTATGGATGAGAAGCAAAAAAGAGCCGTCAGGTGCTAAAAACTAAACCTTAGACTCAAACGTTAGAACAGGCTTTTCCCCGCAGCACGCCGTGTAATAAATACAAAGAAAACGGCGGCCGTTACAACTTATGTCTAAAAATGTATAGTTTCATGCATCAGTTAAAACACTGGACTCCAGGTACGCGACGCGCAGCTGGAAACACTTCCCGCAAGACGAGCTGCCCGAGATTCACAGAATTTACAGAAAATGTTCCATTTTTGTGATTTATATCGTTATCGGACGATAGATGTCTTAATATCGGGATATGAGATTTTGGTCATATCGCACAGCCCTACCCAGATAGTTCACTCACAAACTCATGCTAGAGGACACCATACAAACTTTTTTTTTTTAAACATCATTTGCTTCTTACTTACACTTGAGAGTTCTGTGCCAACAGAAGTAAACAGTAAGACAGATAAAATAAACCTGTTCACAAATCCATATCCATTATTACAGAACCAAACAGCTACAATGTAATCAAGGCTCATTTGTGCAAGAAAATTAAAAGGGGCCAAGTATGCTTTTTCTAATTTTCTGTCATATGACCACTGTCATGTGAAACCCTTACCAGTTTCTCATAAATTATGAGAGCAAGTAGAAACCAGGAGCTGCTAATCAAAAACGCAAGATTGACTGATCATCAGCAAATGTGACCAACTCCATAAGCAGACCTGTTGGAAGTTTGTTCGATTGGAGCATTCAGGTCTGTGTTAACACAATTCAAAATTAGAAAAAGACTTAAAAAATGTCTTTGTGTGTGATTTTTGGAACAAGGTCCTTTGGGCAGACAAGGCAAAAGTCGAGATTTCTGGCCTTAGTGCACAGCACCACAGTCGGAGGAAACCAAACACAGCATATCAGCATAGGCACATCATAGCAACACTCAAGTGCTATGCTGGAGGCGTGATGATTTGGGATTGTTTTACAGCCACAGCACTTGGGCACCTTGAGTCATTGAGTCAACTATGAACTTCTCTGCATAAGACTGAATCTAATGTGAGGCCATCTGTCCCACAGCTAAAGCTTGGTAGAAACTGGGTCATGCAGCAAGACAATGTTCCCAAACAGATTAGCAAATCTGTAACAGAATGTCTGAAAAAGAAAAAAAAGGTGTTGCAATAGCCCAGTCAAAGTCCAGACCTGAACCTGACTGAAATGCTGTGGCAGGACCTTAAGAGAGATGTGCATAAATGATTACACGCCACACTCAATGAACTAAACCAACATTAGGCCAAAGAACGATGCGGATAAAGTCATACAGAAAACTACTGTTCAGTCCTGTGAGAAATGTTTTACATGACTGTACACACTTTTGGATTATTTCAAGTTGAACAAAAAGTTCAGGCTTCAGATTGGACTCTGACAGTTTTCTCTTATCTTCCCAGTGCCATCTCTTTGGTCATCTCAGACACACATCTCTGGATGCAAGCACATTAGTTCAAACCCACTTCTGTTCAAACCTTTTGTTTGCATGAGCCAGACTATCATAAGAAAGGAAGAGGTGCCAGTACAGCTCATTTCTGGTTGGAGACCAACTCGGGGGCACAAACATACATGTACAGTGGAACCTCGACTTACGAATACCCCGTTTCACGAAAAATTCAAGTTACAAAAGGCACTGAACGTCAATATTTCTGCCCGTGTTACGGCAAAATGCCCGAGTAACGAAATCCGCTGGCTCTGATTGGCTGAGCCTACAATGCCCACAATGCCTTCTGAATCATGTGACAACCCCTTGGCTTCCGTACTTGCCCTTCGCTCTTCCACTTGAATGACGTATTGTTGTTCTAGTTAGCAATTAACCTATAGCCTATCGTTCAGCATCGCCTCACTCAAAACGCGCAATGGGTGCTTCGACTTACGAAAAACCTTTGGGAACGAATTAATTTCATAAGTCAGGGTTCCACTGTATATTATATTAAATTATATTATATGTATATAGATTACATTATATATGTTGTATCAGGCTATGCAATACCCAAGTGTGTTAATATAATTGTTGGTTTTAATTTCTTCAGAGCAACTGCTGCTCAAATAAAAACTGAAAAGGTGTTCAGCTCAGACAGATAAAAAAAAAAAAAAAAAAAATCAACTGCAGCCTCAAGACAAAATGACAAACTATGATGATTTAATGCATATGTATGTGATGGCAGTGTCTCTTTAACCCACACGCTTCTAGTCAAACAGTCCCTGGCACACAAAGAGAAAGAGGGTGAGACAGGGAGTGACCCACTCTACCGTGAAAAAGTGGAGAACACATTTGGATTGCAGTGCTGGCCACCAGCTGCCAGTTATTGAGTTTAGCAGGGGGTGAAGAATCCAATGGGATTTACACATCTAGACAGAAATCAAGAGGGCGCCAGAGGTTTTTCTCCAAACCCAATAAATCACCTGGCTCGGATAGCCACGGAGCGTGACAGGATTTTGTTTTGGTGCGTGCATGTGTGTGTGAGGGAGAGAAAAGGAAGTGGGATTTAAACTTGACTGATACAAACACCCTTTATGTTCAAGTGGAATGCAATGCTGTCTCTCAAGCACTAAGGCTACAGAGAGGAAGATGGAAATCAACAGCTCTGCACAACACATATTTGATAGTGAGTGTTTGTTTTGGTTCAACACTCTGCACTGCCAGTCAGAGATGGACCTATAGGTTGAGAGCAATAGGTTTTAATATACAAATAAAAGGGAAAGCAGCTACATAAGATGACAGCAGAATGCTCGTGAGCATCATGCTTGTGTTTGGCAGTGGATTACTGCTACTTCTTCGTTACCCTTCAACTTCCACACTGGCGATATGAACAATAAATACTGATGCAAAGCTTTATGCTACAAAAATGTGAGTCTATGAGTGTTTAAACTAAGAACAGAAATACCATAGAGAAGGGATCCAGTACCGATGCAGCCCTTGTGCTAATCAATAACCGACAATATATGAAACTGTTGCCCAGTACTGGGATCGGAAGGTCACCACCCAAGAGAGTACCCATCATTAAACCCAGTCTAGACTGAATGCAGGCTGCCTCCCCAAATCAAGCACGCTATCTGTACTGAGACAAAAAAATACAGGCATATTTGAATGCTCCTCTGCCTAACAAAAGCAAAGGTGCCCCTAAAGGTTATCTTAAATTGCAGACAATCAATCACAGTGGTAAACAAAATTTACAGGGTGAGGTTTGGCAAGCAATGCACTGTTTGTATATAGAATGTTTTAAATAATGTAAATATATCTTTATGTGATGCACAAAGCTTCACTACATTATTAAACAGACATACTGTGGATTCCCAGCCAAGGCTTTCATTACTTAAATCCTAAAGTTGCTTTTGCCTTTAGGCAAGATGTTGTTCTACTCTTTATTCACCAGTTACCCATAGCCAGCACAGGCTGAATTACTTGGAAAGTTTGTTGTGAGGAGAGGTGTGTAAAGGCTCAAAATTCTTCTGGCAAGACACGACTGGTTTTTGGAAAGGAACAGCTATTCTGGGGGTGTTCAAAAGGTTTTGAAATGTGGGCATACCAAAATTCAACAATATGGACTCAAACTACAATTTGTGGAATCTATTCTGATCTTGGGCACAGTGGCAGCAGTTTAAGCAGACGTACTCAGACCTCCCAGTCAAAAGACACTGACTAACTGCACTTCTCATTCCATCACTATGGGTTAGCCCATGAACCCTTATGATCTTTTGGTCTCTTCATCATAATAGACCACTACTGAATCCATATCACTGTAATTATGGAAACAAAAAACAACAGCAAAAGGCCTGATATCTTAAACGTTTAATGTACCCCCCATTAGGAAACCCCAAGAACAAATGTGCCTTTTCCAAGTCCCAAAAACATGCTGAGTAGTTGGAGAAACTCCCATGACCTCAGTTTAATAGCTCACAATTCTATGACACAAAATGTAAAGCTCTTTACATTTCAATTCATGCTGGACAACACAATCAACCAAGCAGGCTAATCTGTTCTTAGATTGGAGTGCCCTGCATGTACCAACGCTGAAGGTCAATGGTTTCCCCACAGTTCAGCCACAGTATTGATTCCATATTTAACACAGGGATGTCATCTTCTCCAACATCGATCCCCCATCCGTGCTGACAAGATATTAAAAAACAAAGCGGCATAATAATAATTGTGTTCTGTCACTGTGGCTGACGATATTTATCATAGTTCATTAGTTCAAGAGAACTAAAGAAATGAAACGATGGGTGTGATGGAGGACATGACATTAGCATGCTGCGTGGATTCAAGCCTCCCACTCAAAAAGCTAATAAGGTCTTTCTCATTGAAGAATCAATACAAAAGAAACAGTGCAGTGAGAGCTAGAACTCAAGAGTTCAATTACATATCTTACTCCCCTGAATAACAACAGTCACGGTGTGCCACAGGTTAACTGGAAGATGAAGAAAGGAAGCCTGTGCTCTCTTTCAAAAACCACAAACTCCACCCAGGAAGTTAAAGGACATATGAAGCTTTTAAAAAATGATGATCAGAATTCACCTTTCTGGGGAGACCATTAATCCAAAGTACAAAGCGGCAAAGTAACTGACTATGAAAATGGAAATTTTCAGATAGACCCAGGTGAAAAGCCCTTTGCACCAGGGCTGACTAACCACAAATTCCTACATTCATGTTTAAATGAAAAATCAATACGATCAGTTCAATCTTGTTTTATGTATATGTATTATTATAAAGTGTGCACCAACAAACAGAAAGACTCAGCATTAAGCTGTCTAACTCAAAGCATGCTTCAGCTAAAAAGCAATTTGAATTTACACCCCTGAACAGATGGACACCATCCCCCTGATTCTTTTCCTTCCTCTTTATCTCTTCATTAAACGCATAGATCAGTCCTCACATCTCAGGATCCCAGATGGGTATAGTGACCACAACACATCCCAACAAGTTAAATGTGAGACAAACAGTATTTGTAGAACAAAGTAGGATGTATTAACAAGGCTTGGAGGTAGTCAAATATACTATATTTGAGTTTAGCTTTTCTAACTTTCTCCCTCAGCAAGTAAAATAAGAAAATAAGCTGACATTTGTTCTTATAGTCCCATTTTCTCTTATAAATTCACTGTTATTTCAGCTGCTGTTATGCCTGGTAACAGTGTAACAGTTTCAGCGAAAAAGTAGCTCAGAAAAGTAAGCCTATTTGAACAATTTTTAGCCAAGTTTGACATGCATATACTGTGTCACTTCACACAATATTTTCTCATGCGTGAATAACCAATCATATTCAACAAAATCTGTAACTTTAACTTGCGATTTGTGGCTTTCACAGGACATAGCACCGAATAGGCTAACCACTGTTTGACTAGAATAAATAGACTTCCCTTCAAATGCAATGGTAAAAAACAGACTTTAAGAAAAGTGCATGCCCTCCAGGGCCAGTCAAAATGTGGAACGTTGTCTTAAGATGTGGGACGGGAAAGGGGGGGGGGATATAACTGCTGTGCAGTCTCATTTAAAGAGGGATATCTGGGCACCCTACATATCAGTGCAAAGTAAAATAAGTTATAAGGACACATCAGCCAAGCTTCTTGTGTCAGTGCTGCTTGGCAATGTGACCACTTGAGAAAAGAGAATCTTATAGTCCCATCAGAATTACAACTATTATAGCAAGTAATGAACTCAGCCTTGGTAAATACATATGATAAAATGGGCACAACTGTCATATGTTATCTGATTCACTTTGAATATGTTAAAAATACAATAATAAATGCAACAATGACATTTTTTGACTGCTCTCTTAACCCTCCAAGCCATTTATCTGACTATCATGTCTATAAATCCCTTTGCTGTATATGATGCCATATCACTAGAGTGATGATGGGTTCCCAGAAAAGCTTGAATTTCAAGCTTAAAGTGCTACAGTTCCCCCATCAGAGAGGGTCTAATCCCCCAAACTGTGATACTAACCGTACAAAGGATTAATCACAGAGGAAAGTGTGATAAAAATGTGCTAAATTATGTCAGCAGGCATTTTGGGGAATAGTGATTTTCTGGAGTAGCCCTTCGCTCGAGGTCAAGTTAATGTCAAGGCGCTAATAAAATACAGGAAAGCTCACATTTATAGTCATCTCAAGCAGATAATGTTAAAGAATGGCTGATTCTTAAAGATCAAGTTAAATTACATCATCTCATGGAGTTCATGCTAATAAAGAACTTCAAGTCTTTGAAATCCTTTCCATATCAAAAAGGACTTTGTCCCTAAATTTTAAGAAAAAAGTGCTTTTTAGCTTCATATAATGGCATAATTAAAACTGCAGTTCACTCAGAGCATATGGTAAAAGATAAATGTTTTAACAATTTTGACTTCAACCACAAAAGAAGAAAAAAACAAAAAGAAACAGGGGTATTAAGTCTATGAAGTTAACTTTTGTATGCCAGCCTGGCCGTCCTGTGATGATACAGGCCCAAGAAATAAAAGGGTTGCTGCACAGCTCAGTGAGTGATGTTTAAGAATGAGCCAGCTATTTCAGTTTTCCGGTTTCTGTTCAACATGAAACCTTGGCCTAAAGGGAATGCATGGAACAAGATTATTTAGCAAGAAGCTTCCCCAGTTCAGTTTATATCCAGTCTGTCACGAAGATAAAAATATCCTTCCCCAATTCAAATCTCTTGCTTTCTTTTGCTTCCGTCTTTAGAAAGTAAAATTCTTCCTACCAGTTTGCCACCAGTGATCCAGAACAGGAACTCCAAAGTTCCTTTTTGCCCATTGCAGGGTCTCCACATCACATCGCTCTCCTGCCACGAATAATGACCTCAACCTGCGGGGACACAGAACACATCTGTCAATTACCTTAAGGAAGCAAGGCATATTCACTCCCTCAGAGGAACAGTCGGAATAAATCAAAATCGATGTTCAATGCCCAAACCATAGACGTCTCAAGACTTTAAAGTTGGACTACTACATGTACAGCAGTGGTGAGTGTGTTAGACATTTACACAGACTCATCATGGGCCTGAACGCTATGGTAATTTGGGGCTTTTAACGATTTCTTCAGTGTTCTTTTTCCATGGTGGAATAATTGTACAGCAAATATCTTTAATTTTTTTTTAAAAAGTCCAAGTCCTAACTTGACAAAGCTGAGGCCTATTAATTTCTCATTAGTGATCATGACTGCCTACCGGTTTCTCTTTTCCAGCCTACACACAAATTCTAGCTCCCAGTTATGGAGTACGCTTCACTGATTTGGTCATTTATGTGCATTTCAATGTGTTATTAAAATTGTATGTAATTTACTCCTTTATTGCCAACAATGCTGCAAGGGTAAAACAGTGGGTTAAATCAACCGTGAGAACCCAAATTAGAAACTATTAGTGACTATCTCTCTCAGTACTCCAGAATTTGACTTCACTTTTCTTAAAGGCAAGATAGGCAACCTGCTTTTGGAATGAGTGGGCAAAAAAATCCATTATAAACTTTCAGCCTAGTGTAAATCAAAGGTTCGGAGAAAGACTCTTGTACCTCATCTGAAGCAGTTTTACAGGCTTCAGCACAGCCAAGCTCTTTGGCAAATCACACATCTTTTCAGACTAGATTCGATGAGCTGCATGTAAGGATATAGTGTGAAGGAGGTAAACACAAACAATGGATTAAGCAAAGGTCCTCTGAAGCGGTTTGACTGGCACAAAAAGTCAAAAGTCAGAAATGACTGGCTTTTAGAAAATTAAAATCCCTCATCTAGTGACAAAAATGAGAAAGGAGAGGAAAAGCTGCAGAAAGAGAGCGTACAACTTTCAAGGTATGTTCGTTTGTTTTTTTGCCTTTTATTTCGTTTAGAGCAGCTTTAAATTAAGTACGAGGCTTTTGATCCACAGCCGTTTGGTCTTCAAGCAAAGACCAAATGACGAAGTATAAATAGCAAACACCAACCCTAACTCCTAGAGTAGATATCCAAAATCAGTTGTTCAAAATACAGCATTATCAGCTTACACTGGGTATTGGTGCAGGTCATCCTCCTCTATCTGAAAGAGTCCATTATAGCTAATGTCCTCCTCGTAACAGTTAACGCAATGCTTTTGTTAAACTCCCTGAATAAAAGCTGTAACTCTAAACTTCAGTCAAACCTCATTGTGTGAGGCAAAATTACATCCATCCCAAAAACGTATTTACCTAATTGTAAATCAGAAAATCAGAACAAGCTTAATTGGTCTCATTTAAGCGAATAGTTCGTGACACTTTTGCTGACAAAACCATTCTTTTTCAACAGTTTTCCTTCTTTTCAGGACAGTGGAGGTGAAAGCTTGTTTATCTTCAGCATCTTCACAAATCCCAAAGTTATTAGCCTCGTGCTTTAAATGTCAAAGCCATCAACAGTGAATTCCACTTTTTCCTTCCCCTGAAACTCTGAAGCCTACCTACAGTCCTTCTGAGTTGCTCTTTTCCCCACCAAACCACATGCCCACAATATGACCTTACAGACAGCAGCGATGAGCCCCTTAATCATGAAGTACCTAAAAAAAACCCAACAAACTCCTTCAAATCCAACCTGCCCTTAGACCCTTCTTGTTCATCTTCAGAATTCTGCTACTTTTTTTGGATAACTGATACTCCCCGAGTTCATGCCCTGCTAGTGAACCCAAACACTACAGTTTCTATCTTCAGTCTCTCTTATTTCTCCCCTGTTATCCACTCCTCCTGATGGCTGCTCATATTTATTTTCAAAGCGTTGTTACCTGGTTGCTAAAAGCTTTTAAGAACAACCCACCAACCCTAGGCTACATTTTAGGCACAGCAGTCATTGAAGAGGTAGTGTAGTGATCACTACTCTACCTCTTCAATGACTGCTGACTTTTTGTATTTATTACCACCTGTAATAGAGCTTCTTTTTGACTAACACTTCTTTTCTCTGTATTATTGTGCGGTCTTTAACTTATAATATAAAGTGTGTCGATGTCGTTTTGATTTGGAGCTACATAAATAAAACTGAACTGAACTCAGGCATTGATGTAAACTTTTACACTGATATGTATTAAATCAGATCACGTCATGTTGTCAGGAGCACTACACTAACTTTGATTGCTTATGTGTGTGCCAAAAGAGCACTTTAAAGCAGCTATAACTGTAAGTGAAAACATTAGGGCGATCACATCTATCTATGATGTGATTAACCTTGAAAGAATTACCTATCTATGGACCCTTACAGTTTTCCTCAATTTCTTTTCTCTTAGTAGCATTTGCAGCTACAACAGGAAGCTGATTTTTAGGGGGGAAGAACTCCTAAAAAAAAACAAAAAAAAAACAACCAGACAGTCGCTTTCCCAGCACAATGCAGCATACAGACAGAGTTAGCAGCAAGCTGGCGAACCTAGTTGAAGCATTTAGCAGCTAAAGAGCCAGGCATTTCCCTCAGGAGTTAGTGGAGTCAATGGAGACAGGTTTGCCAGGTGGCCAGAAACACTTCAAAGAAATGATAATGTTGCTCCATAACACAAGGATGAGAATACTGCTACCAATGCAGCAATAAACAAAATAAATAAACAATCAAAAATGCAGATCTCAAGTTCATTGAGTCATAATATCATGCTGAGGATGAATAGCTTAAAATAGGGCTTAAACAAATAGAAAATATCAAATATGTCAAGGATCAAGCCACAGGACTTAATCATCAAACCATCCTTCAGCAGTCAGATTTTTTGTGCACAGGACTTGAGCTGAATTACATGAAATAAGTGAATAATTAGACTGTCCCTGTAGGGGCCTTATGTTCTAGCTGAAAGCAAGTCTATTCCCACCACCACATGTCTCGCTATTCAATTCAAAGGTGGTATTCAAGTTTTCTTTGAGGAGTTAACAGATTAAAGCAGACGATGTGACCTCGGAGACTGTGGTGGGAGGGTGATGATTTAGCTGTTGCCAAAGCAGCAAAGAAACCGTTTTAGACCTCAGTTTGAGTTAATCTAACCATCTGCGTTATGTTTTCAGTAAAATTGTACCAGTTGTGAAATTCTGGACAACCACTGGTGTTTAAAACAACACTGAAAAAACACATTTCCAGTTTATTTTGTATTTCTGCATTTTGCGACTATCATTTCCTCTCCCACTGAGCGATTACAAATATAAAATCTTGACACGACACAATCACACAGTTGCTGCAGATTTCTGTACATGCATGATCCAAATCTGCTGTTTCGCCGCATCCCAAATGTGCTCTATTGGAGTGAGATAAGGTCACTGTGGAGGTCGTTTGAGTACGGTGAAATCATTGGCTGGTTCAAAAAACTTTATGAGATGCGCTGAATTTTGGGATATGGTGTAAGCTGTGATCATAAAGGGATAGATATAGTCAGCATGGTTGTGGTGTTTAAACTATGCTTAATGGGTACTAAGGGCTCAGAGTGCCAAGAATATATCCCACCTGAACTGTTCATACAAGGAATGAAGGACGGATAGATGGAAGGATGAATGGATGGTTGGATGGATCCATGCTTTCATGATGCCAAAACTGTGTCCCTGGTGTACTCTTCCACTTCTAGCCCATTTGCTTTAAGGTTTATCTTCTCCATACCTTAGCTGTCGAGTTGACTACCTAACACTTCAAAGAAGCCTGGCCCTTCTCCTCTGGCCTCTTGCATCAAAGAGGCGTTTTCACCCAGAGAACTCTTGCTCACTGGATATTTTCTCTTTTCCAGACCAGTCTCAGTAAACCCTAGACATATTCGTGAGGGGAAATCCCAGTAGGTCAACGGTTTCTAAAATACTTTTTCACCCATCTGGCACTAATAACCATGACATGTTCAAAGTCACTTATATCGCCTTTGTTTCCCATTTTGACGTCTGGTTTGATCTTCAGCAGGTCGCCTTGATCATGCGTACATTCCTAAACCCAATGAATTGCTCCCATGTTAATGGCTAATTAGTTATTTGCATGAACGACAATTTGAATAGGTGTACCTACTGAAGTATCCAATCCATGTATGTTTCTATGTTAGGATAGTGATTGGAGTCTTCTCCCACCCCCATTCTCTGCGGCCTGCTGGAGCGGGAGGGCTAGTAGGAGGAGTTGGCCGTCCGGCTGCGGTCTGGGGTGTGGGGCCTCCCTGCTGCTGCGGAGTCGGGGTGGTCTGCCTCTCCCCACCGCAGGGAAAAGGGTAACACCACCTGGGTCTGGGTGCAATTCCCCCCTCCAGGGGCAAGGGTACCTAGACCCGGTTTGTAGAGTACGCTTGGGGAGTGTGATGTGTGTACAGCGTCTCTTTATGTCTTCTCCACGTTGGTTGAGTGTGGAGTGAGTGCACATGAGAGCATGAGGGTGGGAATGGATGTTTGTGTCTGTGTGTGCCTGTATGTCTGTGTCTATATGTCAGGTTGGGTATCAGACGCCACCTCTCTGGGGACACCTCAGGCCCTCCAAGGTTTGGAGGCCTATCTCTACCCACCACCACTTCCCCTGCCGGTGGCGGACTCCCTCAGGTGTCGGTGTGCTGGTGGTTCTTTGTGTCTGGGGGTGGGCGTCCGGGTACACACCGGCTCACTCCTTGGCGGCCGCTTGTCGGGGCCTGGGGCCTGGGGCTCGCTCGGGCCCCCTTTGGAGGTGGGGTGCCCCCGGCCTCTCGGCCTGGGGCTCGGTCACTCAGGCACAGCTGGGGGCCGGCGGAGCTCACGGGCGCGTCACTGCAACTCCCCCTGGCTTCTGCTCCGCGGCTGCTGGGCGAGCCCTCATCTGGGACTCTCCTCAGCTCTTACTGGAACAGTGGCGCGGCTGCCCCTCTGTTGGTCTTCCGTGGTCTCTTGTGTTCTGGGGGCCTCTGGATGTCTGGAGTTTTGATCTCCTCCATACCCGCTTCACACCCTGGAGGACGGGGCTGTGGCCCCCCCACACTCCCTAGCAGATCATTACATGGAGAAACCTTTGGAATGCAAGCATGCTGATCCACACAGGTATGCACACAGGTGTACACATGGGTATTCACAGACGCGGACTAAAGCTTTCTTGGCTGCTGCCTCAAAGCACACTGTGCGCTGTCTATCTTGCGTGCTGCACAATATCGTTTATTATTCAGTAACTATTGATATCTATGACTAGCTAGTTTATTGTGATGGTGCTTTGTTTTCTCTATTATTATGTTGCTCTTTGTTGTTTGCTGTCTCCTCTGTTTGTTTTTTTTGTTGTTTGTTTGTTTTTTTTTTTTTTTTTCTCCATACAGGTGACCCAGGAGTTGTTGTTTTTTTTTTTTTCCCCCCCCCTTCTCACCGTCTCTTCTCCCCTTTGGTTTTCTTTCTTTCTCTCCCCCTCTTTCTCTCATTCATTCCCCCTGTCCTATTTATTAAAAAAAAAAAAAAAAAATGACAAAGGATGAACTGAAGCTCTGCCATCACGTAATGTCGCATACTGCTGTTTCTGATGTCATTTAGAAAAAAAAAAAAAAAAAAAAAAAAAAAAAAAAGGATAGTGATTGGCTCTTCAGTGGTAGGAGTGGGAAAGCTACCATCTTTAGTTTCACAAAACTGCCCCATAGAGTCAGGATTGAAAGTGCTCTAATTTGTCAATCCAAACTATGAAGCAGGCTTCTGAATTGATTTATAATGACACAATATTGTGTTGTATTGAAGTGATAAGACTTACCATTTAGTTGGGGCGGGTTGCACTCAAGGAGTTGTACCTGATGAAGTAGCCACTGAATGCATGCTCTGAGTGGTAAGTTGACCCTCTTAAGGGCATCAACAGCTATTTATCTTGGCTATTTTGTAAAGATAAGGCTACAATACAGTTTGACCCTGAAGCAGGCAGAGTAGGAAACATTCTTTGTTGTCAAGGTTGAGTTTTAGTTTACAAAGCGCAAATATGCTCCAAGCTTATTATGTGATATGAGAAACAGTTAATCAGAGGAAAATACACCTGAAGTGTGTGTTCTGTTTTGTGAACATGTTAACGTGCAGAGCTGCAACTGAACAATGCAGCAGTGTATCTGCATCATGTTATAATTAAACTGAAAGCTGAGCATTAAGGCAGGTGACCCTGAGCTATTACACTACGTGACTGTAGTTCTGATTCGGTGTTATATAAATAAATTTGAACTGCCCTATGATAGTACTGCTTAAGTATCAATGTAAAATAATGAAAGCTGAAATTTAATTGTAGAAGCAAATAGACATGAGGAGGTTTAGAAGTTAAAAGTTAGATAATATTAATGGACAAACACAGGTTTAGTTAATAGACAGTCAGAAATCCAAGAAATCTTTAAAAATAAATAAATAAATAGGTAACAGGTGACTCAGGAGGTAAAGTGGGTTGTCAGCTAATCAAAAGGTTGGTTCGATCCCTGTGTATGTCGAATTATCCTTGGGCAAGACTAAACCCTCTGATGTCGTTTTTTCTAATCCAGTTGTGTTTTATTTAACCCTTTCCCCTCATATTTTCTATGCTTTTGCAGTGTTTGTCGATTTGCTACTGCAAGTTTGGCCTCTTGTTATGGTCTCATCATTCAATACTGCCTATTGGATGAACAAATTCAATTAACCACCTGGGAATAGAGCTGAAATAACGATCTGAAAAATTTAAAAAAAATAAATAAAAAAAATTTTGGCTAGCAGTTAAGAGTTGGTCTAAATAACAGATAAGCAAAAGAAAATGTTAGCTAAATTTAATACACAATAGTTAAAACCAATAAAGCAGAAAACAAATAATTAGCTTTAGCTCTGATGAGCAGTTGTTACTGTTAGGTAACAATGTAAAATTAACAAATTAAATTGTTAGAAATATACTGAAAGAACACCTGAAATGTCTAGTTAAAGTTCTGTATGTAAAAAAAAAAAAAAGCCAATTAATAGCTAAAAGCACAGTTAGCAGGTGTATTTTTTTATTTAATATTTTTGGCAAAAAAGAGTAGGTAAACAAATTAAACTATTGGCTGAATTAAATAGTTAATTAAAATTATTCCTAAAAGGAAAAATAGTCAACATCAAATGTAAAATTGGCTGAATTGAACACATTGGAACATGAAGTTTTGATGAAGCGTTAGATAAAATATGTTAGGAACCACTGATCTGTTTGAATGGGTTGCTTTTAATAAAAGGCAAACACACTGTAAACACTACCACCTTTAAAAAACACCAGATTTTACTATGTGCTAAAAAGCACTATCCAATGGATAGTGGACTTTGTCACTTTTGGACAGTGAGGCTCTCAGCAATGACTTAGTTTTCTCCTGTTAAGATACTGCGGACAGAGAGGCAGCTCCTTTTTTCATACTACATTTATAGAGAGCGCTGCTGCCATTACAGCTTCAGACACCCTTGTAGACAGAGTTTCAATGCATTTTTCACGTCTATGGTAACAAATGATATTTCTCAAGCGCATTGACGAGGTGTGCTTGTGCATCTCAGAGTCAATTATCCACAGATGTACGAGGGGTATTTGAGGTTTCTCTGGCATGAAGCTATGCATTTGTAACAAAGTTACATGAGTTTTCTGAAAGGTTTTATTACTTCCATTAAAAAACATTTAAACCTAAAGTTACCACTGACATATCCTTCTGTATTTCACAGGACGGGGCTTTCATCATCTGCTATTATGATTGTTTGTTTTTAAGGACCTGAGTTCACGATGCAGGAGGCATAAAAATCTGATAACCCAAAAGACACCCAGTCCAAAATCTTTGAATTCATGGAAGGTATGATCAACAATAATCCAAACATTCAAAAAGTACTATGAAACAGAAACAAGAGGACTGCTGGACCAGGGATATACAGCATACTAGTACAACATAACTCTGAACAATGCAATGACAGGACTGTTACACAGTGTGCGTGCGTGTATACACACACACAGATTTGAACACATGAGGAGGTTAAATCCCACACAACGAACGGCAGGTGAACACAAGCAAGAAATCACTGAAATTGGAAAGTAAAACTAAAATGGAACAAACCTACAAAGTAAAACAGGAAATAAAGAAAGGAGACCAATCCTAACCCTAAACACGAAGAACTGCACTAATCTCTGAAAAGACAAACTAAACAGAAATCAGGTCACAAGAGAATAACAAGAAGATAATAACAGAAATCCAAATTCAAATATAAGAACTGAAAAGTTGAGCAGGATCCCCCAAAAAAAAGAGAATAATAATTTGCTATAAATTTAAATAAATAAATAAATAAAAAATGAGCCATAATAATCTTTCATAATCTTAATCTCTATTCTACTAGAATAAAGACAAGACAAGAATGCTAGTTTCCAAGTTATATGGCTTTTTGTCCATCTTAACAAATAAATCATTAAGTTGACCTTGAACACTTTGGTCGATGCAAGCCAAATTTTAACAGATTGTTGACCTGACCTCACTCTACACCCCCGTAAAGTTTAATCAGTAAAAACAAAACTTTTCGAGCCATCTTATTTACTGACACAGTGATGACATACAGGCACACAATTGCTACCAGAAATATGACGTCCTTGCTGGAAGTAATGATGAAAATAAATAAACCAGAATAAAAGCACAACCTTACATTGAAAATACACTAGAATAAAAATTCAAAGAACAGACTGCAGCATAATACAAAAGGACATGAGGAACCCAAAAGAACAAACAAAAAAACACAAGCTACATGAAGCCAAATATAAATACTAAGCTAACAGAAATAAATGATTAGATTTCAACCACAACAACATGGCTCAAAAAAATATATATATATACACATCACAATGCCCGTCCCAGGCATCGAGACAGGCATTTTGATGGGACAACATACACAGACTATTATGATATGCATGTAAGCCTAGAAAAATCAATCTGGGAACTCATGGATTATAGTTTAATGATTTCAGAGACAGCAGCCAATATTTCAGGGCTTCTAGTAGAGCCAAGACAACCACATAATGAATAACAGATAGCTGATTAAAGACTGCCTGCACACTGTTTACAACTGCTGATAAATTTCAAGAAGCTGCGATTTCCTCAAATGTTTTGTGATCATTACTCAGATTGCAAAAGATCATCTTGGTATCGAAAATCTTCCCTACAGATTCTGACTGTTTATAAGCAGGATTGTGTTTATAATGACTGTCAAATACAAGACGATAAGTGAAAAAATAGCTTTCCTTCTTTTTGTGTAGCAAATTAAGCACTCAAGACAGATTTGAACTGACACGTAAACTGTGATTAACAGCCTTCTACACTTAAAGCATTTTGAATTCACTGTATTAGCATCAAAAAGCCAGATTTGATTGGAATGAAAGCTCTTTTTTGGAACAATGACTGCACCACAAAGAAACCCTGTTTTAATGCTGCTTTTATAATGCAGCATGTATATGATGGCAAATTGTCTTGCTCAAAACCAACGGGAATTGCAGCAATCTTTTACAAATGCGCTTCTGCCAAGGGGAAAAAATGCATTAAGAACAAGGAAGTGTACACGGGAACAGTTGCCTAAATGACTGATTGTGGCAGGGTCACAGCTGAGAGGAGAGATTTCAACAATATGTGAAGCAAAAAAAAAAAAAAAATACAGCAGAAAAATCATCTCTGACTGCAGAAAGAGCTTTTAAAAAGGTGCTATGCATTCAGCACAGGGAACAACAGGAGATCGTCGATTCAGCACACAATGCCAGAGTTACTGAATGATTCACTAGGGCCATAGGTCATTCCCACTTAGAATTGCTTTATGATTGTGTGCTAAGTGGCGTTTTCAGACTGCGGAACAGACTGACACAAACCCCCCGTACATTTTTACGCTCTGTGCCAAAGAATTAACAAAATCTCATGAAGCATTTAATCCAAGTTAAACTAATACCATGAAAAATGTTTGTTTTTAACTCTGAGCTACAGACGACCTTCACCTGATCACGCAGAGTGATTTAACACAGGTGGGCTGCAGTCAGTGAGATGCTGTTGCTTGTTATCTATCGTGATTAACACTCGAGCGGGTCGAGTTGAGGGTACGGACTGTGAGCAACAGAGGTGGGAGAGGGCTGTGCATCAGCAGATGGCCAGAGACTAACGAGAGGCTGCGCGGACAACCGTCAGCCATGAGATGCTTTAACAAGTCACTCCTGGCGTTTCAAAGTCCTCTGCCACTGACAGCTGATGGATATAGCTGCTGTTCTCTCACCCAGCAGGTTCGTCAGAGTCCCAAGATAATATGCAATTATCTCTCAGTTTCAGTCCATGTAGCCATCATAATAAGGGCAAAGATCATAGTCTTACAGGCTGAGGCTACGCTAAAAGAAAGAATCCCCAAAAACCTTTGCATGGGGTTCTTAGGCTTAAGGTTTTGGATCAACATTAGGGTTGAAAATGAAAAATAACTACAATCACAATCAAGTTGAAACCTCCAAGGCTGAAAAGTTATTGAGCTCTTCACATTCAACTTAACTCTTCCTTTAGTGCATTTATTAACCTTTTTAGGCCATTTCGTTTTGTGAAATTACCTTCATTGGATTAAATGAGGTTTTTCTCATTTGCTTGCTGTAACATGGTTATTTCACAGCGTTTCACATCCTGTGAAATTACACCAACTGAGAAATGTTGCAACCTGCAGGTCCTCAAAGAGATATTATAGGTCATGGGACAAAAGGCGAGTACAGCCCGGACAGGTCGCCGGTCTGTTGCAGGACTAGATATGTACTGACAGTCTTTCCCTCTCACATTTTCGCCTCTCCCCAATTTAGTCCTGCCAGTCAACCTAACCATGTCTTTCGATTGTGCCGGAGTACCTGGATATGATTGGTATGTCTCAAAAACAAACAAACAACAACCAAAAAAAACTTTAAATTTTCAAAATGAGTCCATAAAAACCTACTACCATCTTCGGTATACAGTCTTTTGTATCAGACGGTGTATAACATGTCAGAAATAACTGCAGTCACGCAGTAACATCGCTACGCTGCTTTGCTTTGTTTTGCAAATACACATGAGAAACACAATAAATTCTCACATAAGAAGGAAGAAAGGAATTTTATCTCAGTTCCATATTCATCCATTTGTTGCTTTAGCACCAATCCCCACTGATTCAAAAACATTTATTTTGTTGCTCTGTACCTGGTCAGTGGATATTTTTTTCCAATTGTAGCTTGGGGGTCCTGCTGGCGGATAGCACGCATAGCAGTGGGCGCTGTGAACATTGAAGAGACTCCATGTTCAGACAAGACACGGAAGAAGGCCCCGGAGTCTGGAGTCCCTACAGGTTTTCCCTGGAATCACACAGTGCAGCAACAACTTGTTACTTTACAGCTTAATTAAGGCGTGTGTATCATCGGAATTTGAATAATGATAAGTAAACACCAGAGATTACACAGATTATTGTTATTGCCTAAAACCATTCCAGGAATATTTGTGCAAACTCCAAAACATGAATATTTATACAACAGCTGTTTAAAATAACAAGGCACACAGGACGATTGACTATCCAGGCACATGGGCATGAAAACACAGTTGCACTACAGAAGTACTGTCTGTCTAGAATAAAAGATAAAGACACAAGAAGCCTGCAGGCAAAGGTCTCCAGCAGCAATTTCCACTCTTTTTTATTTTCTCCCTGGTATTCAACTAAGTGAGCTCAACAGTGAGAAGACAACTGCGGAAGAATAAGAATGGATAAAAGGAGCAGTGAGTCCTGGCTGTCATTTTCACTCCAAATAAAGGGCTTGAAGATAGATGGGCTGCTAGAAACAAGAACCATGTGGAGCAACCACCGTGACCGAAGTCAAACACTGATTTAAGGAACGGCCAATTAATTCATCGTCCAATAGCGCTGCTGCATCAAACTGGTGAGGGAATATCAGAGTGCAAATGTAAATGGTGGCCCTATACATAAGAACTACACTGAAAGACGCACTTCCTTCTTGATCCTTTGCTGAAGTATAAAAAGAAACAACTTCAGATTTCAAGCCAAAGAAAAGTGCAGAATCTCAGGAATTGATTTTAGGGACAATCTGGGCCTGGAAAAAAAGCGCAGTCATCAATGCACTCTATGTAAACAGAACTCCATGTGATGCTTGCTTGTGACATTCACATGATGCATGCATGGAGTCCAAAGAAGCCCATAATGAAGCACTAATACAACAGATCCTCTGTTTTAGGAGCTAAGCAAGAACACATGAAATAAGATAAAAAGAAATGCACAGATCATATGATATTACACTGGTCATAAAGCCAACACTAATTACAAATTGCTATACATTAATAAAAACCCTCTGTGTGAGCCATTTCGTCAAGGTTATAATTATATTATTAACGTTCCCATTTTTCCATGACCAGTCCCTCCCACTGCAACCTTATCTCCCATTTTCTCTATAATGAAAAGATGTTTTGCAAAAATTTAAGACCAAGAAGACAAGGATGGCTTATCTGCTTTGCAGTTTCTTGCGATCTAGTGGTGTTATTGAGCTTGGTTTTGGTAATGTAGCTCAATTACAGCAAAAATATTAACCACAATCAATATGGTTAGCACATTTTGTTGTTATTGAACTTGAAAACATCTCCTTTTACAGGAGATTTCCTTGAACCAAAAGAATACGTGAAAAAAAATAAAGGTAGTGGACAGTGGGTCACACAGGAGTTGGGCCCGAACTAAGGAGTGTGTTTCTGACAGCATAGCGTGTCGTGCAAAGGCAACTGTTAGTTCATGCTGGCCTGTCTAAACTGCAGAAAACCTGTGGGTGCAGAAGAGGCTGAAGATGGAGAGCCAAAGCCAGAGCTTTTTGTCATATTTCGCCAAAAGCAGACCGGGTGAGATCT
>NW_024582410.1:2149797-2217763 GCF_018398535.1 Haplochromis burtoni
TCTCCCACAACTTCAACACAGGAAATTTAAAGACTCAAGTCCAACAAATGCATCCTGCAAACTAAAAACTCTTTAATACCCGGGTTGGAAGGTGTAGACTATGTGCTGGTGTTCAACTGACTGGTACCAATAACCAAACAATAAAAGGAGCAAAAGTCTGGCACAGTCAGAGCTGCAGCTTCTCTGCAGCAGCTACTTCACCACATCTTGAACTTCTTCAGTTTCACTCCACATAAACTGGAGTCTTTAACCAACAGTGGCTGGCTTCAGTTTGTCGAGCCAACAAAGGTGTAACTTATTTAGCTCTGAACATTGTTCACTTAAGGTTTTATTGCACATATTCTGGCGCTTCCTGTTGTAATCTAACACCGCAGTAGTTAGTTTGAGATATTAAACTCGGAGGTACGTACCTCATAGAGAACAGTGCCGTTACCGTGTAGCAAAGGACCATAGCAGATATAAGAATGGCCAACCACCCAGCCTAGGTCTGAAGCTGCCCACCAAACCTGCCAAAAAGGGATCAATGTACCGAGTTGTCACAACAAAAATGCATGAAAAATTAAGTAAAAACTCATTTTACTTAAAGGCATAATAAATGTAAACAGAACAGCCAGTTGTATAGTGAAAATGAAATACCGCAAGTTGAGTGTAGGATTATTGTGTATTGTATGTTTAAATGGTAGAGGTCCTTTCAAGCAGAGAGCAGTCTGTCTCTGTATGCTCTTTGTTCTTAAGCATGGCACCACCTCAGAAGCGGATGCTTTATTGTCTTACTTCTCCGGGACTGAGTCCATAAATATTTGACATGGTCCATTTCAGCATCACAGCATAGCCTGCAGTGTCTCGCACAACACCCTGGGAGGGGGGAGATAAGAAAAACATTAAGACCGGTGGCAGGTACTGCACTAAGCAAAGAAGCACGGGTTTAATATCAATTTTAAACCAGCCACTCGGCGCTGCCTTTCCAAAGGGGACGGCATCTTGTTTCCAGATGACTGCGTCTCAAACCGGCACCCACCTTTTATTAGTTAATAGCGCTGTCTAAACATTCCTGAGCAAAATAGTGTGTCCTAACATCCTCAGCTATTGAGTGTGCCTTCTCAAAGTTATGGTCTCCCTACAGCAATAACTGAGAAATTCATGGGAAATTGCACAGGAAAAGAAAAAAAAAAAAACTGGCAAAAACCGCACTATTAAGCCCAGGAACTAGCCAGCAGGAGGATATTTTATATCATCTGTTGGTCAAAGACAAAATGATGCTATTTGAAAAGAGCCAGGGTTTTTTTTCCCCTCCATTTGAAATTGCCTGCAGGTAATTCGTCCTGCAAGAGGTTCAGCTCACACTCTGGAAAACTTCTGTCTTATTTATGTCATGTTGGGGGTGTTTAGATTGTGCCTGGACTGTTTTGCAGGCTCAAAGATCAGATGAGTCACACAGCTGCTGCATACAGAATGAGCAGCGTCTAGTCAAACACAGCTAAAAGTAAACCCTGTAACTCATCTGCATGTGAGTGTATGGTTATAGCTGCCAGTACCTTTGGCGTCCCAGTGGTCCCAGATGTATAGAGTACATACAACGGATGGTTGGAGGGCAAAGAGGCACAGTCATGTGGCCTAGCAGTGGCCATCTCTTCATCCCAGTCCAGGCTCAACTCGCGACTCATCGATACCCTTTCCTGAAGTATAAAGAAAAATAGAGATGACATACAGTCTTCACCAGATCTAACGTACCTGGCAGCACACCCAGGTATAAATCGCATGGATCTGAATGCACTCTGAAAAAGGGGAACTGTGTTAAAAATGGCTGTAATCCCTCAACGTTTAATCCAACTCTTGAATTCAAATCATGTCACGACTGTTCGACTTAAAATCCACAGTAGCATTCTAAAGAGGCGAAAACACAAAAACTGTGCCGTCATCCAAGTATTTATGGATCTAACTGCATGCTGCATGCAGCCAAACATATTTTGCCATTTATTTTGATTCTTTCACATCTGCGAAGATAACGCGATTCATTTGCTCGGCGACAGCCTCCTCCTGCTCACTGTGGAAGTTCAGCCGCTGCTAATGACTCGTTTTACGATCGCCGCAGGATGAGACAGTCACTCGCGAAGCAGCCGATCATATCTCCCAGTTATTTATTTGTCACAAAGTGTCACATAGATGAGCTCTCGGAGTGTGAACTATGAGGATCAATTCAACTGACTCCGATGGTTTTGACCATCTTGCTTTACTTGCTTGCCTATGAAGTGAGTCAGTCTCACATGCTGAGTAAATATATATTCCTTTATTTATATTATGTTCCAACTCCCATCTGTCATCGCAATCTGGCAAGCAGCAATCATTTCAGGTCATAGATTATTGCCCCTTACATCTGCTGCCGCTGACATTTCTTCTCATTTCAAACACAGACGTCTCTTTGATACTGCCATTAACATTTAATCACTTTTGGAGGGATAAAGAAATCCTCAAATCTTTTTTTTCCCCTCCCCTCCCTTGGCTTCCATAAAAGAGTGTCAAGATGAAGACATCATCAATATCACTCAGACTCTTGAGGCAAAGGCACATCTCCCACAGACATTTTAGCTCTCCTAAGCGCATTACTTTTTACTCACTTCACTGAAAGCACAGACAGAGCACCATCTTGGCTGATTTAACAACGCTTACCGAACAGCTACCTCCAGCTTACCGAATGCAATAATTTGCAAAGCAGCTGCAACCATCTAAAGTAGTGGTTCACAGATTTTTATGGCACTGAGCTGCCCGTGAATTTCTTGTATACACATTCCCTGTGTCCGACATGTATATAATCTCCCAAAAATCCAAACAGCGCTCTTAATTCACCGGATCCTTTCCTGACAGATAAGACCAGACAGGCGCAACAAGATAAAATAAACTGTGCAATGTTCATTTTATTTCACCACAGGGCTAGAGAGCAGTAGCTCAAACAGAGGCACGGATGGTAGCAATTCAGTTCGAGTAAAGAAACGACAATACTCCGCAATCTCCGTTAGAGGAAATGTTAAGTTCACCAAACATAACATTCAGCAGTGTTTAAGTGAAGCAGAACCAAACATCTGCTCGCCGTCACCGAGCAGCAGCTGAAAATGGCTCCAGGCTGAAGGCAGCACGGAAATACCTTTGAGTTCGAACCTGGCAACAGCCGAGAAGTGCAGGCTCCACAAAAATCCCTGCCTCCGACCGACACCTTCGATGATTTCAATGAGTCATTAAGTGTGCTGCTGCTTACTGTGGAAAAGGAAAATAACATTTTTGCTATGGTTTTTACCATGCTCGGCCTGTTGTAGATGAGGACTTTCGTGGGCCTGTGAGAGCTCATCTCCAGGGCCTTCTTCACCAGAGGGATGTACTCCACTCTTCTGCCTGGCTCGATGCCAAATGAGGCTGTAACCAACAGCTTGGGCTGAAAAACAGATCATTTGGGAATTTGGGTTCAAGTGTAACAAGCTTATAGCTCACTCAGGTATGAATCAGTCATTTTTCTGCCTTTCTACCAAACGAGCCATTACAGGTTTAACCTCCTAGTACCTGGCGTCCACATATGTGGACATCACATTTTGGGTTATTTAGACCAAAATACTCAATTTTGCTCTACAAGGGCCTGATATGCACTTACGAGGACATTATACTGCTACTGTTCTATCAAAATTTTTAACGAATACCCTCATTTGTGGCTCTTATTTTTCATAAAAACGAAAATAAGGTTTAAAAAAGAAAAAAAAAAGAAAAAGAAAAATCTGGTAATTCTTTGTATTTACGTTCATCGGGCCCCAATATGCCCAAATATCAAAGAGAAATTAAAAATGCATGCCGTGGAAGAGTTCGGGTCTTAGGAGGTTAAGTCTGCTCTGGTGTCCTGTCAAATGTAGTTCACAAACTCAGGGTTCTGCACATGATCTCAGTGTTCCTACCAATTCTTGGATTTGGAATGTACATGACCAAAACGGTAAAGGACACTTCTCCTATTTGGCAAACACATTTTGGTTCCAGTATTGGTTATATTCTCTTGAAAGCTTCTCTATGTTTCATTTCGGTAGGTTATGCAAAATTAATATTTCACAACAAATTTGTTCTGCAAAGCAACAGAATACACGGGGCGATCGTGGTTTAAGAGTTGGGAGTTCGCCTTGTAATCGGAAGGTTGCCGGTTTGAGCCCCGGCTCGGAGAGTCTCGGTCGTTGTGTCCTTGGGCAAGACACTTCACCCGTTGCCTACTGGTGGTGGTCAGAGGGCCCGGTGGCGCCAGTGTCCGGCAGCCTCGCCTCTGTCAGTGCACCCCAGGGTGGCTGTGGCTACAATGTAGCTGCCATCACCAGTGTGTGAATGTGTGGATGACTGGATGTGTAAAGCGCTTTGGGGTCCTTAGGGACTAGTAAAGCGCTATATAAATACAGGCCATTTTTTTACCATTTACATGCTTTATGCTAAACTGCATAAGCATTTATTTCTGTGTTAAAATGTCATAGTTTACTCTTAATTGTCCCCTAAGGAAGAAAGCAAAGAAAGAAAGCAATGCTCACTGCAGTACTTTCACATTTGTAGTATAACGACGTCTCTTCCACATTAATTTTTCTATTCTCATATTATTATTATTATTATAAAATCTCACTGGAGATGCCAGGGAAATCATTACCAGTGGTTCTGAAAGGAAAGGCGAGATCTTTGCACTGTAAATGAAAAAAGACACCTTTCTTCTGGCTCTAGTATTTAAGATGTCTTTAAGTATTTTAGCTAATGGCACATAAAAGTCAGAATTGTCCAATTACTGGTATTTGCAGTGATCCGCATCTGCTTACTTCATGTAAATACAGAAAATGAACAAAGACTTAGCCCAACTTCAGCCCGTCCCTGGTTTTTAATGAGTACGTATATAATACAGTTCATGCAGCCCTGTTGCTGAGGTTCAGAAAAAAGATCAATTTTAAGCAGAAGGTGAAAAAGCAGCGCCTAACCTTAGCGTGATTGATGCGGACAGACAGCTCTTTAGAGGCGAAGCCGCCAAAAATGAGGCTGTGTGGGGCACCGATCCGTGCACAGGCCAACATGGTGAACATGGCCTGTGGCACCATGGGCATGTAGATGACAACAAGGTCTCCTTTCTGTACCCCATTCTTCACCAAGACTCCTGCTAACCTGGACACCTGGATTGCAGAGACACATGGAGACAAAGCACAGATTTTTTTCGAAGTTTCCAATCCTTTTTTTCTTAAATTCCTGCATGAATTATTTTTAAATGTCTGCTCACAACAACCGTAACCAATATGCTAGCACAAAGCAGAGCTGATAACAAGGGTGGAATAGTCTTATGCATGCTGCATATGTTGTTGGATAATTAATGTAGAAAGAAATGCTTAATTTATCCATGGTCCAATTACTAATTAGCTTCAGTTGGAAACAATCTAGAAAGAAAGTCAGTATCTCTTAAATTTCATTAAATGTCATTAAGCCCTTGGGCCAAAAAGACCCTCAAAAAGACCCCCAAATAGTTTTTTTCATTTAAAAAAAAGAAAGAAAAAAAAGATTGAGTTGTTTTAACAGAATAATTGGTCCAAATATCAATCGACTCAGTCATTTTCCCTTCTTTCTTCTCTTTTGTTTGCTATCTATATGCTAATTATGGTTCAAACCAGCCGTCATGCTACAAAACTCTTGGCCAACTCTTTGATATTTAATGTCCAGAGAGCATTACAGTTTCTACTTTAACATGCTCATAATCCCATAATTTGTTTCATGCTGCAAAACAATGTCATATCATACTGCCATCTATGTCCATGTGCTGTTCAATTCTGCAAGCTCGGTTTTTATTAAAACTATTTACCTGGTCCTGAAGTTCCCTGAAAGTGATGATCTGTTTAGTTCCGGTCACCGGGCTGTCGTATATGATCGCAGGCTGCTGTGCACGGCCGCCTTCTACGTGTCGATCGACGGCATTGTAGCACATGTTTAGCTTTCCGCCGACAAACCTGACAGAGACATACACCTTCAAACAACAAGTAACGGACACATGAACAGAGACGCATGTCAATACTATAGTTAGCAAACATATTTCAGGTGACCAGTCATGTGCCAGCATCTTTACCAGCATATAACGTGGGTTTTTGCCTGGTTTAGAGCTCATTTTTTTAAAAATAAAAACCAGCCTGAGCCAAACATATGCAGCTGCTTTTGACAGTTGCACACAGTGAACCAATGTTCTTGATAAGGCAATCGTTTGAGCTCATTCTGGCACTGCGCATATGGATAAAGAGCAGCAGGCAGGTTGAGCAGATGGTGTCTGGGATCTGCTGTTTTGGAAGCCACATAGACATACAGACACGGTGGCCGTGTCCTTCATTTTCACTGCAGCACATTCAGACAGCTCTCTTTTCCTAGGATACATGGTATAGCTGACAACTCCACCCACAAAACAAAAGAAAAAAGAAAGGAATTTCAGTTTATACTATTCTCAGTGCAGGCTGCTGTGCCACATGCTGTTTTGTTTTACAGCTACATTTTGTTTTTTCTTTTTCCTGTAAGCATCCTATAATTTACTTTCACATCTTTAACTGTGGATGCAGGTATAATTACCCTTTTTTAATTTATTTATTTATCTTTTGCACATCGTAGGAAACTAACCACATTAATCACCTCACATCCTTTGATAGTTTTAATGGTTTCCAATTTTTTGTTTGTTTAATAAATGCCTGAACATGTCAGGCCAAACCATAACATCTGTTCTGAAAATATTACTTTTAAATATTTAACAGAAAAAATGTTGCTTTTAAAATCTGGGAATTTGACACTTTGTCATATCTAATTGTTGCTAGTTGGCTGCTTGGCCAAAACTAGTGGTGCTCTGAGACAATTTTTTTTTCTACTAACCCTTTAAGGTGGCAGCAACCTGATGAAACAACTTGTGTTTTATTTCTTTGATAAAAAAAATATATATATATATTTATCCTACTTTTTGGAGCTTCGGGGGGAGGATAGTACTCAACTTTTGGAGTACTAGTGCAGTCTGGTACTCCATTACAATATCCTCTCCATGCCCCCAACATGCACACATATACAATCATCATCACCTACGTACACACAGTATTGTTTACCCAAACATATATCATACTTCTGACTCTTGACTGACCCTTGATTTCCTAATTATTCCTCAAGCCTCATCTTGGGGACCATCCTTCCTCACTGACATGCCCATTAAGTTAACTGTTCTCACTCTCACAGGGAACCGCCTTAAATGTTCAATCATATTCTTTCCCTCTGTAAAAAGGAAAGAATTGCATTTCAGTAACTCTCAAAAAAGGTCCAAGGAAGACACAGTGGTGACCCAGTGACAGCATCATGAGTGGGCAAGGCTCAATGATGCACATGGGAGAAGAACGCTGTAGAATCAAATTGCCAAAAAAATTGTAATGCTAGTTCCCTTCTATGTTGTATTCTGTCACCATAGAAAAGTATCAGAATACACAGTGGATTGCCGTTTTTTTTTTTTTTATATATGGCTGCATAAAACCAGTCAGTGTCCCCATGCTTACCCCCCAACCACTGCCGAAATCAAGAAGAAGGGGGACATGAGCATCAGAACTGGACAGCTGGACAACAGACTCTGATGAGTCACAATTTCTGTTACATCATATGGATGGCTGGGTGCTGTGCATTCTTTACCTGGTGAACAGCTGGCAGCAGAATGCACTATGAAAAGAATGCAAGCCTACTGAGAGTCCATGCCTCCACATTTCTGTTTCGAAAGGGGGCTCCATAAAAAAAAAAAAAAAAAAAAAGGAGGCAGGTGGTCATAATTTAATACCAGACAGATATACATCCCACCAATTAATGCTTTCAAAAAGTGTTACCATATAGGGGTTCTCCTGGGAGCTTCCCTGCTCTAAATACCTGAGTCAAATAATCATCTGGGTAGTGAACTTTGCAGCTGTCTGTTAACAGCACCCAGGATAGTGCAATAAGCAAAAATGTGGTTTGTTTTCTGGGGTCAACGCGATTCCATAGACTTTCCATCAACAGCAGAGCCGTTTGAAGTCCACACAGTTCCTGAGCGTCACCCATTGGTTCTCAGCAAAACTACCAATCACAGAAGAAATAGGCGTTCCTCCAGGGATCGCTAACAACTTAATAACCAATCATAACAGAGCTGACGTTTCCCCTTCCTAAACCAACCACTCACAACAGGACAACCCTCCAGGTTATCCAGTTGTTAATCGTACAGTCACGCGCATAAAAAGAGTAAAATGAGGAAGCTATGATGAAGGGTGAAGAGAAAATAAACCACAATATCGTGGTTTCTATGTGAGTTGTCCAAAAGTTATTCATTACTAAGCAAATAACACCTTCGGGGTAATGAGATTATTGAGGGCGTGTGTCCTCTCTATGGGATATTATCATACATGAGAGAACGCGTTGATTTCACTCATGAGAGAGGTGGCGGTCACGCACAGGTTGTTTACCACGTTTCATTCCAACTCGCCCACACAACATTAAACACCAGCTGTTCTGCAGTTCACGTGTAGTTCACACTGAAACCTACCAGTTTGGGAACACCGGATCCTCAACGTGCAGAGTTTTACTCCACGGCTCAAACCAGTTTATGTCGCGCCCCACGTCAGCCCAAAACTTTTCAGGGTTGTCCCTGGCCGCCGCGAAGACTCGGCTGTACGCAGCATCAGACGCATGCTTTCTGCAGCACTGCGTGGGGAAGTGCGACTTAAAACTCCCAGATGTTTCACCTGCATTTCGCTTTGCTGCTGCACAGAGAGTCCAAGCAAACCTCCCGAGTGTCTTCTTCCGCAGGACAGGAGCGCAGTTATTCAGACGCTGGGCTGAGTGTTTTACCCTGAGAAGCATTGTTGCTGGGGGCGTTTTTTGAACTTCCACGCTGTTTTCCCGCGTCCCTCTTGTTTTTGTGTGCAGCTTTGGAGCCCGCTTCTACAGTTCAATGCTGAGCGACGTCATGCGGGCCCACTTAAAGGCAGAGGACTTCTGCAGAAATTCTTAACAAGTGCCTCAGGGAAGGCTGTGAACTATGAACTGGATGTAGTTGATGCTGCAGGAGGATTTTAAAACACAGTCAGCGTGATTACACAACACATAAGCTCCACCGCAGCTTTCTTAAACCAACTATTTTGGGTGGAAAATAATCCCAAGACATTTTTGTAACTTTAAGCAAGAATTCTGCCGTGCAGTGCAAAGAAGAGAGGAACATTGTTGATAGCAACTGTACCTCCTGTCCACCGGATTTACTTATTTATTTATTTTTGTTTACTTCCAGCATCATTAAATTTTAATTGTCCTCGAGGTAATATCAATACTCCCCCTTGAGTGGAAAAATGCAAATAGCCCCACATCTGCTAAAACTGATCATGGCGTGCATTCATTTGTTTGCTTGTGGGTATTAATGGGAATAATTACTCGTGTAGAGTCATTTAAAAGCCTTAAGAATATTTGCATCTTTCATTAAGCCGATTTTCCAATACAATCACAGCACATGAGCAGCGGCAGCAGCTCTTTGTCCTCTCAGATTGTGCCGCCTCATGCACTTCTTTCCCTATCACTGGTAAATACCCATAATACAGCTGACCCCTTGAAGAAGTGTGCCCCTCGCTAAATAACTCATCCATCTCATATTTCAGATCACCTGTTTATGTTTATATATGCTGAGCAGTTGCGCTGTCCAGTATAGGTGGTGCAATGATAGTTTCGTTATTGGTATCAGAACGATATCAGCATTATTAGATCGATACTTTCTTTAAATCCTGTGTGTTTAGTGTGTAGTTTACTGATGTCTTACATAGATTATTTTTGGTAATGAAAAAATATACCTCAAACGTGCGCTATGAAAAGTATCTGGACCTTCTTGTGTTGACTGTGACTTCTGTTTTATTTATAGCCTCCTACAGCACATTTAAACACAGAGAGATCCTTTAGAGACAGGAACATTTACATTGCTGTTTACATCTCAAAAAGCCCCATGGTATCAGATGGATACTAAAATTTGAACTGTGGCACAACACTACTTTCCACCAGAGGTGGCCAACTTGAGTTGGATTGCAGCTACTGGCTATATGACACTTGTCACCATTTCAGTAAAAGTGGGGGGGAATAAAAAGTTAAATCTTTATCCCAGCTAGCAAAAGATATCAGTAATCAGCAACTGATTGATGCCTTCTTACACCCATCACCTGCACGTCTTATCCTGCAGGTATTTGAGCATAACAGAACTATCATTTTCTTTCTTTTTCAGTTTTAAACTAAGTATTGATTCAAATCTCATCATATTTCAACCATGCTTTCTCCTCTCATGCTATAATTTGTTTGGCCAAAAGGTCTCACTAAATGACAGCAAGGAACTGCCATATATATATATATATATATATATATATTAGAGTAGCTGGTGTTGGCTGAATATGTATCATTCTCTCTGGCACCTTACGTGCATAGACCGCTATCTATTAACCACTTTCACAGGCTAATCAGGCCCTAAACTTTTCATAACTTTATATAAGCCCTCCGTCTTGATTTGATGTGATGAGTGTGAATGTTTTAAAGCAGAAATCAGCCGACTGCCCTTCAGAAACCGATGGAGAAATGATTCATCACTCTAGCCCGCAGTGTCAGTTTGAAAATCAAATTCGTTTGAAGATAATGATCGCTGTTTTACATTCTGAATGGGTTTTAGATGCAGTTGTCAGAAAGACTAACGAATGATTTCAGTCAATATCATTCATGGTTTTAAGTGAGTGATACTTCATAACGGTTTATTAGAGCTGAGTGAATTTACTTTCAGCAATTGCTTCATATACAAAATACTAGAGGCACCCAATCATTACAGGAAATAAATAAAGGTGAAAGCCATTACCCCTTGTTAATTATGCTCTTAGTGCATTCATGATAAAATAGGAGATGAGATGAAGTTGGACTGAGGTATATTTCAAGGCTTTGACAAAGCTCAATATACATTGGGATGTATTCATGTTTTCAGTTTGCAGAAAGCATCAGGATGGAATTATGATGCCGTCACACAATCAGCCATTACTACTTGACAAAGTAAATTGGTGCTGTTTCCCTGAAGGGGGCGTCAGTTGTCTGTTAGAGCTTGGGTGCCAAATTTGTTTCTGTCCATGAGCCACCTACAGCTCAGTTTGAACTCTCAAGTGCACCGAGCACTTTATCTTGAAAAAAAAAATGGACAAAAAAAAGACAAAACAATTCACAAAACAGTTATTTCCACTTTAGTTTCAATGTAAAAAATGTGCATTCTGGGGGAAAAAAACATTAAATGAGCCGTCCAGAAAGACATCCTGAACATCCTCAGATGTCTTAAGAATAAATATGTCTCAGTTTTCCCGCATCCATTCAGTCTGCTGTCATAAATCAAATAATAGTGTCAGCACAGTTCCAGCTCTGTGGCTTAACCACCTTACTTCAGTGTGATAAAGCAGGTCATGGCAAATGTCTTTGCCAGTAAGAAGACACTAACACTGCTGATCATTCAGACTTCTGGCTCGAATGAGTTAGTTTGCACAACCAATCTGATTGCATTGTCCATTCTAAACAACTCGCAGCACAGTGCTGACTGGTGTAAATTAAACTGAAATGTCCCTTCTTTCTCTTCTGTTTTCATCTTTCTGTCTCTGCAGAGCTGTCCACTGCAGTGGGCTTTTTAATGTGCAGATTATAGCTGACAGGCCATATGTTTCACACTCTGTATTAGAGGTTTAAATCCCATAGTGGTGCTGCCGAAGTGGGTCACAATCAGTGTGACAGGCTTTGTTCAATATAGTATTTGAAGGTGGGGTTCTCTGTGTGCTGGCCTGCCTGACTTCAGAAGGCCAATTACATTCACCTGCCACTTTATTAGTACACTTCATGAGTATCTGGATTCTTTCTGCCTTCAGAACTCTTGTCTTCATGGCATAGATTCAATATGAATAAACATTCATCAAAGATTTCAGTCCAGATAGCATGCCATCAGAAATTGTTTACACTATGATCATCAAGGGATGGAGATGGTCAGCAACAAAACTCAGGTAGGCTGTTATGTTAAAATGAAGCTCAGGTGGTACTAAGCAGCCCAAAGAGTGCTCAGAAAATATCCTCCACACCATCAGACGCAACCAAGAAGCTGAGCTATTGCAGGATGGATCCACGCTTTCTTGTTGTTTGCACCAAATTCTGATCCTACCATCTGAATGATGCAGCAGAAATCAAGGAAGGGGATGTAAGGGGAGAATCCCAGTAGATCAGCAGTTTCTGAAGTACTCCGACCAATGTCTGGTACAAGCTAGCGTGCCACATTTAAAGTCACTTTAAATCACCTTTCTTGTTCATGCTTAGTTTGAACCTTGTCTTAACCTTGTCTGCATGCCTAAATGCAATAAGTTGCTGCCATATGATTGGCTTATTAGATATTTGTGTTAATGAGCTGTTGAATAGATGTACCTAATAAAGTGACCATTGAGTGTAAATGTCCCACAACTGTCTTTTTTTCTTAGCAGATATTAACAATAAAGAAGAAAGATGATTTTCTGTCATATGAACGGAAGAACAGCAGATTAACAAACTCTCGGTTATTTCAAAACAAGGATCAGTTTGGTACTCTACTTCCTCCCCCTCGGTTATCCACACATCCAAAGTTTGGCCAAAGTTTGAGACCCACTCACAAAAGTGCATCTTGACTTGCCTTAAAACAAAACTTTAACTGTGAGATTCATAGTTTACACAACAGCCTGGAGAAGTGCATGCGCATCTCCATCCTTCACTTGGTTGTTCATACACAGGAAATTAGTTGCATCAACTTGTCTCGTTAAAGAATAAATACAATTTTAAAGAATTATCTGTCACACGTTTTTCAAGATGATGTTTTTTTCATTATCTGCCTGGCACCGTCTGATGGAGCAATATAAGCAACCCAGCTGCTGTGGAAAAGCAGCCTGTCATCCTAACACAAAATATCCAATAAATACTTTATTTTCGAGACGTTATCGCTCAACAGGAAATTTTCATCTCTTTTTTTTCCCACTGTGGCATGCCGGATGGATCACAGTCAGTGCGGCACAAGGATTGGAGTCGATGGTTGACAAATTTAATAATGGCCTGTTTTAATAAGCAGTTGTTACCTGGAAATGAAACCCATGTTATCATTTAGTGAAATACTTATTTCCCTCACCGTAAAACCACAGTCGGATATATTCGAGCTACTGTTTTATAAAAGCTTTACTCTCTGTGTCAACCAAACAAAATCTAACCTTTATGGATTTTATTAGCCTTTTATCAAAGCCATGTGAGTGATATTGATCTTTTTTACGAATGTGTGGCAGGAAAAGGAATAAGGTTCCAATTTTTCCCCAAATGCCCATATGACCTTACCTGTTGAATTCAATTTGAATGGGTACTGATGGGAATTGAAGATACAAATAGAACTTGCACACTGGCTAATGCTCTGAGCTTTGATCTGCTAGGCAAACAGTCCAGCCGTCTGTATTTGCCCTGTCCACATGGCCTCTTGCATCTCCTTCTGTGGAAGTGGAGGCATTTCAGAAATCAATTCACTTGCAGCTTTGCGGCTTAAAGACCAGTGCAGCATAATCCCAACCTCGTAAAAAAAAAGCAGACCTGTATTCCAGCCCATATAGATGGAAGCCTGTAATCTCGCCGTGCCCTCTTTCTGTGTGCTCTCTAAGCCCTCGCCCTCTCAAACCGTCCTTGCAGCCTACCACTCACCACTATTTTGCATCTGCACACAGCTGTGTGGGGCTGTTGGTGGATTGAATTTGCTTTTTTTCTTAAGGACTATGTGTTTGTAAGAAGCGTGCAAGTTTAGAAACTGTTTAATTCAAATGCAGAGGAAGCTGTTAAATATTTAAAGTGCTGAGGATGGAATTTAAATGATATACAACAGGGGTACGTTAAATTTATTTAATGTTTTAGATATAGCAGCCAATTTGAAGTGAAGTGAGGTAAAGAGGTGTGGTATTTGCCTCCCAGCTGGGTGTGGGCTAAAATATTTAGTGCAATGCATGACAAGATAAATGGGATTTAAGTAAAATGTCTGTATTTATGAGCCTAGGTTTTGCTCTGAACAGCTGTGCACATATTAGTGTAAGTGCTAGTCATTGCCTCAGGTGTGTATTCATGTTTACAACTTGCATTTGTCATGGCAAAGTCATGGTTTGTGAGCCATGTGACACGTCATGCTGCCTTAGCATCTCTCCAACCTGGGAATCTCTTCTTATTTCTGTTGAGCATGGCTTCTGTCAGCTGTAATGTCTGCCCATATATGAGACACGCCAAAGCAGCAGGCACCATTAGGCAACAGATCTACAGTAAATGAAGAGAGCCAGCGGTTTGGCACCATTCTGTGGTAGCACATAAACATGAGGATTAATTCTTAAGCCCTCCAATTTAGGTTCACTACCGTCATTCGGTCCTTATCTGGCTGTATGCAGTGCATGTAGCCAGGAGAGAAGATAACAGGCGGTATGCCTCAGTGGTTCACAATGAGCCTTCACGGCAAGCTTGGTTGCAATCACCTGATCTCTGAAGTGCAAGGATTATAGCTGTGTAAGTGTTCATGTGTGCACAAAACACACATGTGAGCATCATTGTGAGATTCAGCATGCAATCCAGGTCGAGCTGGTTGACTGCAATATGGTGAAACTTTTCAAATACATTACTGTGACAGATGGAATACCAATTTTGACTGTTTTTCAACATATTATTAGCTTAATGACTAAGGTCCGCCATCCCTCTTCTTTTAAAAGGTATCTTATGTGTCCCATGAGAGCACTAGTCAGGCTACCTCTTGTTTTTATGAGCCTAAACTGAGTAACACTCCTGATGTCAGAATGCAGAGCTCTCTCAATATTCAGGAATATAAAGATCTATCTTAATCTTAATTTGGCTTTTGACTTGAAGTACTGAAGTGTTATATCTTTATGCTTAGTTGTTAAGGTTGTAATGTATGTTTTTAAAATCAGTTTTGTGCCTGACATTTGCGTGTAATTTCATTTATGGACTTGCCATCAAAAGCACTTTGAGATGCCTGCTTTTATCAAAGGCACTTAAGGTGAGTTGAGTCAAGTAGACAGCGCTGAATAGAAAATCATCTTGTAGTAACGGTGACTAGCTGTTAGTTCCGATTCTAGGGTTGAATCATGGCAAAGGTAACGCCCTTGTATGTGGTGTTTGGTTATTCTCCTCACACCTCCGTGGCCTCCAACTGCTCCAGTTTGTCCAACAATCAAAACATGCTGGGTTAATTTTCTTGTAATTGTGCCCTTGACCAAGGCACAGACTTGAAGCGTGGAGTTGATCCCACGAGCCCACTGCCTCAAACACTAAGGATGGGATAAATGCAGAGAATTGTTTTTCCTACAGGGAAATAAAGGGTCTCTCACTCTGTGAAGGCCATGAGAGGCTCCAGCCTCCCTGCAACCCTGAATAGGATAAGTGGAAGAAGATGGCTATGATAAACTGTAAAAAATAAACATGTTCAGTAATATGTGGACTTAAATCAATTCAAAGAAGAGGTGTGCTCTGGCAGTTTTACATTGTCTGTATTCACAAAGGCAGGTTCTTTAAGAAATGGCTCACCCTGTTTGGTATGCAAGAAGACAGAGTTGTGCACAGAGTCCTGACTGTAACTCTGTGCAACACTTTTGTGGTGAACAGGACTGTCTGGAAGCAGGACCAGTGCTTTTCACAAAACCTTTTGTGCCTACGTAAGAGTAGAACATTGCAATTAAGTTCCCAAACGCTGCTGAAAACCCATCAAGAAAAGGGAACTCTGATATCACAGCTGCAGCCTATATCCTGTGTTTTAAACAATATGTTCAACATTAAAACTTTGAATACAACACGGCCGCATTCTCTGTTGAACTTACCACATTACTCTTTTTCCTGAAAAGCTGGACGTCTTTTATTTATCGATTTCATTCATTGAGATAAGGTTACATTAAATCAGCTTTTCAAATTAAATGTAGCTTGCAAAACGAAATGAAACATATGATTGTCAGACTGCAGCGCTATACGATCAGACTTTTTGCCCCCTGTTAGCTATTAGAAAAACTGTATGGCAAAGTTTTCACAAGTCCATATTTTATATACAGCACAGGATTAATCCAAAGATTGTGTATTAAAGATAAATGTAGGCACTGTGACCTCTCAGAGCCCTGTTGTAAAGCATGAAGGTGCTTTGAAACCAGATGTGAGGAATCCCAAAAGGTTGAATCTGTTCATCTGGACCTAACGTTTTCGTTCAGATGAACAGAATCAACCTTTTGGGATTTACTTACCTGGATGATTGAGCATGCATCAAGACATATGTGAGGAATATTTGACACTAAGAGACGTTGCATCCTCATAGGTAAGTGATTTGTAAATCATAGTAAAACATACCCTGCTTTAGTCTACCTTTTTAATCTAAATAAGTCCGTAGTTATTCAATTCAACATTATGGTGTATTCAGTGAGGCCCAAAACTAGCATTTGCGACCATAAACTAATCGGGGAAATAGTTTCCTGAGATCATAAATTAAAGCCAAGGTATTGGTGCAACCATAAGAGTCTCCCCCTGCTGGCTATTAGAAAGAGTGCACTTTTAAAGCGCTTCCAACACTTTTTTTGTAGACAGTATATTTTTGATCTAATGTAAAGAATTTAAAAAAATTAATGTATTTTTGGGTTTTTATATGTTATCAAATTCATTTTCATCTTGAAAAATTCAAATGATTTTCTATTTTTTTTTTTAAAAGCCAAATAAAACGTGAACACTATTTTTCATTAAGAGCGTAAACAGCAGCGCATAAAGTGCAAAACAGCTGATAACAGCACCAGGTGACGGAGATGGATGGAGATAGTCTAATCCTCTCCCAGCCACTCCCAACCTCTCTCTCTCTCTCTCTCCCCCTGTGATGCTGCAGCTCCTGTAGGCTCTTCAGTCTCCAGTAAACAGCAGTCATGGCGACAGTGGTCCAACCGCTCACACTGGATCGAGGTAAGGCGCTCGGAGCTTTGCAGTCTGTGCATGTCACCGGAGAGATTATTTTCAACCTTTTTTTCCCCCCAAAACTTGAGCGAGGATTTGGTTAGATTCTGATGTTTTTTGGTGTGTGTGTCCAGCTCGGATTTCCTACACATCGTCTGCGCGAGTCGCTATTTCAAGGCAATATGAGCTCTGGCTTTTCTAAATAAAAGCCCGTCGGTTCCGTCCGTGTATTTTTCCAGACCGGAGCGCTCAGTTCTTTCGTCAAACTACCGAGGGTGTTTCTGCGAGCACGAACATCTTGAAATTAATACCCTTAAACCACTTACAAGGCGTCCCGTTTAATTTCATCTGTATTATGTAAGCCCTTTGGCAACATTGTCCCGTTAAAGCTCGCTTTTTGATCTTCATCTGGCGGAGACAATAACGCTCAAATCCTAAAGCGCCTTGACACGAAAAATCTACTTTGTTAGACGGGAGATAACTTCTCAGGCTATCTGAACTGGACAGGTGCAAGACTGGCTGATTGGTTCCCTCATCAGGGTGTAGATGTTGTGTTTTGTACTTGTTGGAAGCGGTGTGCAAACAAACCGCAGTTGAGGGTTAATGTTGTCCTGTGATGTTGCCTAGCCTGTTTTGTTTTCATCTCAGTTAGCGTTCAGAGCTGTTAGTAATTACAGACTTTGTAACTTAGACACACACTAGTCCCCTGATCTCAATCATAAGATACAATAATAATGCATGCAGGCTGAAAAAATGTTCAGTTTCCCACCTAAAGATGCTGTACAGATATTTAAAATACACTAAGGTCTCTCGTAATATCATAGTAATTCCTCTGGGAGATTTGAGGAAGTACAAAATGTCCTGTACACTTGAGAAGATGCCCTTTACATCTCAACACTTTCATCTTAAAGGAGTCTATTTTTGAGGTCACTTTGAAAAATCCTCCCAGTCGCACATTCAGACCAAATGCAGATCCGCTGGTGAAATGTAATATTGCGCAAGCCTTGCATAGGGAATGGATACCGTCAAATATAGAGAAAGCAGACACCTTAACGCTTTACTCTGTGCCAAGTAAAGCCAGCGTCAGCTCTCCTTCCAAACCACATGAGGGAAGTATATAAATACTCTTTATTAATTATTCTGCAGGGATTAATCTGACTGATGTCACTCGTTATTGGCGATTTAAGTAATTAACCACATTAACATCTACTGCTAAAGTATACTATTTTTTCCCCTTCCGTATGTTCAATTTGTTCTTCAGTGAAATTTAATGTCTGAGGGCAGTGAAGCTTTACAGGTGCACAATCTGCTGGGAAGCTGCAGAAGTGCTGTACACGCAGAGTTAATGAAATGAGCCACAGATTGAATCCAGCAATGAGATAAACAATGCAACCTAAGCTTTTCCCACCCATGTCTCATAGTAGACTATAGATTTATTTTAAAAAAAAGGAGGCTCTGCTAAGCTGATAAATAGATTTTTAAACAGCAAGGCAAGGAGCAATGTCCTGCAACTTGATAAATTGTCAGCATTCAGCCATGTCTGATCTTAGTCATTTGCTTGGGCAGTGACTCAGCTGTGACCTTCGTGTGTACACACGGGGCCTGATCCATACCCACAATCTGGAAAATGCAGCTGTAATGGCACAAACAGTAGTAATGATAGTTTCACGCAGGAGCTGTCGGAGCCAGGTAACATTATAGGCTTCCTGTCCTCGGATCCTGCCACTTTGGTGAAAACACTATAATTGCTAATGAAAAGGTGCACTCCTCTCGTTTTTGGGTGGAGGCTTTTGCTACCGGGTTGCTGAGTTTGTTAGGGAGGGAGAAAAGGAACAGAGATGTTCATTTCCAGAGCTCCCACTTGGTTTGCAGGGTCACAGCAGGATGAAAAGATATTACATCATTGGCCTTCCTGTTATTGTCAAAGGAAATGACTGTGATAAGCAAGCACCGTAGAGAACAATGGATTTGAACTTCGCTGTATAATTTTTAAAAAAGCCTTTTATTCTCAGTAGATCTGGCATTTATGTAAGTGCAAACTGACACACACCGGAGATGAAAACCTTTCTGTATGAAACAGTGAGAGCAGAGGGCACTGTGACTGAAACTTCCAGAGATAAATTTAAACATCTATTAGGTACGGCTATGTTTCAGGACCCAAATGCAGGACTCAGAGACAATGGAATGAACTAAGTAAGGCAGCTTTAATGCTGTAGCTTGAAAGCTCAAAGAAAAAACAAGGATACAAAAAACCAGAAACTCCCACAAGGTTGAAACTAGAACCAAGAGAACAGGAAACAAGGACCACAAAGATAGCATGAGTGGACGATGCAACAACGAGCAGAGTAAGACTGAGGACTAAAATACACATAGGATAACGAGAGGATGGGCAACAGGTGGCAACATAGCTGGACCTAATGCAGACTAACGGGACAGGGGAAACGAAACTGAGTGCACTATACACTAGACACGAGACTGTCAAAATAAAACAGGAAGTATAATAAACACGGAGATTAAGACTAATCCACACAGGCTTGACTCGGGGACTGGGGAGAAACAGACGTGGGGAGATGACTGACTGAGGAGACAGAAAGGGAACATCAGACACAGAGACAAGAGAAAAACAAACATGAAAACGAGACTGACTAAACACACGAGAAGACTAGACAATGCGGAAAAAAACTCGAAATCCACACAGAACCGAAGCATACTTTATACATGACATAAATATAACTATGAACCTAAGAATCACATAGAATATTCAAAAAATAAACTGCATATTGTTCAGAAACTTTGTACCAGTACCATGACAACGCCGGCAAGCTGCATGTTTCCAGTGAAATGCTTACTCGCTGATGGCAGGATAATGCTGGCCACGTTCTCCATTTCAGTTTTGTGTGTTAATCTGTGTTACTTGTTAACTGGTTGTGTTTTTTTGTGTCATATTCATTATTTTATAATGGTCTGCCTGGTCCAGAATTCAGCTCAAAAAACATTGAACTAATAAAGCTCGTTTGCTGAATTGTAGTCCTTCCTTTTAATTGCATTAAAGTCCTTCACTTTATAAAAAATGTCTGGAATGCCAGCAGGGTTGACCACTCTGTGTCTAAAACACTGCTTGTGTAGACATCTGTGAGATTACGGCCTCAGTAAACACTTTCCTGATGAATTTCTGGACTCGGTTACTAATTTCAGGATGTATTGATTAAAACATGAAGTCAGTTTTGTACGATATTGTCATTATTACAGTCAGAGAGGGGGATTGTCTATACTCATTAGCTAATGACTTGTAATTTTAAGTTGCTAGCCAGTGAGTATAAAGTGTTCTTAGTTTCACAGTAAGATCCTCTAATCACTGGTTACCTCTTGTTTTAAAACACAAAGATGGTGACGGTGACAAAGGATCCATCACCAATCCATGATGTAATGGCATCTACCGCTAACTTTCATTTAGAGTCTTTAATTGAGCAAAAGGTTGATGGAGATTTTCATCAGTTTAACCAGTGAATGATGTGCAGTAGACGCCTGGCATTATGTAGTTGGTGTTAACAATTGTAGAACAAGGAACGTGGTGTGGAAGTCTCCCCTCAAAAGCCCCCACTGTTTGCAGTTTTCCGAGCTAACAAGTTAACCCCGAACCTGTGGTTGGAAGATTAGATGTTTGTTCCTAGCTCTTCTGCACCACATGCTATGGGATGAAGACACTGATCGGTTCTTTATCCCCACCAGTCTGTTCATTTAGAAGCTGCAAAGCAATCTTTATTCATCCCTCACTTTGCTGCCATTGTTCATTTCAACCCCAAACGAGTTGGTGATTACGCCTGGGCTTCACGCGCATTTCCACAAACCCAATTGTTGGATATTGCACTGACCATAGCTAGAAGGAAGATTTTAACTCTTTACACTCACTCTAATATCCATGCTGTATCTGTTTTAGTTAGTACAAATTCTCCATTCCCCCGAATACAAAAACATAAATGTAAAATTGTTGAATTTAGCTGCTTGTTACAGAGGTTTAGGGTGGCCGTGGATTAGAAGGTAGATTTAAAGAAGGTCATTTACCGATCAGAAGGTTAGTGGTTCGATCCATGGGTGCTCCTGCCAAAGTATCCTTGGGCAACAATCTGAACTCTGAGTCGTTCCCATTGTGAAAGTTAGATGAGACTAGATTACAAAAGTTAGATAAGATAAGTTAGATGGAAAGTGCTTAGACAGAGAAAAAAGTGTTTGTGTGAATGGGTAATGACACATGTTACACAAAGCATTCTGATTGGTCAAGCAGAGTAGAAAAAGTGCTATTTAGGAACTAGTCCATTTGCCATTTACAGGTTGAAACTGTGTTAGGGGTGAATGCATTGGTTTATCATTGTTAGAAGATTGCGGTTATGTTCCTTATACCTACAGCTGTACAGCATGTACAAGAAAGTGGTTTCTCAGCAGTGCATTTCTTCCTGTGAGGTCGTGATCAGTTCAAATGTCAACAGTAGAAGGAACCCGTTATGAATCATTTTGTTTTTCCTCACTGTGTTGCAGGGACCTTTGGAATAGAACTTTTTTTTTATACAGTTTATGTCTTCTTGTCTTAGCACAGTGAAATGAAAAACTGCAAGATCTGAGAGATTGTTGTGAGTTCATCCATTTGCGGCTAGAACATATTTCCATCACATCCACTCATGCACATGGCTGTGTTTAAGGGATTAAGGAGGTGCTGACAAGCTGACGTCACTTATAGCTGTCTATATTTTAAATGGCCTCCTGTTAATGCAGAAATAAAGGTTCTCTCAGTAATTGTCTTGGAGGGACATTGCCCAGTAATTACCCAGGATGAAGACGACAATAAGAGTGTGATGTTTTCTGGCTCTGTTTTCGCCACAGGCTCCTGCAGGAGCCATTACCCTTCTAGGAGTGATTTATTTCTTGTGGAATCGCTGCAGTTGGACAAATTAAAGCTTATTCTCTTGGCATGAGGAGAGAACTTGGTTGTCCCATTTTTTTGTATTCAGACTGTGATTTCTTTTGTTTTTATCACTGCCTTTAGCAGCAGAGTTGCCAAGGGCACCCAGGTCAAAGTGGCAGCGGCAGATGGCAAGGGCTTTTCAGGACAACTTACTCCCAGATGCATGACATCTGGATAGCATTTCTCAGGGTACAAAGGTGCAATTCCCGTCAGAGAAAGGTCATTAGAGACTTTTTCTGCCTGTCACCCTCCGAGATGGAAAGCAGCATTTCATTTAGAGTTAGTATTTGAAAAGAGGATCGCAGTTTTAAATCTCAGCGTTGCAGTTTAATAAACGCAGACAGACGCGGACGTGTTTATTTACATTGTTGCAGTTTTGTCAAACTGACACTTTTAATACTGAAAATGGATTAGGCTAAATTTTGTAAACTGCTATAAATGACTAATTATGTCAGGAAATGGGAACAGAGCCCAGTGCAAAAACATCCCCTCAATAGTGTTGTGGAGCGTTGAAGCCTTTATTACGTGTTACTGTGGCTTTGTTCAGCTCTGTGCCTTTTCTCTAATCAACAAATGATGAGGATGACCTTTTTTAGTCACAGCCTGATGTTTTCAGGGTATAATGCCACACAGACAGTGGCAGCTATATAATCATTTTATACCGCAATATTTGTTTTAGATACTTTTTTACATTGTAAAATTTAAAATGAGAAATATTGAACTACTGTTCTAGGAAAGGGATTACATCATGTGTTCTTTTCAATATATAAGTTGTTGGTTTGTCTAGAAGCTGCATTCATCTCCAATCAATACTCCAGATACTTGCTGATTGGTGACAGCATATTGATAAAATATTTCAAGAACTTCAGTCATCCAAAATAACTAGAGCTAGCAGAATTTGCCAAAAGGTAAGACACAGTATTTGTCAGAGAATTAAATCATTCAAATGCTCCAAAAGATGCTAACAACATAGACATGGTTAAGAGGTCCAATGTACACCTCTAGAAATAGCAATGTAAACAAGCAACCTAGTAGTTAGCTTGCTAACTGCTAGCTAATAGCTAGCTATTAGTTAGCTATTAGCTAGCTAATAGTTAGCTCTAGTCATTTTCTAATATTAGGCTGTTAGTTTATATAACCTCAATTCCCAAAAGTTGGGGCTTTATGGATTATAAATAAATACAGAATATCATAGAGTGAAAAATTAGCGATAGAAACCAAAACTGTTCTTTGTACCAGGCGCCTCTAAATGTGTTTATTTATGTTTAAAGTTGGGCATTGTAATAGGGAGTCTGTGGAGATTGACTCACTTATAGAGTTAGCCTAAAGTGGAAGTTAGAGGAACTGCAGTTTTGGTACTTATAATTTTTTTTTTTTCTTGTTTTCATCTTTGGAGTTCGGCACTTATAACACAATCTATCAACAAATCCTCAGCTGGGATCTCTTACAATGCTATAATCAGTTTCTTCCACTGATTATGTCCCTGTTCAGCAGTTTTCCTTATTCTCCTTCTCTATTTAATTTTAATTAGTTAGAAAGTCAAGAAAGATGAAGCTGAAAGAAAAAGTAATAGTGAAAGTCGATGAATTTACATGCCTGGGGTTAAATTCTCAAAGCAATGGTTCACAAGAGCGGTGAAGAACAAAGTGGAGGCAGGGTGGAGTGGGTGGAGACGAGTGTCAGGGGTAATTTGTGATAGAAGGATAGCACAAAGATTGAAAGGGAAGGTTTACAAGATGGTAGTGAGACCTGCGATGATGTGTGATTTAAAGATGGTGGCTCTATCATAAAGACAGGAGGCGGAGCTGGAGGTGGCAGTTTAAAGACGTTAAGATTATTATTGGGGGTGATGGGACGGGCAGGATTAAAAATGCATCAGAGGGACAGCTCAGGTTGAGCAGATTGGAGGGAAAGTAAGAGAGGCAAGGCTAAGATGGTGTGGACATGTAAAGAGGAGGGATAGTGGATATACTGGAAAACAGATGTTGAAGATGGAGCTGCTGGGCAGGAGGAAAAGAGAAAGACCACACAGGAGAAGAAGATGCTCAGGTGGAAGTAGATCATCTGCTGTGGTGACCCCTAAAGGGAGCAGCCTGAATAAGAAGAAAGAAAATCAAGAATGAACAGCTGGATATGGCCAAGACTTTGTATTTGCCTTTGTAAACAAATTAGTCATTTTCAAGTAGAACTGCTTGGCCAGGCTCAATTATATTCAACTTGATGTTCAGCTACAATCAAGTTATCCATTTTTTTTTTTAACAAATAAAAGTTTCCTTGGTACTTTTATATTATTAAAAATGTTTTTCTTTCAAATATGATTAAAAGCAGACCAAAAGTGAACATCATCACCAGTGACCCAGAGCCGATAGGAAATTTCAATGTAAAGTTCAGATCTCAATTATCTCCCAGTCTCTTTGTGAATACAGCTGGCACACTTTGCTCAAAGTTTTCCGGTCACGTTCATGTAGGATCTCGCACTGAGATGTGAAAAGGAATACTACGTGAATCTCTCTGGATAGTGAAAAAGCCTTTGCCTGGGTATTTGAAGTCTGTTTGAAGCGCTAGACTCCCTTGAACTGATGATATCAGAGCATAAAAAGCACAGGAAAGACTCGGTAATAAAATCTGTCTTGTGCAGTTGAAAATAATCCACATTTTAGTGGCTTTAATCAAATCAAAATCAAATCAAATCAAATCACTTTTATTGTCACATCACATGTGCAGGTACATTGGTACAGCACATGTGAGTGAAATTCTTGTGTGCGAGCTTCACAAGCAACAGAGTCTGAACAGTTTATGGCTGGGGTGACTGGAGTCCTTGATGATCCTCCCCGCTTTCCTCAGGCACCGCTTCCTGTAGATGTCTTGGAGGGAGGGAAGCTCACCTCCAATTATCCGTTCAGAGCACCGCACTACTCGCTGGAGAGCTTTGCAGTTGTAGGCGGTGCTGTTGCCATACCAGGTGGTGATGCATCCAGTGAGGATGCTCTCAATGGCACAGTGATAGAAGGTCCTGAGGATGCGGGGGCTCATGTCGAATCTTTTCAGTCTCCTGAGAAAGAAGAGGCGCTGCTGCGCCTTCTTCACTGTTTTGTTTGTGTGTACTGACCACGTAAGATCCTCAGCCAGATGTACACCAAGGAACCGGAAGCTGCTCACTCTCTCCACAGCAGCGCCGTTGATGGTGATGGGGGTGTGTTCAAATCAAATCAAATCAAATCACTTTTATTGTCACATCGCATGTGCAGGCACACTGGCACAGCACATGCGAGTGAAATTCTTGTGTGCGAGCCCCACAAGCAACAGAGATGTGCAAACACAACAACACAAACCAGCAAAATACAAGAATGGCTACATCTGAAACTAATAAATATATGTACAATATATAATAGTGTATGCATTTCTGGATGTGTATACTAAATATTTTTCTGTGTGTGTGTGTGTGTGTGTGTGTGTGTGTGTGTGTGTGTGTGTGTGTGTGTGTGTGTGTGTGTATACACATTTTACAAATTAAATAGTAAAAAAATAATAATAAAATGAAATATATAAAAATATACAGAGTTGAATATGTGCAAAACAAGTGGCATTTATATACAGTGTGGAGTGCATAGTGTTGAAGTTCCAGTAGTGAAGCTGAGGTGTCTATGACGTGTTCAGCAGTCTGATGGCCTGGTGGAAGAAGCTGTCTCTCAGTCTGCTGGTACGGGACCGGATGCTGCAGAACCTCCTTCCAGTCTGAACAGTTTATGGCTGGGGTGACTGGAGTCCTTTCCTCCATGGTGCCTTTAGTTATATCTTTTTCTTGATGCTTGTTGCTATGAACCTTCCTTCTCCTTCGATCTTGGAGGTTACTGAACATTCTCTTCATTAGTTTATGGCTGGGTGTAGACCTGCGAGTCCATTGGTCGCGATCGAGCATGTTGTGTTGTGTTGCGTCCTCTCTGCTTGTCTACTTCAGTAATGGGGTATTCTATCTTTTTTGCCTAGCGCATTCCTCTGACGTAAATGTTTGGAGGGAGGGAATAGGTTAGTTCTTTCATTATTCATCTTGCTCCGTCACCTCACCCTCATAATTAAATCCGTGGCAGGTTGTCAGTTCGGAGCACACTTGCACGGGCACTAGCTGGGACTATTGTCGCATTATGAAGGTATCTTAGAGGCTAAGTGTATTGTGCAGTGGATTGTAGAGTTGGTCGCGAGTCCGGCTGCTCAGTTGTTTGCGCCGGCATATAGCAAGATGGATTAACACGTGTATACGTACGCTGCTAGAGGATACCAGGCACCAGGAGACGCTGGTATGTGGCATTATTACAGCTGAGTGGCTGGATGCTCCTCAACACCGTCGCAGAATCGGCATCGTACCACGGATAGATGGTTACGGTTTCAAGACAGGCTCCTGAGGGTATGCCGCTAGTCGGGTGTGTTTCCCTTTGGGCGACGCCCTCATGTCTGCCGAATTACTTTTCACCGTCTCCCTGATCATGACGAGAAGAGGCCGCTACTAGGACCCTGGGCTATTAGGCGGCGCTCATATCTGCCATTTACGAGGCTGTCTGCGCAGGACGCTTGCCTGTCATTCTACATTTGTATTTTGTATTCTTATATTTTGTGGTGTATATAATACTAAAACGAACCGGATGTCAGTATGCTGTAGGAGTTGGAAAGAAGAGGCGCTGCTGTGTACTGACCACGTAAGATCCTCAGCCAGATGTACTCCAAGGAACCGGAAGCTGCTCACTCTCTCCACAGCAGCGCCGTTGATGGTGATGGGGGTGTGTACTTCTCTGCACCTCCGGAAGTCCACTATCAACTCCTTTGTCTTTGCGACGTTGAGGGTGAGATGGTTGTCTTGACACCAGTGGGTCAGGGCGCTGACCTCCTCCCTGTAAGCCGTCTCATCACCTTGGTGATAAGACCCACCACTGTAGTGTCGTCCGCAAACTTCACAATGATGTTGGAGTTGTTAGTGGCTGTGCAGTCGTAGGTGTAGAGTGAGTACAGGAGAGGGCTCAGTACACACCCCTGTGGAGCACCAGTGTTCAGTGTGATGGGGATGAGGTGATGCTGCCCAGTCTGACCACTTGGCGTCTGTCAGACAGGAAGCTAAGGATCCAGCTGCAGAGGGAGCTGCTCAGTCCTAGATCCTGCAGTTTCCTGTCCAGCTTCGAGGGAACGATGGTATTGAATGCTGAGCTGTAATCTACAAACAGCATTCTCACATACGTGTCTCTCTTCTCCAGGTGTGACAGGGCAGTGTGTAGTGTCAGGGCTATGGCATCATCAGTGGACCTGTTGTGGCGGTATGCGAACTGTAGAGGGTCCAGTGAGTCGGGTAGTGCAGAGCGGATGAAGTCCCTGACCAGCTTCTCGAAGCATTTGCTACGATGGGGGTCAGGGCTACAGGTCGCCAGTCGTTCAATGAGGAGATGGTGGAGGATTTGGGTACAGGGACGATGGTGGCCATTTTGAAGCAGGCTGGGACTACAGACAGAGAGAGGGAAAGTTGAAGATGTGGTGAACACTCCAGCCAGCTGAGCCGCGCATGACTTGAGGACCCGGCCGGGAATCCCGTCCGGACCAGTAGCTTTGCGGCGTTCACCTTCCTGAAGCACTTCCGCACATCCTCCTCAGACACAGTGTGCGCCTGACGTCATCCGCGGTGCGCACACTGTCCGGTCTCATGGTGTTCGCTGTGTCGAATCTAGCGTAGAATACGTTTAGATCCTCACACAGAGAGGCCGTGGTCTGCGGTGTGCTGGTTTTCCCTCTAACCAGCACACCGCAGACCACGGCCTCTCTGTGTGATGGCTGCAATTAATGTTGTTTTGGTGGGTTTTTTAGAGACCTTTATAAATGTTACTGCACAGAGTGAAAAAATTAGTTCTGAGAAAATTTAGTCTACTTATACTCCAGACAGCTACATAGCTAAAGAAAACTTGGGCTGGATGACTTTGGAGCCTTTGTTCAGTCAGTAACTCCTACAGCAATCACGGTGGGGGCGAAAGTGTAAGAGAATAAATAATCCTGCCAGCCAAGAATCAAACTTGGGACTCGCTGCTCGGGGCATTTGAGGCCTACCCACTCAGCTATCAGGTCACCCAGAACTCGGCTCGTTTTATTAGTAAGTATCACTAATGAGAATGCCCTCATCCTTCGTATAGCAGAGGGAAATTAACTGCTGACGGGATCTCTCCTGGTGTCATCACTCTTTATAATATGGCAGCAGTACATTACACTGTAACTGCATCTTGATGCTCATTTACTCCGACCAATGTCACTACTCCTCATAGAGATGCTCTGTAATTACAACCCATGGTTTTCCTTTGCACTTCGGGACACCTTCTTGTTTTATTTTATTTTTTTCTGGCAGATAATTAGAGAGAAAGATACTTCTTCTTGTGTCATTATTCATAAGAAAAAATATCCTCATTTAGATACAGCAACATCAACACCCTTTCTTCTTACTTTGGAGAAGAATCTGTCAGAGTACACAGTGAGAATGACTTAATTGCATACCATCTGTTTGCCTCAGAGATATGCTAAATTTGACAGTCTTGCACGTCTCAACGAAGCAGAATTTTTATTGAAATGAGTGTAAAATTTTTTTTACAGATGTTGAACACATCTGGGCACATTGAACCCCCCCCCCAGCATAAATTTGTGGAGTTTTTTGGTTTGTTTCTTTTTTTAACTTTGGAGTAAAAGTCAGTAAAATCCAGAGTTGAATGGTGGTGAATTGCATTTTTAGGGAAAACACTCATTTGGGCCACGATCCCCGTGAAGTGTAGCGTTAGCAGATGTCTTTAAATGAACGAGAAGGAATGCAGAAATCAAAGGCAAGGGCTCACTGTGCTGATTTAATGTACAGGTAGAAAAGGCAAAGCATGTGGACACAAAGGCGAGAAAAGAGGCATGACGAGGCCGACAGGCAGAAACTAGAAGGCTGAGAGTTGTTGAGCGTGAAGGAAAGGATTGGTTGTCTCCACCAAAGGGTTTAGAAGTGGACCAGGAACATGTATGTGCATGTGGGGGGTCAGGCTGATGATGAGAGATGAGTAATAGTTATTAGTTATTATGTTTTTTTGTTTATTCCATTTTAGTTAATGCAATAGGGAGACATCCTTCGGTCCCCTATGAACCCCAGTTCCTCCCCTTTGTCCAAAGACACTCCTGTTAGGTTAACTGGTGTCTTTAAAATGGCTATAGGTATGAATGGTTGTCTGTCTTTCTGTATTAGTCCTACAACAGACTGATAACCTGTCCAGCATGTACCTCTCACCCTATGACAGCCGGGATAGGCTCCAGCCTCAGCGCAACCCTGAAATGGATAAACACAAAAAAATGAACCAGATGCTAAAGCGGTGATTTTCTGGTCATTGTTTATTTTTATTTTTCTGCTATGACTTTTAGTTATTAGACAAAAAACAATTCACAAAGTTCCCAGATAAAAAGTCATCGACTCACAGTTTCTACAACCATGTGTGCCAGTGCGTTTTGACTGACAAAGACTAAAGCTTGAGACATTTCATTTACTTTAGTCAGCCTTCTAAGCATAACAGATTGTTTTTTCTTAAGCTTAGTTCTGACTTGATCGATCCACTCATCCTACACCTTTGGCTCTTGAGCTGGGTAAAATACACTTATAGGTTCTAGTCATCTGTTTGCAAACAGGCTTATTGCCTATCTTGACAGCTCTATGGAGACTTTATAGTTGCAAGATTGACTGTGTATGCCTGACGTGTGCACACACACCAGCACCCCCAACTTCAAAGCCCTTCCCTCAGATGTTAGTAAAACACGTTAAATCTGGTAGTTTTCATGTGTGTTGTTATTGTATAACCGTGGTGGTTAGTCAAGGATGGAATTGCATTTCCTATACTACCTCCAGCTGAAGTTTATTCATAGACCTTGCATGTAACAGGAATGCCATGTGGGCGTTGAGCGTATACTTGGTGTTATCTTGAACTACGCTTCATTTGTTTTGTCAGCCTTTTTTGCTCAGTTGCAAGTAAAACATTTGATAATTATGGTCTTTTGCCACTGTTATGTCACTGTTATAATAGAGGTCACTAAGCTGATTTGCCCCCCTCTGTTGCACTATTAGGTAATGTAATATGTCATTTCACTGCACATCTGATTTGGGAGTGATTTCCTGGTGATGTGACGTAACTATGATCCCCTGCGGTCATCTCAGCTGCTTTGTCATGGAAAAAAAAAAAATCACCCTTCAGTGCCTCCTCTCTGTGGGTTTCCTCTGATCCGTCACACAGCTCATCTAACGGGGCCCACTTTCACATTTAGCACACACAGAGCAGTGCACAGTGAAGCATGACCGTGGGACATTTGTGCTTAAATATGTGTGGTTCATTTGAATCACAGTGGCTGAACTAAAGAAATAAACAAAGCGGGCAATGCGATCTGCAGGACATAATCCATCACACTGGTCCCACTAATTCACAGCACATATCACTGGAAGCATCAAAGAGGAAACGTGCCTGTGCAGCGCGAGCAGACATTTCGTTATCTCTGGTTTGAGGCGTGTGGCTATCACTTACGTTACATTCAGATTTGTATGTCCACCTGCAATTATATCATCTTGTAATGGCAGAAGATGAAGGGCATGGCAAACATGGACTCACAGTATTTCAGTTTTTACTCTCTAGAGCTTACATTGCACAATTTAATTGCATTTAAACTGTGCAGCTTCTCTGTTTGATGCAGAGCTTCTGAAATTTAAAATACCCCCCCGATTCGAGCTGGAAAGATTATATCAGGAAATGGGAAGGCATCACTTGTGATCAACGAGATGAAAGCACTGGCAGAAATGTCTGCAACATCAATCTTTGAAGTCAAGTTCCGAATGCCTAGTGAAAGTATTTGATGCGGATAAGGAAAATGGTGCTAATGAGCATGTGGAAGTCAATAATGGAAGAGGGGGGGGGGGATATCTGGATGGCCCTTGACCTGCATGTAATTAGAAAGAAATGCTCGTAAACCTCTGAGACCGTTGCCCTTGCTGCTTGGAAGTGTACCAAGTCATTATGAGCTATTCAGAATCAGTGTTTTTTTTTTTTTTTATATATTCAGGCGTACGAGTAACCTTTAGTATTCACCTTGATAAAATATATATATGTGTTAGTGCTGCATGCTTAAGAATGTATTGACACTTTAAAAAGTGTTATATGGGTATAAACAAACTGCTTTTATACCTGTCGTTAAAGTTTTAAGGCAAAGTTTGCCGTATTTTAAGTAGTAATTCCCACTCCTGTTTTTCAAGGGAGACCTGACCATTGCAAGTTTAGCTGTAGGGAATTAAATTTTGAAAAAAGTTTCAGTGTTTGCAAAACACAAAAAAAGAATGTTTTATTCACCCCAGTGGTTTTTTTGGCAGGGTGGTTGGGCGTATTCGATAACAGGAGAGGTTAAATTGACCATGTGACGTACAAAACGATAAATCTCTCTCAGTAACACAGACTCATGCCAGCCCTGAGAGAGGACAGAAGAATTAAGAACAAAGTTTAATTAAGCGGGCACAGGCTGGCGTCCAACCAAATCGTCGGCCAAGTACAAAAGGTCACAAACAAGCCGAAGTGTCCAAAAAAGGGCGAGAAGGGGTCCAAAAATAAACAGGCAGGGCAGAAAACAGGCGTAAAGACCAGAATATCAATTAGAGATCGGACAGATTAAAGGAAAATAAACACCATCAGGTGTCTTGTTTCACCATGTGAGCACTCGGAATAACTTTGTATTGATATGCAGTGACCTTTTCGTGTAAGAGGACAGGAGGAACCTAAGCATGCCAGCACAATGTCCCTGAATGCATAACACCTCACAGCAGGAGTCAAGAATTCAGATTTTAGATAACATCCTGTTTTAAAGACCCGCAACTTCCACATCAGAGTGTTGTTTGTAACTTGGTTCCTCCTTTTTTTTCCCAAATGACTTTTATTTTTGGTTTTGAGTGACAGCCCTGTGTAACTAATGCCATAACCCGAAGTGTCACACACTGCTGCCAAAGGAAACCTTGTGCTTAACCGACACGTGCAAGAAACTTTGACAACGCTTCATTATTCCAGCAATAAGACCCGTCCAACTGTTTTTAGTCCTTTTTTTTTTTTTTTTTTTTGAAATAACACCAGAAATATGGTGTTTGGAAACTGTGGGATCCCAACTAAAGCCCAGAGAGCTGCTAGGCTTCTAATACTGTAGCATAAACCCTCCATGAGTGTGTCGACTCAGCATGGACAACACTGAATAAGCGAAGCATTGAAGAAAGCACGAGATCCTCACTGCAGTGTATTTATTTTGCTCAACTGCTAACATGTGTCTCGTTAAATCTGTGTTTAACGCTTCTTAATTAGAGACGCTTCCGCTGTTGTTGTCATTTTATTTCTTATTATTTTCAGTTGCATTTTTGTGCCGAATGAGAGAGAGAGAGAAGCTGCAGGCATAGGGGCAGTAACAGTAGGGGCTTGGTGTACAGTCCCTCTGGGGATGAGAAGCAGGTGTGAAGGTAAGTGCAGGGCTGAGGTGATTGGAACAGGCGGGAACATGCTGAAGGCTAACGGTGCTTGGACTGGGAGTGATAGAATCTTTAATGTTCGACAGACAAAACACACCAGGAAAAATAGCAAAACTGCAGCTGCTGTCTTTAAATGAAACTCTTGGTTATTAGATTAATGGCTAATTAGCACTTCCCTGAAAATTCACACCACTGTTTGCTCTAAATAAGCCCGTATTAAATGACTGGACTGTCGCTTGCATGCCTTGTTCTCGTGATGGGAACTGACCCCTGCAATTTCAAGAAAATCAATAAAATTCTCAGTGCTTTATTACAGAGTGCTTGAAATAGAAACAGGCAGAGGGGGTAGCCCTGACAGCCAATTGGCTATAGCTCATACCACATGGGCGGAAGTGCTTTGAGGAATGAGTCCCCGATTTGATTTACAGCCAGCTGGATTCTTACCATGTCTCTCCCTTGTTCTCTTTCCCCATATTTCCTGTCCGTCTAATAACAGCACAATGCCCCCAAATGACCTTTTAAAGAAATAGAAACTGTACATTTCACATTACCTTATATAGTATTCGCAGGGGTCAGAGCTCAGTACTGCTTCTTTTCTTACCTCCCGCTGGCTTGTGTGCAGCAAAAGCCTTTCAGTCTGTCATCTGCTTTGCTGAATTGCTCAATATTCCCAGAATTCAATACCTGTGTGTGTGTGTGTGTGTGTGTGTGTGTGTGTGTGTGTGTGTGTGTATGTGTGTGTGTGTGTGTGTGTGTGTGTGTGTGTGTGTGTGTTTTGTTTGTGTATTTATACTCATATAGTGGGGACATAAGGAGAATCTGTTAGTACAAGTTAAACTTGTAGGGGTGTGTGTGTGTGTGTGTGTTTGTGTGTGTGTGTGTGTGTGCTGGTATTACTCATATAGTGGGGACATAAGGAGAATCTGTTAAGTACAGTTAAACTTGTAGGGGTGATGTGTGTGTGTGTGTGTGTGTGTGTGTGTGTGTGTGTGTGTGTGTGTGTGTGTGTGTGTGTGCTGGTATTACTCATATAGTGGGGACATAAGGAGAATCTGTTAAGTACAAGTTAAACTTGTAGGGATCTGAGTCTCCTTTGGAAGCAAAAACCAAGCCCCCTTTATATGAATCATGAAATTTTAGGTTGAAGATGGAAACTGTTTTCACATGTGAGCTCAGGAAAATGTCAGGACATTTAGGTCAGGGATGTTAAACTCATTTTACATCATAGGCCACATACAGCCCACTTTAATCTTAAGTGGGCCGGACCAGTGAAACTCCCCTTTCTGTCAGTATAAAGAAGTTGTTTAATTATACATTTAATCCTTGAGATATCTTAATATTAGAAAAAGGGGTGCAATTTCGAATGTATGTCTCAGTTTTTTTTCAATATGGTAGAGAAATGCTGCTGCGGTAAATGTCAGAAATTTGTCACCAGGACTCTGAAATTGTAAGAAATAAACGTGTCAAATTACAAAAACGTGAATCCATGTGTACAGTGGATGGATACACAGTGTATTCTGTGTATCCGTTGTAAATAATAGAAATTATAAAGGGAGAAAAAACAACTTTTCCTTGGTTTTATTTTTTTATGTATTACCCAGTTACTTTGGTGTAGCATGTGGGAGGTCTTTGTCAGTAAAGATAAAGCTGTAAAACATTACACCTTCCAATGATGTTCAATGGGGTCGGGCTGGAGTCTTCATCAGGACGTGTCTGGCCCCCCGGGCCTTATCTTTGACACCTCAGGTTTAGGTTGTGATACTGTCAGACTTTTTCTTTGTCACATGTTGATACTCTGTGTGGTTTTAGACAGGGGATCTGACTAGAGCTTGCAGGAAGCAGAAAGCTGGATGATTGGGAAGCCAACAAAATGAACATGGTTCAGTGTGCAAAGCATCATGCGTTTGTGTTCTGGCATTCAACTCAATATTAAGCTTAGGGCAATAGTGCATGTGTGTAAATGGCTATGGGTTTTTTTAAGTGTTTTTTTTTTTATACCAAAGAAACCTGCATGGAGCTATAATACATAGTTGAGCCTTAAAATGAAGGGGACACAGCCTATTAAGTATAGAATAGTCTAAGTATATATTATTTACTTTACTACATATCACTGCTCAGTGGGTTATTTATGGTTCATTTATACTTAGAATTTCTGACTTTTTGCATTTTGCTAAATTATAATAGAGCACTTCACTCTCAGACTGCTCACAGACGGCTTACTTGTGATTCCTAGAGTTTTTCCTTCCTACTGTTGCCAAGTGCTCGCTTGCTGTCTCATTGTTGGGGTTTCTCTCTACACTGTATATTGTATGGCCTTTACCTCACAAAATAAAGGGTCTCGAGGTAACTGTTTTTGTGATTTAGAGCTGTATAAATAAAACTGAATTGAATTGGATTTTCTCAGTCTCTCATATCATTGTGGAGGAATTTTGGTCCCACTCTTCTTTACAGCATTGCTTCAGTTCATTGACGTTCACATGTCTATGCACAGCTCGATTAAGGGCCTGTCACGTCATTTCATTCAGGCTGAAGTCTGGACTTTGACTGGGCTGTTGCTGCACCTTGATTCTTTTCTTTTTCAGACATTCTGTTGTAGATTTGCTGCTGTGCTTGGGATCATTGTCCTGTTGCATGACCCAGTTAGAACTTTGCCTGTCAGGCAGATGGCTTCACATTTGACTGTAGAACACTTTGGTGTATAGAGGAGTTTGTGGTCGACTCAATGACTGCAAGGTGGCAACATCCTGTGGCTGCAAAACAAGCCCAAACAATCAGTCCTCCAGCACAGCGCTTGACAGTGGATATGAGGTGGCTGTGCCACAGTGCATTATGGGCAAACATCTGTCCAAAGGACATTGTTCTAGACGTGCTGTGCATTGTTCAGATGCAACTGTGTAAACCTAACCTGTCCTGCCATGTTCCTTTTAGAGAGAATAGACTTTCTCCCAGCAACTGTTCTACTGTCATGAACTTTAACATTTAACTTGCTGACTGAGGCCTGGAGAGTCTGCAGTATAGCCTTCGGGATTTTATTTTATTTTATTTTGCAGCCTCTCTAAGCATTACATGGTCTGACCTTGGGGTGATTTTGCTTGGTTCACCATTCCTGGAAAGATTGTGGCATTGGGTTATCACACACCTGAGTGCTCTTGACCAGCAAACTGCCAAAACATTTGCTTTTATAGAGGTGCTCACACTTGCTGATACTGAATTATTCAAATGCATTTGTATAGCTGCAGCTGGTTGCTGCTTAACTTTTTAATTGCTATGGAAGCAGTAAAGGCGTACTTATGTTTTCTATTTACATTACTTGCCCCTTTTTTTTCCTCTGTCCGTCTCTGTTACTTGTATCCATGTTTGCGAATCACTGATCTAAATTCTTGATTAATCAACAAAAATCAGCACAATTTGTTATGTTTGATTGCATTACAGACTTCTGTGTCCCTGTTTTCCCAGTTTTCTCTCTGAACAAGCATATGTGGATACAGCAAAAAACCTAGAGAGTATATTTATGCGTCTGTGTGCTCGATCCCTGGTGGTCAGCATAGATGGAAGTGTGGCCCTGCCATATAACGTCATTAAATATGCAGCATTTGCTTGTTGATATATCATGACCCTAAACCTGCAACTCAGCTAAACGTCTGTTGCCGCTGGTACGTTGTTTTAAATGAATAACATCAGTCGTTGATATATAATTGTAACCCACTGATAAATCAAGCGGCAGAAACATGTTGCAAGGCTCAAATCTTTTACATGGAAACACTTTTGAGCAGTGTGATATTGACGAAAACAAAGCTAATCACACTTGCTGACAAGAAATAATGTGACCCAGTTTTGAAGTTTATTCTGTAACGGGGCATATTTCAGCTCAGTCTATGCTCATATATTCAGATAAGGCTTTGGCAACTTTCTGATGTGTCCTCGAGAACAGATAAAAAAGACGCCACTCAGTCGCAGATTAAAAGAGACTAATCTCAGAGGCCGCTGGATCATTTATAGCCCTTGAGGCCTTACCAACACTGAGAGACCTACTAAACACAGTGTACACAACATCTACTCCAAGTCTGTCTAGCTGAGGAGAGGGATCCCGCTTCCTTTGTCTTCCTGAGTTTTCCTGCAGTTTAATTTTCTGTTTTTTGCATTTTAGGGATTTTTTTTTTTCTTGTCTGAATTTCCTGTCTAATGTTGGAGGATGCTGTTTGCGTCACATTTGTGATATTGAGCAATACGGTTGCATTTTAATTCGGCTCTACGCGATAAATAATTAAATGCGTCTGAAAAAAATATTTGATAGTATTTACAAAACAAACTTTTGTGGTGTTCAGAAGCTAAATGTAATAAAACATGTATTCATTACGTGCTATACTGAAATTATGAATACTTTTTATTGTTTTATCCTTCTGAAGTTTTAACATATTTTGGGGAGTTAAGAGTACTACTAGTTTAAAGATGTGACCTGATTGGCCTAAAGAATGAATTAAATAATCAGTAATTAGTAGACAATGAATATAATCGTTACTTAAATGCCTTATTATGGGGTACTTGCAAAAAATAGCCTGTGTCCCCTTTGGGTTGAAACTAGAACAGAGGGGGAACTTGAATTGTATGAACTGAAATGTTATTGCCGTCACCCCCTCTTGTGTGGTCACAGGTCTTAGGCATGAATAAAACATGATATTGACACAACAATCTAAGTCCAGTGATTGAGTACCAAATCACCCTTTCTACCTTTGTGAGTCTATTTGGCCTGCCAGTTTCAGAGGGTAAAAAATTAATCATCCAGGCTGTGGAACTTGTTCAGCAGAAGCTAATTAAGAGAAAAGAGCTCAGAAGACCCCAGAGTCACGGCCTCTACCTTACGGCTTACGATTTAGTGTAAACGCTTTGTAATGCCTACTCTTTCCAGGAAGTGTTACCTTTGAACAAATGAGTCCTTGACTTGTCACCCCGCTCCTTTATTCTCATGCTCAGAGATAAGCCAATGCAAACGATCCATGGATGGGATTGCTGTTCTATCTTCCTTGCAACTGCTGGCCTTGACTGAGTCTATTTCCATTATCCCGCCCATTGATTTGCTCTAGCGCCTTTGTCACAGCAGTGCTGTTAATGTAATTGAACGGGGCTTCTTTTTTTCCTCTTCCTCTGTCCCCTTGGCATGAGTACCCACACACATATACATATTTACTCACACCCATTCTCTCTCTCTCGCTTCCCAGATGTTGCCAGGGCTATTGAGCTGCTGGAGAAGCTGCAGGAGTCAGGCGATGTTCCCGGTCACAAGCTCCAATCTCTGAAGAAAGTCCTTCAGAGTGAGTTCTGCACAGCCATCAGAGAGGTGAGTCACTGCTGCTCTGTGAACACCAACAAGAATTTAGATTGTTTTTCTTGTGTGGGGCTCCTTTGTCATGACCTTTCCCATCTGTCTTCTGTACTGGACCTTTAGTAGAATTTGTGCATAATATGTTTTTGTAATTTAAAACAAAACAATACAAAAAGATAAAATGTGGGAACAATAAGCTGAACTCAGGCGTGACTTTTGCAATGGCTTTATCCATCTAACTCCATTTCTTATTCCACAGGGCTAATGACCCATAAGAGCTTGAAGCACCAAAGACAAGCATTATGTAGCTTTTCTTGAAAGGGCACATGGGCATTGTTAGGAATACCAGCAGTGCAGAGACCCATACGAATAATCTCAACATCTAAACCACAATGAGACAGGAATGTAATTCACTTTTAGATATACATAAAGGGGATAAATAAATATATTAAAAATAGGTTGTCTGGTTATACCCCACCATCCATCATGTGTCTGTGGATGTTGGTTTCTTGGATAACGTTTTAAAAAGAGCTACCTTTAAAAAAAAAAAGAAATTCTCAATACTATTACAAAGACTGACATTCAGCCTAATAATTCAACAATTCATGTTTACGTACTGAGTAATTTTTCTATGGGTTAGGGGTATAAAGGATGTCGAATTCCTGGTTTAATTTGGCTCAAAATGAAAGCTTAGAGGACGTCTTCAGTAAAACTGTCATTTTTTTTCAAGAATGTAAAAACTTGTATACAACACCATCTATTTCTCTTTTTCAAAATTTGCGTTAAACGCAGGCACACTTGCCAGTTTATTTAATATCAATCAGTATCAAACATCTGGTATATATTTGCTGACATTTTCTGCTGTGTAACAGACAGTCAGACAGGACCACTATTGGTATTTATTGATGATTGATGATAATGAAAGTTTAAATGAAAATTTAAAAAGTAAAGAAGAGACACCATTTATGTTTCTACTGTTGACATTGCATAGTTTGCCCACCTGAGGGCACTGCGACTTCCGTTTTGGTAAAGCATGGCCAGCTAATGTGAGCAAAGTCAGGCAGAGAGTATAAGAGTAAACAAATAACTTTACAAAACAAAAGGTTATGGAGTTTTTCTTCCAGCTGTTGCCAACAATGTTTATGTATTTTGCATTTGAAAGAAAAAGATATCGATATTGGAAAATACTGAAATATCGGATTTTGAAATCACTAAATTTCGGTAGGAGGAGTGGTCTTAGAAATTCTGTCACTTGGGCTCTAAGTAGTTCATTTAAAAGAAATGCCACTGCGATTTGTTGGCTTACTTTGAAGATTATCTTGACGTGGTTACTTATAACTTTAAGCGTATTATTATCTGTGGTGCTTGAAAGGCTTGATAGTAGCAAGAGCACTGATTCTGAGTCCTGTAAGCTCCATCAGACCCAAGGAAATAAAAACAGCAGATAGTCACCTTGTGTTTTTCAAATGAATTTGACACCTGACTTGACATCCAAATCTCTAAACAGCTTTTCGCTCAACATATTTCATATCTTGGCCGAAGGTGAGAAGTAACATTACCTGATAGTTTTATATAATGCAGTGGTGCCAAACTGTGCTGTCAGGTCACTGTAAGTGCCTTGAAACTCAAACCCAAAGCCCACAGTAAGCCTGGAGCAACAACAAGAAAATCAGAGAGTGTAACTTTAAGGCATTGCTGAGCTGCATCAATCAACAAATGACTGCAGCATAATGAAAATGTCAGAGCTTATCGCGCTGCCTTATTACAGCTAGAGCTGAACAGCAGAAGTCAGAGGCACAGTGGGTTTTTGACTGCATAACCCCCCCCCCCACACACACACACACACATTTAAATGTTCACAGGGCCAGAAAACATCATGAGCATTTCATTAAGTCTAAGGTTTGATAAGCTCGTTAAACTGAATTTTAATTAAGCGAATCACTGTTAGGGACTGGTTTCAATCGTATTTTACGGGGATGAAGTAAAATGTGAATCGTGAAACTGAAGTTCTTGTTTTTCTCCTCTTGTTAAAATGCTTTCATTCTCATGCACGCAAAACAACCACCCACTGATCCGTCATCTTGAGATCATTCATCAAGACGGCGGGGGTAAAAGGCAAACAAGAGCGTTCGCTCTACGTGGCGCGGCTGCACAGGCTGATAACAACAGATCTTGTGTGTTTAGTGTTCTGTCTGTTGTGATATACTTTAGCACTACCCAGTGACATGGATTTGTTAAGTAAACAGCAGTTTGAAGAGCAGGGAAGCAGATGACAGAATGGCCTCTGTGCTGCAAGTTAATTGTGAACAAAGTGAACATGTAATTTGTTCTGGAATGAAAGACAATTAGCGGACTTCATCGGTATGTTGGGAAGAGCGCCGCTGTATTTTCTGAAGAGAATTGTGTTGTAAATTAAGTAGACATGCAATAAGATTTTACTGCTGCAGGGCAAAAAATAACCATAATATGTTTTGGAAAATCAGTGATATGGGGAATTGTAAGCCAGCTGCTGTAATTTGCACTTTATAAAACTTACTTTCTCAGCTTGTACTTGTTACTTAGAAGTATATATGGGGTAAACAAAATAATAAAGAAGGTCTTAAAATCTGAAGATAAATAATTGCATAAAATATTTTGTCATTTGTTTAAAATATGAAGAAAACGATGAGTATGACACTTCTGTATTTAACAAGATCTCACCATTTCTTTTACTTTAACAGAGCATAATTAAATGCCATTTTATGCATTAACTGCCATTAGGGTACTGTGATTGATTAAAAAAAAAAAAAAAAAAAAGCTGGTCCGATGTATTATAACATACATAATTTATTTAATTAATCAATTTTTTTTAAATGTAACATAACTTTTGTCAAAGATGCCTCATATTTTCAGACTCTTACAGTTGTCCCATCCACTTTCTGTAACCACCTGTAGGTAAAGCAGCTTTCTTCTGAATGGCTGTGCTTCGTAAGCTGAATGTTTCAGGATCACTTGGGTGGGGCTTCTGTGCTAACATCCAGAGCTGTGTGCATGAGATGACCATGGTATTTAGCCTTACTGACATCATACTGATCTAAGAGTAGAAAAAACTGTCTAGATCAAAGTGGTTACAGCACTCTGATGGTTAAGTGTCTACACGTGTTGATAGAATGTACTGTGCAAACACTGTGAGACACCTACCAGTTCTTTATATTTAGCTTACAAGAACGCTGGCTTTGTTCTATTTTTTAAAACACCCTGGAGCTATAGTTGTCCAGGCTTTCTGAAGCACTTTTAAAGTTTTTATCTACAGCAGATGAACAGTATCTGAAAGTCGTGCCTGATGCATGGCCTGAAAGATGCATCTAGCCCTTCAATTTGTCCTTCTACTGTCAGAAATGGTCTCAGCGGAAGGGTGGCTACCAGAAAAGAAGAGAAACGGGGAGAAAAGGCTGAGGTATGCCAAAGAACTGGACTGAAAAAATCAGTGTGAACGCGTTTTTTGAAATGTCTGATTCGGATTGATGTCATTATAGACAGAGGAGATCAGGACAGAGTCAGCAGTGAGTGCAACATGGTGGAGGCTCAGTCATGTTGTGGGGCTGTATTTCAGTCAGTGGTGTTGGGGATCTTGGAAAAACTGATGGAATTATGATCCCAAACACACTGCCAACGCAATAAAAACATACCTGGATAGAAAAACACACAATGGGAAACTATCAGTCATTGCCTGGCTTCCCCAGAGCCTGGACTGAACATTTTTGTAGTGTGGGATCATGTAGAAAAGACTTCCAAAGAATGTCCTTCAAGAACCCAGAGGAGCTGTTCGTGAAGATGAATTCAAGATATGACAAGAACACCTGGCTAAGACAGTTCAGGTTGTGTCGAAGACTAAAGGGAGTCATACTGAATATTGGCTCGTTAGACTTGTACAAACTTTGTATTTGCCTTACATACCGCATATCCATCTATGTTTGCACATGTTTTGATAAATCACTGCCACTTTTCCCATTTTATATAACAAAATATAAAGAAATTAGGGGTGGCTGAAGACTTTTGTACTGTACTATATGCATATATGTGTGACAGAAAATAAGGTAAAGCACGAAAGGTCCCTTTTAGATCAAGGAAACACATCAAAAAGGAGTGTCATGCAGAGTCTGTAGAGGATGATAAAATGTGATATTTGACAAGACATCCAATTTGAACGCCCTTTATAGTCGCAGTTTAATCAGTGAATGCTGGAGATCATTAATTTTTCAGCTTTTGTCTAGACAAATAGAAAAGTAGAAAGTTCGCCAACACCAGCAATGACACCAATGATCAGAAATTAATTCTGATCAAATGTTACGTAAAACCCATGAAAACATGCAACAGAAGGGATGGGGAATAGTCTTCTGTTCTGCTCTGCTCTGGCCAGCTTGGGGAAGCCTGGCACGTCCTGGCACCAACTGCCCGTCTGGCAACCAGCTGACTGATCCCAGTGCCAGTCACTGGAGTGCAATGACAGTGATTCTCAAAAACCTCATAAAAGAAGAGCACGGCAGCAGCAGTAGTTGCTGTTTGCCAAGAGCCAAAGATGCGAAGCACTTCACCCACAAAGAGCTGGCTAAACACAGTCACCAGGGAAACCATCAGAGATGCTGTGGGATTAGTGGGCTGCAGCGAGGACGACTGTGGCTTATAGTCAATGACACATTTGGAAAACCGACGCACTACAACAGCATCTCTCTGTAGTGCTGAGCCAGCTGGAGGACCATTTATAAGTGGTGGTTGTTGCATACTGTAGATTATTACCATTATTATGCGGCGCATTAAATGAGGTCATGTAGTGGAATATCACAGCTCTCAACAGCTGTGTCCTCTGATGCTCTGTTTGCATCAGGAGCAGTTAGCAGAGACAATCTTTGAGTGAAAGGGAATCTCAGTGGGAAAGTAGCAGTTAGGCTGGATTTAATGGTCTGAAATATTAACGCTTTTTTTGATATGTTTGTTTGTGACAAGAGAAAGCAGCTACAGCCACAGGGTTCATTTTTTCTGTCTGGTGATGTCTTCTTCTCACACACAGCCTGCCTTTATTTCAGTCTGTCAATAGGTATTGAAAAATGTTTTTTTTTAATAATTATTTGAACCGGTAGCTTGTACATAAAGGAAGAATGTAGGCCCTGTAACCCTCTGTAACAGTGCCCTGCTACTATCATGACACTTAACTCAACTGGACGAAGGATGGTGAAGATGGGGCTGCCAGGCAGTACGAGAAAAGCATGATCCCATAAATGATTCATGGATGTAGTAAAGGAAGACTGGTGTGATGTTGGTGTCATAGAAGAGGATGCGAGGGATAGGATGAGATGGAGGCAGAAGATTTGCTGTGGTTACCGGAGAACAAGAAGAAGAAGAAGAAGAAGCAGAAGAAGAAGAGAAATGTTGCACGCAGCTGAAAAACTAGTCCTAGTCAACTGATTCCACAATTGTGAATTTCTGTACTATTACATGTATTTTGAGTGTAAGACAGCACTTGACAGTTGTCTGTATGTATGCAAGACTTTGTACATACATCACCTCTGGATGTTACTGGATGTTTATGTATAGCATGTAGCTGTCTCCAGGTTATAGGCAGCAATTTCTTAAAATTTTTCTTTGTTGTTCTTATAGGTAGCAGTTAATTACTGCAAGTAACGCGTTACTGTAATCCGATTACTTTTTTCAAGTAACGAGTAAAGTAAGGGATTACTTTTGCAAAAACGGTAATTAGATTACGTTACTTTCCCGTAAGCACACTGCATTACTGTGTTACTAAAACCGTGATTTTTTTGCGAGAATGTCTCATGACAGTGACGTAAGCGAGTGCGACGTTTGTGACAACAGCTGTGTGCAGATCAACAATGGATAATATATCGAGTGCGGGAGAGAGTATGAGCGTGCAGCGTTTAAAGCGTGGAAGTACTGACCTTACTTTGAGTTTGATTCCATAAAAAGTGACAAAAACATTAGTGTCCGTTGTGCGTGGGAAGAAAACTTCTTTTTACAGCGAAAAAACCCCTAAACTTCCAACAAGCACCGAACCGACGTAATTGGAAATCACAGAGAAACTTGCGGATTCTTCCACTGACCGCTGCGGCACACCTGCACCAGGGTAAACCTCCGCCTACCCCACTCCTGCTTTACAGGTGAAAATAGAGCAACAGGACCGCTGAGTCTTTGACTTTATTTATTTCCTGCTGTGTTTTAAAATGGTAAATGGACTGGTTCTTATATAGCGCTTTTCTACTCTTCTGAGCACTCAAAGCGCTTTACACAACTTGTGCATTCACACAAGCACATTTTTCCTAGGTGCTTTCTAACTGACATTCACACACATTCATACTCCGATGAATGCATCGGAGAGCAATTTCGGGTTAGTATCTTGCCCAAGGATATTTGGCATGTAGACTAGGGGAAGCCAGGAATCGAACCACCAACCTTCCGATCAGTAGATGACCTGCTCTACCACCTGAGCTACATCCATGTTAGTGGATGACAAGGTAACTGTCAATATGAAGAATGGACGGCAGGGAAAAGATCCAGTTCAGCAGTGTTAGAGATAAATGACAACGAGACAGAGTTTGATGAGCTGGTGTTTTACTTGCATCTATTTGAAAGAGTGAGTGTAAACACAAAAAATATTTTATTTTATGTGCTGGAATGTGCAGAAAATAGGTTTAAATGTTAAACTAATTTCTTCCAGTCAGAGAATGTTGCATATAATTAAATTTTTGCTTGATGCATAAAGTTAAAAGATTAAAACTAATAAAACAAGTTTTAAAAAGAGACTTTTCCATTTGATTACATTTTGTATGATGGATTATGCAGAAAAAGTAGAATTGGGCTGAAAGATCTATCGCTTTATCACCTATTCAGGTTGTAAATCGTGTTTTTAAAAAGTAACTAAGTAATTAATTACTTTTGAAAATAAGTAATCAGTAAAGTAACGGGATTACCTTTTGGGGGAAGTAATCAGTAATTAGTTACTGATTACTTTTTTCAAGTAACTTGACCAACACTGATTACCATTAACTGAAACATTAAAAGCAAACCTGAAAAAAAAAATACAAAATCCCCACTGCTTTAATTTATTTGTCTATTTCTTGTCTTTCTTTGCTTCTTGATTTTTATCTCTAATATCTCAGATGTCTGAATATTACAGAGGAAGAAATAAATCAGTACTTTTAGCCACAAAATGATACCATAATGCAGACAACAAATGCTCATTGTCATGGAATACCTATGTAAAGTGATTGTGAAATCTTGGGAAGTAGCTTTTTACGCTATAATGGCAGTAATTTCAACTCACTAAAAGGGAAAAAATATCTTTGTAATTCTAAGAAAAACCCACTGCTTTTTAATCCAAAGGAAAATATACTCAGAACTGGTTTTTAACTAGATCAGTTTTTCACTTTGGAGCTGTTTAAAAAATTCCTCTCTGTAATCATATTCTAATTCATTTTCACTCACCATAAAACGCAGGTTAAAATAGCTCAACCCTCGCCTTGTACATTTTGATCACGCTCACCTTGTGGGATTTCATTATCACAGATGACCTTTCTTTCCAGTACAAACTTTATCCTGTAATCTATGATATGATTCCTTTTCTTACACACATATTTGAGTTGGCTCATTTCAGAGACAGGGGAGGGGACACTAATCTTGTCTATGGAGTATAAACCTGACTTCCTACTATATGTCTGCGTCAAGAGAATTTGCAAAACATGAATCAGCCTTGTTAGTGGATGACAAGGTAACTGTCAATATGAAGAATGGACGGCAGGGAAAAGAGCCAGTTCAGCAGTGTTAGAGATAAATGACAACGAGACAGAGTTTGATGAGCTGGTTGTCTTCCCCTCGCCACGTTCATCGATGGTGTGGGGGAGAGTCTTGTGTCGCAGCATTAGTTTCACTGCAACACCCTGAATGAGTTGTCCGGGTCAATCAGCCTTGCAAATGGGAAAGGAAGGACACAAGATGAGATGACTGGAAGTGCTAACCAGCTGGAAATGATGGAAGGGAGTGATGTGCGGGATATTGGGTTAGACGGAGCCACGTGACCAATACAGGAAGTGCAATAAGCAGGCTCAGAGCGGCCACGTTTTTCATCAGCTTTGAAATTGCAGTTGATTTTCCACTTCAGCAGAGATTTTCAGTCAGCATAATTGACTGGGATTTGTGTTGATTCCGTCACAATGCCTCCGACTCCCACATCACATTAAGTTAAAGGATGAAAGGTACATTAAGTCAGTCTGTTCGAGCTCTATATTTTCCCTCGGTGTCATGGTTTGCACCACTGAGACGCTAACTATAATGGTTTTCATCCTTAACAAAACTACATTAACCAGACTAAGACCTCCTTTTTCCCCACCCCCCGTCCACCCTCTCCATCTCTCACTAGACAAAACAAGAAGCCGTGTTCCTAAGAGGCACTGCATCAATATTCCCTGTAGGCATCCCTTCCGAGATGGGCTTTGTGATGCTGGTATTCTTTTAGAAAGAATGTGTTTGTGTCCACTTCACCATTAAAACCAGGAATGTGTGGCAAACTAAGCAGAAGGGAGCCATGTAGGGGAGGATGGAGTGGCTGTATTGATGTTGTTGGAAGGACAGTGAAGACATTTGGTTAAAGGAAAGGGGAATTGACAAGATGCCTGCAGGAAAGCTGGCCTTTTTAGAGCAAAGTGCACCCACCACAAGAGGAGGCTGACATTCAAAAGCACAAAGCTGTTAGTCCCATTTTTGGCTCTCTGCAGGGCACTGCAACCAATCAGGTTAAATATGAAGGGAGATATCAACTGTGGATCTTCAGAGCACTGTTATTTAAATATGACGAATAAATAAGCCAGGACATATTATATATTAATATTTTTTTATAGAAAAATCAGTGAACTTGGGAATGGGCTTATATAGTTCAAGGTCAACAAGCTTGTCTTTAGACTGGAGGAAGAAGTCTGTGTACCTGGAGGAAATCCACACAGACACAGGGAGGGCATGCAGACTCCTCATGGAAAGATATTGACCATGTAACAATTGGGCTAACCACTGCAACGCCTTGCTGCTTGTGGTATGGATATATTAGTCATTGTTTATAAGAAAATAAAACACTTAGGGTCAAGATGCCCTGCATGAGCTCTGCTGCTCAACTCGTGAAACAGCAAGGGAGGAACTAGGAAATAATCGAACCATCAGCCAGTTCAGAAGGCTTTTTTTAAATTATCTGTTCAGTCAGAGTGGACACTCAATGTTCCACTGTTCCAAAAAAGAAATTCTGCAAATGGTCGTCCTTATTTAATTTAAATCTTCAGCTGATATCCATCCACTTATTTTCCCAAATTACAGCACAGGCTAAATAATTCAGCACTCTTCTTCTCTTTCCTCACACCAGAAGTGTTGTATCTGAAGTTCCCAGAGTTGCAGTTACTTTGGCACACCGTATGTGGTATTGCTATGAACATTAAGCAGTAGAAGTAACAGTGAAAGATGGACATGATTTCGAGTCATATTGGATAAAACATTAAGTCCATTTTGTAAATTTTAGTTACGTAGGAGTCAGAAAAGAGGAAAAACACTTTTCGAGGCTTCAAAATGGCACCTTAGTGTCTATCTTTTATACTGTCGATAGATATTATAGGTGTTTTGCCTGTAAATGACTAGTGGGTGAGTAAAGTGACGTATTTAACTAAAACAAACTCTTAGGTTTTTCCAAAGAAAAGTGGACATTACCCTTATATTGGCCAAAAGAAAAGTTGAATCCAGTTGCTGCTCCTCATTACTTGGATGTGTGTTTCAAACCAGTTCTTGGCATCTACGTCTGCGTATCTTTGAGCACTGGTCCGTGTTAAGTTGATTTTGACATTTTTCCAAACTAGTATTTTGCAATTGTCCTCTGAGTCAGTGTTTCCCATCCACTCTGCCGGCCCACATAGGTGTGGCGTGGAAGATTATCTGGCTCCACCTGATTAATACCCTAAGCGACCGGCGTGAGTAACGGGCAGAACAATTACATTATCCTCCCCTAGAGGGCGGTACAACTACCTGCTCTAATTAAATGGGTTGCCAACCGCCAGTAAAACAGTAGAAGTCGCAGAAGAAATTACATCATAGTCATGCTGTGAGTGAGACAACGAAGCCCGTAATAGCAATGGATAAATATTTGAAAAGAAAAAGTAGTCGATCTGACCTGGGTCCTAGAAAAAAATACAGACCGGGGAAAAATTATCAGTATGCTTTTTGTGACATTTTTGTTTGGTGGTGTGCCGTGTGATTTTTCTAATGTGAAATATGTGCCGTGGCTCCAAAAGGTTGGGAAACACTGCCCTGAGTAATTTAACTAAAGCTTTCACCACACCACCAGGGGGCAGGATTACCAGAGGGCGTGGCGTGCGTTTTTCCACTCTTGCCTTCTGTTTTTGATTGTTTTCTGTGATTTTATTCTTCTTTGTGTGTGCTGACATTTACCTCGTTTTCTTAAGAGGCTTTGCCTTTTGTCAGGCTACAATTCTAAGCAGAAATAGTGCTTAATGAATTACAAGGGTAAATACTTTACTGTGTTCTCTTGTGGTATAAACTGGTATTACATGAAAGCGCAGCACAACCCTACTTCATCTTCAATCTTCATATCTTGTCAACACAATACGCAGATAAATGGATCATATATTCATGGAAGCTGTTTCTTCACATTTAATTACACATAACAATTAAACTATATTACACTCATGAATTTACAATAAGCACTTTAAAAATACTTTTTAAGCGCATTATTTTAGTCAACCCTTCTGAGACTTTATCTGTGAAATAGTTGACTGTTTTTTTTTTATCCATTGATGAGGATCAGGGGATCCAAAAGTGAGATGTTGGCCACCCTTATGCTCACCTTGGCCATTTTGATGCATCAGCGATATATACTGAGAGAAACCTGAGAGTTTTTTATTTTCTGGGTATCATTATTTTTCGGCTCACTGCTGTGCCGCCTTCTCAGAATATGCCAAGTATTTCATACGCATTGCAGTGCTATCTGTAACGTCGTGTTTGAATAGAGCCATTACTAAACATTTACATAACAGAGACCATGTTTTAAGGACCAAAATGCTTTACTTTCACAGATAGATAAAGCCCATTTTTCCTACAGACTTCTTGTCTTATAGGTGCTAAGAGAGAGCATTAGAGACTGTTATGGACTGAATAAATAGCTGTAATTAGGACTTGCTGTAGTGTTTTTCTAACAAAGGGATAAATGAGAGAGAAATGAAGCTACTGTGTAGTAAGATAGAGGCAAGAAAAACCTTTTGTGGCATTTATAAAGCTGTGCTAAGCCTCAAAGTGCAAAGGTGGAAGAAGTCCTCAGGAAAAGGTGTCACTTGGGAGTGGTGTGTGTGTGTGTGTGTGTGTGTGTGTGTGTGTGTGTGTGTGTGTGTGTGGACTGCAGGCTCCTCTTATCAAAATGCATCAGCGGCACCATGAATCTACAAAAACATGTTGCGCTCTGAAGTGCACCCTCAAAAGCTAGTCATTTGGTCTTTGAGATTCATGAGCAAACAAGCCGACAGGAGCTCAGGGATATTTTTTTCCATGCTCTTGAGATCTCTACATACAAATATCTGAAGGTTTGCATCCTATGAGTATACACCCTTTTGACGATACAGAAAAGCAAGGCCCTTGTAATGTTTTTGCAGGGATACGTCAGAGCTGCCTGCCACATTCACCTCCAACAAGCTGCTCTGCTGCGATGAGAGACGTCATCCAGGAAGTGGAATCATTATTTTATTTCTGAGCCATAATATCCAACATAGCATACACATTCATTCCAAGTCTGCTTTGCATTGAGAAGCTGTTGTTTTTCTGCTGAGAAACATTCGTCAGTTCCATTAAAACGCAGTCACTTATTCGTTGAGTTAATTGCAGATGCCATAAATGTGAGATTAAAACAGCTAGATGATAGTTAGAGAATCTTTCCACTGAAATCAATGCTGCCATTACGGTATTTAATCGAGTCATTTGCAAAGGCAGGCCTTGTGTTACGCTGCCATCCCGGGGTGGCAGTCACACCTCAAGGCAATGTTTGGAAAGTGCACTGGCAAGTTGCTGCTTTCTGAAAACTATCTTACAAACAATGCACACAAACTTGACTGATGTTAAACTCCTGATTTCTCTCTGTGCAGGTAATGGGTATGTCTGGTTCAGACGTTCTCTTTAATGTAAAGAAAAAAGTAGCAGGCAGTGAGCAACATTGCAGGCAGAAAAATGGGACTGTTTGTCATCAGCCAAAAAGATTTCAGTCATTATTTTATGACCTTTATTTTGAGGTTCATATTTTTATTCGTAGACTCTAGCAGGGGCAGCACAATGGTGCGCTGCTTAGATCCGAGAGAAGAAAAACTCCCTAAAATCAAGGATTTAGAGCAGACTGAAGTCTGAGCTTTACTTCAACATATCCCGATCTCATCATCATTAGAAACTATGCCCATTGTTAATATGAGCATACACAGCTGAATTAGTTTACATGTAACATATCCTTGGATTATATTTCTTATTATGTGACCGTAGCACTGGGTGAGATTTCTGACTACTCTATAGCTGCAAAACATACACAAATTAGATCAGGCTGTTTGTTTTAGTGTGTGAATTGGTACTCCTCTAGTATATCTTCAGTTACCGCATGTTACCCACGAGTCAACATTGGCTATGGTCTCCTCTTTTATAGTCTCCGAACAAGTCTGCTTGTAAGGTTTTCTTAAAAGCCACATCTAAACAGGAAAGGTCAGCTGTCTGCACTTATTCTGTCTGCTTCAGCAAATAGAAAACTTTTTTTTTACCCAGATGGACATGCTCACTAACCCGTGTTTTAGCACCGGCTCAGTCCCGGCAGAATCTGTTACTTCTTGTTCTGTTGACTTTTTATGCTGTCTGTAACACCACAATATGCCTCGTTTGTCAACATGAAAGTTTAAAGGAGACAGAGTAAGTAATCCCTGTAACCCCAAAGCTCAGGCTTTAGACAGTTTTCAGACAGAGCCTCTGTTTCAGACAGTTCTGATCTACCTTTTAGGTCAGTGAGAGGGGATATTCCTAATATGGTCATCTCAGGAAAACCGGTCTGGCCAGGTGCACAGAATTCCCACCCATTTGTTGTTCAAACTCTCTGTTAATAAGGGACAGGAAGAAAACTTGCTTAAAGAGAGGGAATTGGGAGCTAAAAGGATGGATGAACTTGGGGTTATTTTGAATCGTGAATCATGCAGACCTACTCTGGTAGAGTCCAGAGTCTCCCCTTTAATATACATTAACAAAAGAAGAACATCTGACTTTTTCTACAGTAACAGAAATTCTTCTCTGTCTGCATCAACGCAAAATTCTCTCTCCCTTATCTGTCTAGCTGCTGATAACACCAGCGTGTTTGCAGAAAGTCATCGTGCCGGATCGTAATAGGATTTTCTGTTACAGGATGTTATTAAATACAAAGGCTTGAGCGAGGCCCTATCACTTGAGGGTTACTTTGAAATACTAGGAGCAATATTACTGCTCATAGATTAGGGATCAGTCTATGCCATGTGCTTCCTGAGAGTTTGCTATTGTACACATGCAAGTGTGCACAGCCTTCTGTGGAAGGAAACCATTATTTGACTATGAAAAGAAGAGTTTGAGCTCATGTGCAAGTTGGTGGATTCAGATTTCAACCACATGCATCTCTGTCTTCATTTCTTTCAGGTGTACCAGTATATGCACGAAACAATTACAGTGAATGGCTGTCCAGAGTATCAGGCCAGGGCCACGGCTAAGGTAAGAACTGTGTTGGAAATTTGGCTCAGCAATAAAATCATAATATATCATTACTGAAAGCTGTAACTAATTACTCGGGAGCTGTCTTTTAATCACTTTACCCAGTGATTTCATTCTCATCATTTCATTTCATTTGGCCAAAGCTGCCTGAAATCAGCAAACTACATCCTTTGATAATGGCCCTCATTAAGAGTGTGTGGGTCATCAAGCAATGACACACGAGTGCCAGTTTTCCAAGAATAAAACCAAAGCGTCGCTGTTAGTCTCATCTGCTAAAAGACTGTCTAACAGATTCACATTTATGACGTTTCATTTCTTTATCTATTGAGAGAGCACACACATAAAAGGCAAACAAGTTTGTGTTTACACGGGATGGGAACAACTAACATATTTTACATCCTTTTTTTCAAACCATTTTCTTTAACTTCAAGTTTACACGTATATTTGACCACAGACAAAATGTGCAGATGGACAGGCAACTAGCTGTAGACCAGAGTTATCTCATTGATATAAATTACGAACATTTTATTAATTTGTTTGTTTGGAAAGGTCTAAGATTCTTCTTTAACCTGATATACACTGACCGGCTACTTTGTTAGGTGCTCATTAATGAAAATATCTAATCAGCCAATCATGGCAACAACTTGGTGTGCTTAGGCATGCTCTAAGCCACCTGCTGCAGTCCAAACAGAGCATCAGAATAGAGACAAAAAGTGATTTAAGTGAGTTTGAAAGTGACATGGTTGTTTTTGATCTGAGCAGTTCATAAACTGCCGAGCTACTGGGATTTTCCCACAAAATCACCCCTCAGGTTTACGGAAAACAGTCCAAAAGAGGGAACGAGAAAAATCCAGTAAGCAGCAGTTCTCTGGGAAAAAATGCCTTGTTGATGCCAAAGGTCAGGGGAGAATAGCCAGACTGCTTCAAGCTGACAGGAAAGCAACAGTAACTCAAATACAACAAAAGTATTCAAGTATCTTCCCTTCTATCAATGATTCAGGCTGCTGGTGGTGGTGGAGAATGGTGTGGGGCATATTTAGCACAATTTGGGCCCTGTGGTACCAACTAAACACTGAATAAATGAGTTCATTGTACTCAAACGGCCTCCACACTCACCAGATCTCAATCCAATAGATGTGATGGATGTGACGCAATTCGAGATTCTCACCCTGGATGCGCAGCCGATAAATCTTTATCTGCAACGGCGTGATGCTATCACGTCAATATGGAACAAAATCGCTGAGCAATGTTTCCAGCACCTTGTTGAATCTTTGCAATGAAGACAAAACAGGAGTTTGCATTTCAAGGTAGAGGTGTCAAAAGGTTGAAAATACTGTTGGTCAAAATGCTGTTAGTCAGTTTTTAAATTGCGATTTAAGAACTGACACTATGTTCATGTAGGAAAAAGGTATATGTTAAGGCGTTGTATATGGAGAGTGTTGGCAGTGCTCACCTCAAAAATAATTTGCAGTATAATCGATCATTTCTGCGTAGGGACTGTCAGAAGGTGGTGCTGGTGTATTTAAGCGGCTGCTGTAGAGTTGTTGTTTGAGGGAAAATAGCACGACTCATAAGGTCAAACAAAGTTGGAATCAATACTGTCAGAGTACACTTTACCAGAAGAAAGACAGGCATTACAGACCAGAACGAGCTAAATGTTTATCTCAAAGGCTGAAGTAGAAGCTCTTCATCCTTGACTCAACAGTCATCAGTTACTTAATGTCTTTGATTCGAGCTGTAAATCGGTCTTTAATTATGTCTAATAGTCCTCAAGACTCTTCCAATCAGCAGCTGCTGGATTCTCTTCAACTCATTCAACTTATTTCTCTTATGGAAACACAGCTGTCTTGACTTTACCTTCTGAATGTTTGCATTCACGAGCTTTCATTTATTTACAATTCAGCACTCGGAACAAACAGAGCTTTTGATTGAGAGGTCATAAATGTCATGGATGCAAGTTAATTGTTAAAAAAACCCATCTTTTTTATGCTTTGGTTTATCCCACCTGATTATTTAAGATGTCCAACGATTTTTTTTCTTCTGCTGGCTATTTAGAAAAGGTCCCATCCATATCACAGGTGAAAGAGGTGCACTGCGTGAGTGGAATAAGCAGATTGTGGTATTCAAAAGAGATGAGCTTGACCCGCTTGACTGAAGCAGGACGTTTCATCAGCACATCACAAGCAAGAGACACAAGCTTTCATGAAAGAAGATAAAGAGAGGGAGAGATTGCCTGATTTAAAGTGCAGAGGAGGAAGAGAAGGGTGGGATGCGATGAGGAGCACTCATAGAGCATGTCCTTCATTGGTTCAGTGTAGAGTCCACTCCTCTCATCGCCGCGAGTGGGTGGAGGACGAGAACAGAAAAGGATGACATAAACAAAGGGATACAAGTCTTTGTGTATGAACACAGAGAGGCTTCAAACGATGAGAGCTGCTTGCCAGTCCTTTTCTCATTTTGTTTGGCTCCACTAACGCTACACCTCCAGAATAGTCCTGCAGAGTTTGGTAAAATACAATTCAATATCTGTTAAAAGGAATCACTCAATATTTTAAGAATTACATATTTTCACAGTTTTACTTTGAGTTAGATAAAGAGATCAAATCCTCATGCCTGCTGTTAACTATTGAGCTAGAGCTGGGAGGTGGTTAGCAGAGGGAAACGGCTAACTTAACATTCAGAGTTCAAAAATACTCCTTCCAGCACCTGAGTCACTAATACTGTACATGTTGCATGTGTCAATCTATATAGAAAGACAGACATTTGTGGGAGGCATCTTTTAAAATGAAAGGATTATGTCTGCTATAGCTGGAATGCTCTCATGAGAGGAAAACCAGGCTATTGGGGGGCCCCCAATTTTACAGTGACAGGGGTCTCCAACTTAAATGAGCTGTAGGCTACTGCTGGCACTGTCATCTCATGTGAGGGCCACTTTAGTGTTCAATGAGTACAAAACAAACATGAAAACACCCACAAATGTTTCAGAAAATGTAGTGTTGAATTTTTAATATTATATAACAAGACAAAACTGCAAATGTGAACGCAATTTTTTAACTAACTGAAGCCTTTCATTGAACTACAAACTGGTACTCACTTTCTGGCCCGACATGTGGCATCACAGTGTTGTTCGTATTTAACAAAATAAAAATGCAGACATAAGTGTGCACATTAGTTTTTGACTGCTAGCGAAAATTGTTTTCTTTACAAATAACTCTCACTGAACTAACACAGCCAATCCCTCAATATGTTTGTACTCTCTGCTCATGTTGCCTTCGTATTAAGTCATTTTTTGCTTTTTAAAGAACTTATTTTAACATTGCACTCAACAACAAACAAATCCTCCCTAACAAAAAAGTAACTTCACGGGCCAAATTGCATTCTATTTCTTCACGTCAGTATAGCAAGTAGGGGTGACGTGGGCCGCAAGTGGCCCTGGGGCTACGAGTTTGAGACCCCTGATTTAAACAGACTTCCATAAATAGACTGTACAGAGCATTAAAGATACCCTATCATCCCCCAAGTGGAGCTAGGTGTGGCTGTAGAAGGGGTTACAAAGGGGTGCCTCTTCTAGCTGCTTCTAGTATAATCTTCTTTTGTGTTTGTGGCTCATGTAAACTGCAGGGAGACCTCAGGGAGACTAGCCATGTGACTGAAGTGGAAAGTAACTGAAATACAGTCTTTTAGTGTGGTACAGCAAAAGACACCAAACAGTTTGGTGAACAAAGTGAAATAAACTAAGGAAAAAAAGAGAAACTTCACTAGAGTAGCTATTACTGCTAAGCTATTCAGATACATTTAGGGAGTAAAGAGCGAACTTTTTCAGGTCTCTTATGTAGTCAGCAGTTGTCTGGACCGTGAATTCCTGTTCCATTCATTGGTAATTATTTTCAAATCTGTTGAATTTAAGGAAATTGAAACCAGACTGAAATTGTCAGTGTGGTTTTAACATATGCAACCCCTCTTTTATTTTCTAAAAGAAGCATTTATCAACATGCAACCAGCGCCTCCTTAAGGATGATCCTTCACTTCCCTTTTATTCCATTACGGTAATAACATCCTCGATTTAGCGTCTTAACGTGCCAGAGCCGCCAGGAGTTCACAACAAATTTTCTTCCATTGCATTCAGTCTTGTGCCATTTCACTCACTTTCTCTACATGGAAGCTGTCGGTAGTGGTGCAAGGCAATAATTTCCTTTTCCAATAATTTCCTTAAATATAAAATGTGATGTTGGTTAAAATGTCTGATCCTTGAGAAAGTTCCCCATACTCCCAATAGGCCCTTTAAGGCTTTCCAGTCTAATCTTGTAGTCGTCTGACTCCATAGGTTTCTCGTCTAAATTGTGGCAAGAGTAGGTGTATTTCCCAACCTGTCAAAATATTTTTAAACAGGATGCACTAAATATGACACATTTTTAAACAAACTCTGTTCAGGGTTTTATTTTTTCTTCTCTCAGAGGGAAGGATTCTCTGTCAACAAAGACAATCGTGTCATCTTCTGAAGTATCCTGAAGTTTCTCGAGTGGGTTCCATTGTCTGATCTTAAAAATAACATCTCATTAATGATTAGAAGAGATGTTATTTTTAAGTCTTTTTCTATGTCCCTTTTTTCTCTTAAGAACAAAGCATTTCAAACTCTCTCCCTCACACATTTAAAAGTTACTTCTTCTAAATCTGTAATAAAAATGCACAAATTCATTGGGCAATTAAGCACACAGCTAAGGGTTTGAAGTGGCTTAGCTGTGGGGATCTTCCCAACTGGGAACACTGGATATTTTTGAAAGTGCTTTACTCCCTGCAGAGATATCCACAAGGACCACAATTGCACATAATCAGCATCAACATATGGGGAAAGACATTCATACTGTATTGCAGTGAGAATGAACTGCAACAGTGATGAAATACATGACAGAGTTTCGGTTTATCTCGAGTGCTTTAGTTGGTGAGACAGAAAAATCTGCAGACATCCAAGATTTGAGTTTCACTTGAACAACTCAATTCACTTTGATCGCTTTGTTAATTTAATCAATTCAGCCTCTAATATCTGGCCCGAGGCTTTTATTACTGATCTTAAAGGAGGCGGAGATTATCAGAGCAGCGGGGGGGAGCAAAAAAAACAGGGAGGTGATGCTAAAATGACTTTAGATACTTTAAGCCAGACTTTTACAGTGTTGTGTGTCTACCGAGTATCCTCCAGCAAGTGTTTCATTTAAAATGCCCCCCGTGCGTGAGAGGCACCGGCCATCTGCCAGATTGTTTTTCATTCACAGAAAGCCCGATAAAGTTGTGAAGGTCGATGAGCTGCGAGGCCTGGGTGGCGACGGTATGCATGCTGAGGAGCTGCTGCTTATTTTAACAGCAGGCCAGGGAGGGTGAGTGGGAGCAGCAGAAGAAGAAAGGCGAAGGACAGAGCGAGAGAAGGAAGGAGAAGGGGGAGTTGTCATAATGCAATAAGCAGATTAATAGGCAGCGGGAGGGGAGAGAGAAATGAGGAGTAATAAATGTGGATCTGAAGATGCATATGAATATGGAAGAGATTGCAGATGCGGGGATGATGCCTGGAGGGAGCCTCAAAGACCTCCAGTTGCCAAGCTCCTCGTCTGCTGCTGGGAATTTCGATTCACATCTGCAAAATCAAAACAGAACTCACCCCACCCGTACTTTCTTATCCTGCCTTTCCCCCATCTCGCACACCATAAATGATGCTGACTTGACAGCGAGGAACCTGTGGCACCGCATCTGTGGATCTTTGGGCACAGGCTCTCTGTTCACCTGCCACGAGCTTTCCCAGCTCGGCTAACAAGCTCCTCGGTGCTTTGTTGTAAATGTACAAGGAGTGTGCAGCTTGGCTTGTGATTCAAAGGAACTTCACCCAGCTGGAAGGGATACACAGGGTGGAAGTGAGATGTGTTAATCCGTGTGCTTGGAAAGACCAGAGAACTTCTCATGTGGAGTCTAAATCCCAAGCCCAGACCAAATCCTGACGCTTTGTTACGGCCGTCGTCGCTTAAATGAGAAGGTGCGTCAGAGGTTCGCGAGCAGCTTTGCAGTCTCTTTGTAATACTTCTAAAATGTGTTCTTCCTTTGCTTTTATTTTCACACTACAGAAGAGAATGAGAAGCTAGTGTAAGCTGCAGAGCTTTCAAAAAGAATTGCTGATTTGATTGAAGATGTGGTTTGCAAAAGCTGCAAATCAGATTTCAGACGAATATCTTCGCGCCGTCTATAATGAGGGCACTATTTAAGAAGCTGCTGTGTGCCTCTGCCTTCTTTCTCATCTTGGTTATGTTTTTCTCTCCACTGTTTAACTAAAAGGAGAAGAAATAACTCACTTCTTGCCCTAATACTTGATTTACTCATAGAATGAGACATTTACTAAAGTTTTTTTGCATTTCTTGGGAAACTGACCTGGCACAGTTCAGGCATTCGCTCCACTTTTTTAATGTGCACTAATATCTTTAATATCATACGCATAATGCGGAACATTAGATTGTATATAAAAGGACTGGTATTACGCTGCGAATGTAATTATTCATTGTGAAATAATAATACAATAATGTGCCATCAAATCTCTTGTAGTAATTTTAGATATATCGTACTCCCTTTCAAATGGTTCACAATGGTTTGGTCCACACCTGTACTTTTCAGAGGTGAATGTAAAATAAAGGATGTGTGAGAGACCTTGTTCTTCAGAATAAAACTTATTTATGATTTCTCGTGAGTTCCCCTTAGGTGCTTCTTGGTCTCCCCCCCCCCCTCATTAAAAAATCCTGGAAACTCCTTTTGCTTTAAGGCACTTTCACATTTTAGAACCTAAGGCTACATCTATTATTTTTGTACAGTCTATGATTAACCCATGGATATTTGCATATTGCATAATATATATAATATTACTTTTTTGCACACACAAAGTTGAACCTTGTATTAAATCTTGTGTGTCAAAAAAATATACGTAGAAGTGTATTTTTGTCAGAATTCATGTCTAATTAACTGTCTAATTCATTGGAATAACTAATAAGCCCTTTACCTTTTTTTTCTCTTCCTTCAGGCCACAGTTGCGGCCTTCGCAGCCAGTGAAGGTCACTCTCACCCACGGGTGGTGGAGCTACCGAAGACGGACGAAGGGCTGGGCTTCAATGTGATGGGCGGCAAAGAGCAAAACTCACCTATCTATATCTCCCGCATCATTCCTGGAGGCGTAGCTGAGAGGCATGGCGGCTTAAAGCGAGGGGACCAGCTCCTGTCTGTGAATGGAGTGGTGGGTCTCGCCAGACTAACGTTCTGATCCAGCATGTGGGAAAAGAGGATCAATGGATTGAAAGTAGAGTGTAGATAAGCTTGTCAACCCCTGTTTAAGCTTGTTTCCAAAAATATATTTTTAGCAGCTTCCTGCCATGTATATGATTTCTAGTTTGATATGTGAGTCAACAATCACAGGAGTTATTGAGGTCGCAAGGTTGCATGTTGTGAATAAGTAGCAGAAATTTCTTCAGCTGCTGGAGAGATATGAGCATCATACACTGTAAGCTAAGCCTTCTCATTTCACTTGATCGTGAGGTAATAATAGTGGAGAAAATATTCTTTTTTTTCTTTGAAGGGTTACTATTTTTAAAAATATATATATATTAAAATCAGCCCCCTTTAATATTCTACTCTTTCCGCGGCTCTGAAACCCCTGCAGAGTGTAGAGGGAGAGCACCACGAGAAAGCGGTGGAGCTACTGAAGGCAGCCAAGGACAGCGTGAAGCTGGTGGTTCGCTACACCCCCAAAGTGCTGGAGGAGATGGAGGCCCGCTTCGAGAAGCTGCGTACGGCCCGGCGGCGTCAGCAGCAGCAGCTCCTCATGCAGCAGCAGCAACAGCAGAATCTGGCCTCTCAGCAGAACCACATGTCGTAGGTGAGGCGCTTCATTGCTTTAAGGGTGAGGGGTGGGGGGAGGTGGATGCCAACAAAGGAAAAGGAAACACTACCTCTGAGAACTTTACTTTAAAAAGTTGTGTTTATGCATGTTGATGAAGATTACATAAGGAAATTGTCCCGCTGGAAAGAACTGAAATGTAACAGAATGAGGAGTGTTGCAGCCTAGGTTGAGGTCGAAACGCCACTAATAGCTCGTCAGGATCGCCAAGCTCATCATTCGGGCACAATGCCATCAACTTTGCTTTGAATATAAATCCACAATACAGTAGTTGGTCCACCAACTGGACTTCATTTAGAGTTAAAGTGAAAAGCTACCAAATACAATTTCAACACATAGAATAAACTGCAGATCTTTTACCTGGTTAATTTGTAATGAAATAACAAAGTAACAGGCCTCACCTGGCCATGACTCTGCAATTAAGATGCAACTGACACACCATGAAAAGGATTTTAAATCAAACAGAGGCAAAGTTATAAAAACTAAAAAATAATAAATGTACCATTCTCTATAAACTTCTGGACCTTCTGTCGACCTGTTTCAACATATTTTTTTTTAAAACTGTGGCAGAGTTTAGGATCAAAAGTATGTGCTGTATTTTTGGACTTGCAGGCACTAAAAGAAATCAAAGGTGGGTAGGGAATGCAGATGTGCACAGAGAGTACACCTTTTATCATTTCCTGTATGAGCATAAGCAGAGCCTCAGGCTTGGGCCTCCCAGCTGTTCTTGTTTCAAGGTGACCGAGCTTTTATTGTCGCAAAATCTTTCTAGATGAATTATTCATCTTTCCAGACATCATACTTTTACTCGAAATAGTTTTTTACCTCGATTTGCTTCATTCCTTGGTTGTTGGCTTCATTTATATATTTATTTAATGTCAAGTATATAATAAAAACTTTCTGCTGAATGTTCTGGTGCAAGAAAGTTAAAACATTTTGCAGATAAACAATAAAAGAATTGAGATGGAGAACTGAATTTTATTCACCGTACTCTGTTTTGCCCATGTAAGCACATCTTTCAGCTTGTGTGCAGGTATAGCAGACATATACATCCCAGCACAGAGCCTAAAAGCTCAGTAGTATATTTTGCAAACTGAGCAGCCAGTATCCTCTGTGCAAACATTACTGATTCTTCTTCTGTGCTGCCAGTGATTCTGTTGTAAGGGTTGTAAATTATTCAAGCTTAAACCGATTACATCTGTGGTTCATGCTCTGCAGGTACGCAGGTGCAGCCTGGAGTGTTGTTACTTGTAAGCTAAAGCTGGATGGAGGCTCTACCCCTGACTCGCTTTAGATCAATTTTTCTTACGGTGCCAAATTAGAAGAAGGCTGTGCACTGCCAAGCAAACTAAAGCTCACTCTTGCCTGCTGTAGTGAAAAACACTCAATTTAAAATCAAAAAGAAAGTGCAGACACTATTCAGACCATGAAACCAAGTCATATCATGCGGTCCCTATTTTTGCCCAAACGTCTCAAATTATTTGCCTGACGTGTTAGAGGCATGTGTCCAAGATCTCTTTGGCTTTGATGCTAAATCCCCCAAGCATATCTCTTGTCCTGGACTTGGCACACCACAGCCTGGAATGGTTCTTAGGAGCTTGTAACAGCGTGTTGTGGTGGAGCCACAGAAAGCGAACTGAGCAGGGATCATGTTATATCAATTCCGGCATGCTGACCGCAGTGATCTGCTGGGATCCAAGAAGCTGCTGACCAAGTGACAAGAGTGCATTATAAGCCATTCTGTCACATTTTCTGAGTTTCTCTGCTCTCTGTTAACCAGCATAAACTGTATGTAAAGGTCAGAGCCAGATGTAAGTTAAAGAGATGCATTCATAAGTGATACTGGTGCACCTCCTCATCACACAAATAAATAAATAAATATATCTACATATATATATATGTATGTATGTATGTAGGTAGGTAGGTAGGTAGGCAGGCAGGCAGGCAGGCAGGCAGGCAGGCAGGTAGGTAGGTAGGTATGTAGGTAGGTAGGTAGGTAGGTAGATAGATATATATGTAGATATATGAGAAGTGACGGCTCTTCAACTTTTTCTTTTCAGTTAATATTTTATCTTCTCAGACTTTTTTGAGTTGTCTTATTTTGTACAGCTGAACTCTTCAACAGTTAAACAACAGTTGATCTTTTTTTTTTTATATATAGAGCACTCGTATATGTAGACCGGATCCCTTTCAAGAATCTAATTCAGGCTTCAATTTAATATTTAGATGTTCTCTAATAAGCATTGGTGATGAATAAGCTAGTGATGGTAAATTTGATTCTTTTTACTGAATCGAGTTTTAATGAGTCACTCACCAAAGTGAATTGTGTTTTTTTGAGTCATTTGATTCATTGAGTCAGTTGACCAGAGAGTGCAAAAAATGTACATTTTCACTTAAACTTAATTTGTTTCTCTTTTCATGTAAATCCTACTGCTAAGATGAATGATTCTCAAAGAAAACAACTATTTTATAGAACAAAAAAGAGCAAAAACATTTCTAAAATTAAGCAATTTCCTATCAAAATTGCTTAATAAACATTTATTTTGTTTATTTTTATTTTATTAGTATTTTCCTTAAATGTGTCAAATAGATATTTTCTCATTTAAATGTCCACTGAGCTGTGAGCCAGGGGGCGGTAATGCGCCTTAACATTGGTTGCCAACCAAGAAGAAGAAGAAGCTGTGAGCTAGGAGGGAGGGGTTAGTGAGTCCTGAGTGATTCGCTTATGATTCAGCACAGGAGGGAGGGGGTGAGTAGATCAAATGTACTGTTAGCATGTTAGCAGAGCGATGCTACTGTGAACCTGATGTGAGCTTCTACTCAGGGTTTTTTCTTCCAGTTCAGAGCAGAAATTTTTTTCTTAAGATACCAGATGTTGTGTTTTTCTTCACAATTTTAATTATAAGCTAGATATATTGCTGCTAACAGCAACAGGGATGAGTCAGTGAGTCAGTTGGGGTTGTGAATCATGATTCAGGAGTCAGTAAAGTGATTCTCGAGTATTGAATCGCGATTGATGCGCGAATCATGAACGAATCGTTTATGATTCACGCATCACTAGTCACAGCAGATGGCTGCCCCTTGCTGAGCCTGGTTCTGGTGGAGGTTGCTTCCTGTTAAAAGGGAGTTTTTTCTTCCTTCTGTCACCAAGTGCTTGCTCATTGCTAATTGCTGGGGTTTTCTCTCTATTATTGTAGGGTCTTTACCTTACAATATACTGAGGGGACTGTAGTTGTGATTTGTTGCTAAATAAATTGAACTGAAGTTAACTGAAGTGAATTGAATCTATCCTGTAACTTCAGTTAATTTTAACACAAAAAAACCTCATCTCCAATCTTCTCCTCACTAAAAAATATCCTCCCTCTGTGTTTTTAATTTCAGAGTGTAGATCAAAATTAAGCCCTCTGATATCATCTTTGTCACAATCCGTCTGCAATTATGAGAACATTTTGATTAAAACCCATCCTTTTGAGTTTAACATAAAAATCTGAGAGGTGTGTCTTTTGAAGAAAAAAAAATCCCTGCTTTGTCCCTTGTCATTTTAGTCAAATGTTTGGATTGCCAAACTAGCGAGATCCCTCTATTCTGGCATGAAAAGAGCCTCGGGATACCTCCAGAACATCTTAAGGAGGTGGATGGGTAAAGGGAGGTCTGGGCATGTCTGCAAACTGGATAAGGAGCAAAAACTGGATTGACAAATGCATTGGGATGGATGGATGGACCCTAAAAGTATATGGTGTCATACTGGGGTTTTTTTTTTTTTTAAGATTAAATGTTTGTCTTGTTGCTAATTTATCCTTTTACCACACCATGTGACATTTTTCAGAAAACAGAAAAAAATTAAACTCAGCATGACTTCATTAGTGCAGCTGTGTTTCACGGCATTGCTCTCAGCCTGTTTTTCTTGTCTTTGTAATCTCCAGGCTGTTCCAAAAGAAGAAGAAGTGAAGAAGTGTGTGGATCTTTAAGGCCATCTGTTTGTGTTGAGGATCCCAAAGGCGTCTCTCCATCATGGAGCAAAACCGACCGAAAGTAGAAGACTCTTTCACTCTCTCCCTTCCAGTGTACCACCGATTACTGAGCAAAAACGAAGAGAGCGTTTGTCCTGAATTTGGTGCTTCGAAAAACAAGTATGAGGGAGGCTAACACTGAAAGTTTTGACTTTATAGTCCCTTTTCTAGGTTCTACACCCCAGTCGTGACTTGAATACTCCCTTTCTTGTGTTTGTAGTTTGGTTTATTTTATCCACTTGGTTTGCTTTCATCCATTTCGCAGTGGATCCTTCGCCATTTTTCCATAGATATCATTTGTACAGTGGTGTTTCTATTGATTCCTCTACTGGTGCTTGTGTCTCTGTATGAAAGACCATTGATTTCCTCTTTCTGTGTCCTGTTTTTGATGAACTCTTTTTTACCTTCTATATTGTAGCAAGAAAAGATTTTGTATCTCGTAGGTTTAGCAATAACACACTTTTGTTTTGTTTTTTTTGTTTTTACATTTTAAAATGAAATTCATCACCGTACATATACAGAGTTTAGGTGCAAATGTAAATCACCGTAAAGCAAATCGCATCTTATTCACTGTAAGGCAGCTCCTGAGTCCAAATCGGCCTTCGGTGCCATTTAAAGAGATTTACAGACGGCGCATAGAGTTAATGTGCAATAACTGCGATTCATAAAAAGAACTTATAAGCTACTCCCAACTGAAATTAATCTAGAAAATATATGTTACAAGGAGGTTCACTTTAATCCTCAGAAATCTTAAATGTTCCCGACAGATTACCAGAATGTCATCACTTTTGATTTTAACAGAATTAAATGAATATTATGTTTATTTTTCCAGATCTGTCTATTTTATAGTTTACGAGATCAGAGATTTAACACAAAGTTTTAATGTTCATTTAAAATATTATGTATTCTTTCTATGATGTGCAGATTGTTTAAAATCTATTCATTGCATTATGGCTAAATACTAGCACATAGTTCACGTGGATGTGTTACCTGCATTTTGTGTTATGAGTGGAGTGTTTTGGTTTGTTTTTTTTCCCCAGTGGATCTGTGAGAGAAATCATTTTCTTTGTCACCCAAGTAGCTGAACTCCAGAGTCAAAGTGGTAATCTGCCAAATCTGTGTTTACGTTGTCTCCATCTTTGGTGAGCTTCTTGTTGTGGTTTTCTGCTCCGTCGTTCCCAGAGATGACTTATTTATAAGTTTTTTTATCTTTTTTTTTTTTTTTTTTTTTTTTTTTTGTTTACTGTTGATTTTCTTTACATTTTCAGTAGCTGGCTTTTACTCTTTTATTTATCCCAGGCATTAAACATCACTTCCTCAATGCGAGACTCTGTAAACACCTGTATGCTGAAAGCAGCTGGCGTAAAAGCTGATGTTACAGAAATTTTATTTAAAACTGCAGTGAGTGATGATTTCATCGGCTTTAACCCCTAAGCCCAAATGAACAGCAGCCTACATTAATGTGTCCCACACTGCCACATTTGACTATTTCCCAAAAAAACTGTTTCGTCTAAGGTCTACTTAATGTCAAAATATTGTGATTAGGTGACCTTAATGTCCAGGTTTTATATGATTTACAACCATTTCTGACTCTCACAGTACATCTTAATAAGACAGATCCCTTTTTGTACCTTTAATTTATCGGTACTCTTTCTTAATTGACTTGCATTTTTGAAGCGAATGGTCCTGTATTTAACGTAAAGATAAAAAAAAAAAATAGATAACAAACTCTTGATATGCAATTGTTATACATACTATATTTGTATAAATAAATCTATGTGCTTGTGTACAGTGATCAACTTGTGCAGTTTTTCTTTGTATCGCATGCATGCATTTTATGGTATTCTAGCACATTGGCCCAATTCCAGTCTGGGTCCTAAAAACTTCACAATTATGGCTGTTGAAGGGTCTCTTTACTTCTGTCAGGGGTGGCCAACTCCAGGCCTCAAGGGCCGATGTCCTGCAGGTTTTAGATGTGTCCTTGATCCAACACAGCTGATTTAAATGGCTCTATTACCTCCTCAACATGTTTTGAAGTTCTCCAGAGGCCTGGTAATGAACTAATCATTTGATTCAGGTGTGTTGACCCAGGGCGATATCTAAAACCTGCAGGACAGCGGTCCTTGAGGCCTGGAGTTGGACACGCTTGACTTAAGGGGAAGAGTAGAATTTTAGCTGCAGCTTTGGGGCGACTGATTTCTTTAACAGACACGTGTACTTTTGATTTATACCACTACCTATTGATCTATTAAGATCATAAATATCACTTACATAACAATATACCTATTCAGTTTAATGTAGCAGACCCTCCACAGTGAAAGTGTGTCAGGGTTGGGTTGGGACTGGACCTCATTATTCAAGTGTCTGTGAGCACCAGAGAGAGGGTTTTTTGTTTTTGTTTTTTTTTATAAAGTATTTTATAGATGTGTATCAGATTTATATTTAGATTCTTTGATTAGGTTTTATGGAAGCCATTTTTAACCTCTTCAATCATGCATTTAGGCCCTATGTGGAAATAATTTTAGCTTTGCTGCTACCCTTGTGCTATATTTGCAGTTTAAGGTGAAGCTGGTAAACTGACCCAAATGCAAACCACCACAGGGGCAGACAGGCAGGATCTAAAGTGAAAAGCAATTTCAGTGCTGCATAAGAGGTGTCTTCAGTAAAGTTCAGTAAAGGATTCCATAAAACTATGAAAGAGAGACAAAAAGAAGGAGCATGATCATGAACTCACAGACACACACAGACAAATTGCTTTAGACACACACACACAGAGGACAACCTGGGCTCAGGTGTAAACAGTTAGAGCAGGCAGATGATTAAATGTGGGAATCAAGACAAAGACGGGAAGTAAAACACACAAGATACACAAAACAAGAAATACTGTCAAAATAATACAGATCCTCCTCCCTGTGCCAAAGAGCTCAAACTCTTAACAACACCAGACACCATGACGCACCTGCTTGTGTGTTGAAAGGGGGAATTATGATGTGATGCAAAAACGTGCTTCATTCTTTAACGTAATCATACACCAACAGCCTTGTTTTTCCCCTTTCTCTGTAGATTAGGAAGAGTAATGCAAGAATGAATTTGCAAACTGATGCAAATTGTCACTGGGTAGCTCAAATACCTCCAATAGAGGTGAAAATGCACTCATGTAACTTCACAGTATTTTAGTTTGTCAAAATTAAATTGCAAAAGCCTAATAGCTGAGATGTTCCCATAGATGCCAGCGACAATTACTAATCAAAAGTCCAGCTTATATCACCATTGGCTGGAAGTTTATGATTCAACTTCACTTATGTATGTAGACAGAGATTTTAAAAGAGAACAGGGATAGGAGAAAAATAAAACTGTAGGATTTTCTGGTATGTCCTGAAAAAATGTTGCTGTATTGCTTGATTTCACTTATCAGTTGTACTCCTCATTATAGCTGTTAGGAGCGAGTACTTGTGAGTTGTGAAATGGCTCATAAACACTTCAGCAAGGTGAAATTTCACTTTCATTCTGTCTGAACACACCACCTGAAAGAGCTGTTTCTGCTTTACACCTTGTTGGTTTGTCAGACCAGCAAAGGCACCGCCAACCTCTTCGATTCCAAGCTAGCAACTGCTTTGCAGTCTGCAGTGGATCTATATTGTAGAGGTTTACACATTTATTAAAGAGGTAAAAGAAAATCACCTGTTCAGTCTTGGGTGGAAGCACAAATCCCTTTGGGATTGTGTAGGTCTGGTTAAAAATGTGCCAAATTAAAAAAAAATACCATTACAATAGTATGAGGGAGCAAAGATGCTGTTAGAAAGATGTGATTCAGTTTAAAACAATGCTTTTTAAATAAAAGTTATTTTTCAATGCTTGAAAAATCACTGCCCAAATATGTGCCCACAGCTGTTTTAACATGTCAAAGCTTCCTTTTATAAGGACTTTGGTGTTATAAATGAAAATCCAATGCGCAAGAGCTGAATAATTAACCCAGACTCCAGTTCCCCTACTGGCAACTTGAGAGTCAATCCCCATAGACTGCCATGTTATAGTGCCAAGTTTACAGCATAATAAAGCATGTTTGCAGTCTGGTGCAAAACAGTTTTGGCCTATACTGTCCAGCTATTTTCATAAGAAAGGAGGTGAATTGTTTTATAAAGCGTCCACTAGGATAGTTGAGTCCAAATTTGATATTTGAGTCATTAAACTCTCATCACTGTGTGTGTGTGTTCCTGTCTAGCTATCTTTGTGAGGACTGAAATCTGCATTCTATAGTCACTTGTGAGGACACACTCACTGGTCCTTACAAGTTTGAAGGCCTTTTTGAGGCTCAAAATGTGGTTTTGGTGTCAGGGTTACAATTAGGTTATGGTTAGGGTTAGGGTTAGGCATTTATTTTTAATGGTTAGGGTTAGGGTAAGGGGCTAGGGAAACCATTATGTCAATGAAGGTCCTCACTAAGATAGCTGAA
>NW_024582410.1:2217974-2232004 GCF_018398535.1 Haplochromis burtoni
TGGCCATTTCCACCTTTTATACTGTCTCTGGTAAAAACACTGCCCGGTTTGCTGGATTGAGGGTGCCCAGGAGCAACTGCATTTAAGGTTACAGACATCAAAACAGCCTGTTTGAAGCAGAATAAAAAAAACAGGAATAGGAAATTTGGAGACACATTAGATAGACATAGGCCTTTGAATACTGCAGTCTTTTCAGTAACTGGTTGCTGAGTGTAACCTTTGATTTGGAGACAAAAGTTACATCAGGTGCCTACTCGATTACAGCAGCACGGGTCTGATTGCCTTTCAGTGATCGAAGTGCAGCTGCTAAAAGGCCGAGTGATTACACCTTGTGTACTGAGTTGTGCCTCTGAAGTCTCATCCAGGTCTTTAGCCTTGGAACAGTAAGTCATCAGCCTTTTGCTGGATCAATACAAAGAGCAGACTCTGAAACTAATAAAGAGACCCTTGTAAGTAGAAGGTGCTAAACTCAAACGGTGACAGCAAAAGTACAAAGCAATGTGTTGTTCATTGTGTTTCATGCAATAAACACTCTGTTAGTGCCACTCTCCATCACCCATCCAGTGTTGCAGTACATGACTGAAGCCTGAAGTGATTAAACTGATGAAGGTGACATATTCCTCACCCACGTCTGCAGATGGTAAAGAGAGCTTGAATGCAACACCTTCTCAAAAGGCTCACATCTGTGGCTGTGAGACACAACAAAGATGATACAACAATCGAAAAATTCCCAGCGGTTTCTTTAGTTTTACCTTTAACTCGTGATCTCTTTTGTAAACTTCTATCAAGGCTAGACTAGGTTTACTGCACAGCTGTCGGGCATTTAGATGTATCTCTTTTAGATTTAATATAGACAGATTTTTTGTTTTACATCACCGAAGGCTCTGTGGTATTTTAACAAATAAAACCTTTCACCAAGCTTGCACACAGAGGCACATTTTGCAGTATAAACGAATTGTTTCCAAATGAAAGTGTGTCCCTATTTAAATGGAGATGAATCACCTTGATATTCTTAAACTTCCTCCAAACAAAATAATTCCTCCCAGAGAGAAAAAGAGAAAACTAAATAAAAGAAAGCAGAACTGAAGAAACTTTATTAAAGAGGAAAGAAATCAGACAATAGATATTATAAACAGTACGGAAGTGTTACGAAAGATAGGAATACCTTACCTCTCTCCTAAACACTTTTGCTACAAAGATATTTGTTATTTCATTGTTTCTTTATTTCTTTATTTATCTGTTTTAACATGCCCGTTGTTAGTCACACCTTGCTGCTGCCAGGTTAGACCCCCGTTTGCCTTTAGAACTGTGTTAATTCTTTGTGGCACACATTCAACAAGATCCTGGCAATTATTCTTGGAAATTTTGGTCCATATTGACACGATCGCACCAAGCAGTCGCTGCACATCCATGATTATAATTCCTGTTCCACCACATGCCAAAGGTGTGCTATTGAACTGAGATCTGCTGACTACAGAGGCCATTTACCTCATATTGAACATCACTAAGACAAAGGATAGTAGTAGATTCCCAAAGATTCAGGCCTGCTCTCCAGCCTCAGAAGGTTTGTGGGGTGGACATTGAGGTGATACCAAAATAGATAACAAAGTAGACGAGTTCCAGAATACAGACAGACTATTCAAAAATGGGCAGTTGCCTCTATTTGTTAAGGAAACCAAGATCTCTTGACATCTGAGTAACTTGCTGCAGATGTACTACCAGTCTGTGGTGGCAAGTGTGCTTTTCTGTGCTGCAGTGTGCTGGGGAGGCAGCATCAGAAACAAGGATGCAAGGAGACAGGACAAACTGGTGAAGAAAGATGGCTCTGTAATTGGAGCCAGACTGGACGTGTTGAGGGTGGCGGGGGAAAGATGCACACTAAAGACATCAGAAGCCATCCTGGATAACTCTGACCACCACTTTTTAAAATCTTCATGGAACAAAAAAACATCAGTACTGGAAGACTGCTCTCTATCTGTTGTAAGAGGGAGAGATGCAGAAAATAATTTGGACCCAGAGAAATCAGGATTTTTAATTCTCATCCAAATAGCAGATGAACTATGTGAAACATGAATTTCCCTTTTGGATCAAAAAAGCTATTATTGGTCATAAAGGAACAGACATGCTCAGCAACAAGACTCAGGTAGGCTGTGGGGTTGAAATAATTCTCCCTTGTTAATGAGGAACCTGATGAATGCCAAGAAAGTTATTCCACCAGAAGCTTGAGGCAAAAGCCAGATCCTGACCCTGCCGGCTGAATGTTGCAGCAGAAATCTAGAGTTATCAGACCAGGGAACATTTTCAGTCAGTATGAAGTGCAGCCTCAGCTTCCTGTTCTGGGCAGACAGGAGTGTCACCCGGTGTGGTTTTCTCCTGCTGTGCCCATCTGCCTCAAAGTGCAACATGTCTTGCATTCAGAAATGCTCTTCTGCATACCTTGGTGTAATAAGTGGCTATTTGGGTCACTGTTGATTTCCTATCAGTTGCAAGTAGTCCAGCTATTCTCCAGTGAGGTAGGAACCCAGAAACATAGGGATGCATCTACAGGAAAATCCTACTAACTCAACAGTTTCTGAAACATTCAGCAGAGGCCGTGCGGCCAACCATGTCATGTTCAAAGTCACTTAAATCATGTTTCAACTCTATTCTGATGCTCAAACTTCAGCAGGTCATCTTGACCATGCTTATATGCCTGTACATTTACATTACAGAGCAATTAAACAGGTGTACCTAATAAAGTGGCCAGTTAGCTTAACATCCAGGTGTGTTTTCTCCGTATTCCATCCTACTCACTTCTATCTTTATCTGTTTAACAGATAAAGATGTTTAGTAGTAGCAGTAGTATGATCGAAACGTCAGGTTTAAACGTTTCTTATATTGCAGCGTTGCTCACAGTTCAGAAGTGTGCTGAAATTCATCTCCTCTCCCTTTTCTGCCTTTGCAGTTCCTCACTTAGAGAGCAGCATCACAGATTTTGCCAGAGGGCAGATTGAATTCTCCAAAGACCTCCACAGTTAAAGTTTCATTATGAGATCAGAATTTCCCTCAAAGATGAGAGAATATATGAATTACCCAACAGAAACACTATCAAGAGGATCATTTAGAGACTACATAAATACAACCTGCGGCATATAAAATCTGCTCTTAAATAATGATCAATAAAGTCATGACTATGGCCTCTCACATGTTGGAGAAATACAAGAAACACCTCTCTCTTGTGGTCTTGCACAGTACTACAAGAATGACTGTGCTGGCCTCTGAGTGATGTTATTACACTTATAATAAAAACAGGTCCCTGTATAACTTACACGTTTTAAATAAAGCTCAATCCCAACAACCTTCGTGTAAACTGCTGGCACGTTCTGGTGTGGACGCCGTGTGGGGTTGGTGAGGGTGAGATTCATGAATCACAGGTAGCCACGGAAAATTACATAAGCGACATTTGCAGTGTAGGCTGCAGCTGACAGCAGAGGTTAGTGAAATACAAGCCACTGCTAGAATGTTTCATTGCATTGTAGCTGAGACAGACACACTGTTTAACTGCTGGGATTTGCTTTTGGAGGGTGTTACACTGCAACTATCTCTTCAGTGGCAGGTGAAGAGATAGTTCTTGGACTGTACATCTGGATAAATACTGGTGGTACTTGCACAGTTATCATATTTCTTGTATTTCTTTTAATGCTACTTTGTTTCTTTAAAGATCATTAACACCATTGCTGCATAAAAAGTGGCTATCATAACGTTTGCTGGTATTCTAAAATGATCTAATAGACATCAGCATGAAACCATGAAACCACCAAATTGAATTACTTACATTCAAAGTATTGTTTTTAATATGAGGAGTCCGCTATAATATTTAAGGTTAAATATGCAAATTGGATGTTATATATCTAAATATATGCTAATAAAGTCAAGTTAAAAATTCTTGTTTCATTTTGCTGACATGATAGAGGAAATACAGTCATGGAAGGGCCTTTAAATTCTCTTTAATTGCTGAATAAATTACAAAATGAAATTTTTGTAAGGAATGAAATGTTCTGTAAATGCTACTCTGGACAATGCATTAACAAACCCTTTGGCACAGGGAGGAAATTTTTGAGCGTGGAGACTGCAAGAGATAATCAAGTGGAGACTTCTCGTTCAGAGTATTAGAGAAAAACAGAGAACAAAACCACACAAAACAAAAAATGAATTTTGATCATAAATATCGATTATTTATTGACAAACACAATTTATTTTCCCAAAATGTTTGCATGATGCAATTACTGAAATTTATGCATATTAACTATTTAATCTAATCACAGCTCTAAATTAGTTTTTATAATCAAAATGCTGTAAAATCTTAAAAAAAAAAAGAAAAGAAAACATTGTCAACAATGGCTTGCCCTTTAAAATATGGCTACTGTCAGAAATATGTTATTATCTCACTTAAACTTATTTGACTTTCATGCATTTTCTGAGCTTTTCTTTTGTAACCTCTTGCTCACATGCAGCCTAACATTAGACCCTTATGATGATATGCAATCAGGCGATTTAAATTCTGGGTAAGAAGCCAATGCAATGTGCTATGTTAAGTGTGATAATTATTTATTTATTTATTTTTTTGCTGAGACGAAATTAACATACAGATGCTTACATAAGCAGCACGTAGGTGCTCAGTGATTCCTCTTGAAATCTTGGGTTCAGTAACACATGAATGTTTAGCTAAATCCTCAAACAGCATCTTCTGTTCGAGTTATCAACATGTGTCATTTCTTCTTCTCCTGCAGACCTTGGACCCAGATTGGGATGATACCTAAATTAAAAGTGTAATCAGTCATGTGGTTATGAATACTCTGCTATCTCTTGTTTTATGTTATTTCAGTATGCTTGAGCCCTGTGCTGTTTTGTCTCCCTATACTTTTATACTGTTTTGTGTTTAAGTTTTGTGGGTAGGGTGGTATTTTATCAATTGTCTATGTTATTGTTGTCTATGATTTTTTAATACCTGCTTTAGTGGCCTCAGGACTTTTTACATTACAGAGTATCTTGGAGTTAGTATCTTGCCAAAGGCATATAGACTGGAAGCCAGAGATCCACCTACCTTCCGAAAACCAGATGACCCGCTCTACCTCCTGAGCTACAGACATCCCAAGCCACCCATTATTTGGTTCTCCTGGCCTCGTTGGGCAGTGACCTCAAGCGTGTACTATGGTGATTTGCATCAGAGCGTGGAGAATCAGCACCTTTAAGACCATGGTCCTCGGCCGGAAAAAGGGTGAAGTGCTCACCTCTTTTCGGTGAGCGGAGAGAGGACCACAAAATTTACAGATGGATTCACACAATGTCTGCAGTGATGGAGAAGGTCCCGGGGCTGACCCGAGAGATGCCAGAGAGATTATGTCTCTCTCTGGCATCTCTCGGGTCCCAGGCTGGGAGGTCTGGGTGTCTCTACTGAAACTGCTGCTCCCTGCAACTCGAACCTGGATAAGCAGCAGTAAATGAATGTGTTGTTTAGCAAGATTAATGTAACATAACAACAACAAAAAAGAATAAAATAAAAAATTTCTACAAACATCATTATAACTGATGCATTTATATGAAAGTAGCATGGTAATACTTTAGACGATCCATGTGGAGCTGTATCAGATTTGTGTGGTTTACATTAGATTCTGTTTTTTTGTGATAATATGTTTTCGAAATTCGTACCTTTCTGACAAATGCACTGACACGGTATTACAGCTTTCCAGCTCATTCCTTGAAAACAAGCTTTCTTAGTGCATGATCAAAGACATGACGGAGTATAACACATATGTGACCCCCTCCCCCTCCGCCGCCTCCTCCTCTTCAGTCACACAATACATGCAATTAGAGGCCATTTGTTCTTAACTCTTGTGTTGATGGTGTAATCAAGGGTGTTAATGATGACTCACATTTGGTAGGAAGGAACAAACAGGTACATACACACACACACACACACACACACAGTGTGCAGCTTTACATTTCACGAGTACAGAGACACAAAAATGAGTTTAGAGATGTTTTGAATTTTTTCCTTTATTTACACAGTTGTCGGTTTTTATTGAATCATTTCTGTGATCCAGGAAAGACACCACGAATTTGGCTTTTACACTGCTGTACTGACTCATCAGCAAACAGGCGACATGAATGATTATGGCAGGATAAAAATGATAAACGATATCAGATGACCTCTATCAGTGATCCTGACACCTTGTTAGCTGAAGAAAACTCCAAGACGTCTGGGACACACCACGTGTGAGGCACATAATAAATAACTTGGCCTTTTATTTTGACAGTTTTTTAAACTCCTAATCATGATTCTACAAATGAATATAAATCTGCCATCGTAAGGAAAAATTGACCTGTTCTAGAAACAATATTTTTTTTAAATCTTCAAAAAGCCAAAGAGATCAAAAGATAAAAACTGAAATGGCAGCAGCCGCTTTCAGCATCGGTGAACTGTTCATAATTAATTAACTTTTGCTGAAAAGCTCTATTAAAGTGAGTGAGATTCATGCTAATTAGGATTTTCAACTTTTTTTTGCAGACATTTTATTTTTCGGTCTCCAAACTTTCAGCGTAGCATCTGATTAACTAGAAAAAAACTGGTTTCTAAATGCAAAAAAAGTAGAAAAAAGACCAAAGAACAAAACAGGGGATGTAACAGTGTAGCACAACACTCCTTCAATTCAGTTCACTTTTTATTCATGTATATATAGTGCCAATAAAAGCAACATTAGTCATTTCATGACACTTTACAATAAAAAAATAAAAAAGTGGGGATAAAAAAAACTCCCTTTTGACAGGACAAAACCTGCTAAAACTCACACTCACCTGAACTGAACTGCTTAAATACCATTTCTTTTTTTGAATAATGCAACATTACATCAGCTGTTATAATTAAATATGTCTCAGTGGGGATAATAGAAAGTATAGAATAAGTGGGCATTTACATTACATATTTACAATCTCATGTACAGTACAAAAGCTGGCCGCCGCGCGTCCCTCAGGTTCTGCTGGGTTTTCCTCCCACTTGCCCAAAACTAGTTCTTATCGCTTTTGGTTGCAAATGCAGCTGGTGTTGGGTAAAAGCACGGCGCCCGCCTGAGGCAATATATATTCACATCAAAGCAAGGTTTGCTTCACAGGACGTGGTAGACGGGCCTGGATCCGGGGCTCTCCGGTGTGCAGGGCTGTGAGTCAGAGCTGCCGGGGGAGAAGCTGGATGTGTTTCTAAGGCCAGCCGGCCCACAGCTACTGGACTCCACCGAGGACAGGCGGTCCACGATACTGGACAGGCACTCCAGACTGGACGCTCCGGCTGCTTTATCATCCACGCTATCTGATGAAGAGGATCCCAAATTCAAATTAGCCAAATTTGGATCATACAGCTCGGCATGTTATATAGGCTGACTTTAGAGATGGAAACGTAATAAAATAAAGTCTAAATATAACATAATCTGCTGTTCAGGTATTTGTTTTTTAAAGCCTTGCAGGCAAGAATTCACATTATATTCATATCAAACTGCTGCTTAAGTTAAAAGGTCTTACTGTTCTTTGCATATGAATAGCCGTTGCTGTAGTTTGCATTCAGCTGTTGCCACACTGGACTGTTGCTGTCAGCCTGAAAGGAAATGTGAAATTGAATTTACCCTTGAATTCCTTCAAATACTTGCAAACAGACAGATATGATAAGCTGCTTGTTTAAACCGCTGTGTTATACTGGATAGGAAGAAAACACCCAGTGCAGTGCCTGCCATGATATTTCGGACAGGCTAATAAATCCTGAATTCCAAAGTTATTGGCTTCTTTATTTCACATGCACCTTAAAGCCAAAGTGGTTTTTTGTGCTCTCCCCTCCCCGGCCCGACTCCGAGTGTAGCGAATCGATTGTATCAGTGGAAGCAACACCAGTTTGTGCAAGATGACACTTTCTCCTAGTAAATCTGCAGAAAATCCTGGCAGTGGTGCAGAACATGCAGTCAGGATGGAATGCAGAAAAGCGCCCAGTTTTGCCTGCCAGACTTCAGTAAGGTGGATTTAGGTTGGTTTAATGGGGCTATAAAGTGTCCGGTGGTGGGAAAGCCATTAGTCCAATCCAGCGTTATAAGTTGTTTTTGTATTATTTGATGCAAAGTCACCTTCAAACAGAGATTCAATATAACCTGTAATAATGAGCATCACAAGCAGAGGACGGAGATTCTTGTAAGACAACATAATAGATGTTTGCATTAAGGAATTATGGGAGGTGTATGCCATGCATGGAAAACCATGATAATTATGGTCTTGAGGCAAAGCAAGCTCATTTGATTAACAGGTTGCTAAAGTGGAAATCAGGGTTCTGCATTGAAATAAAAAACTTGATGAGGTAAAGAGAACTGATAGAAGTGCTCTTGTTCAACACTGATGATGACTTTAGCAGTAAACAACAATAAAGACCTTTTCCGGGATTTGCTGTGCAGTGGTTCTAATTTCTTTGCTGCCAAAGACCCTAATAAAACCAGGCATTTGCATAAAGATGAGGATCAGCGGTCTTACCATGCCATCAGAGCAGCTGGACAGCGGGCTTCCAGGCTCAGAGCTGCTCTCTCCAGGTAGGCCATAAAAGTTTTCCACCTGTTCTCGTAGCAGCTCCTGCAGGCTCTCGATGTACTGGATGGCGTTGCGCAGGATCTCCACCTTGGGCAGGCGCTGGCTGGGGTTGGCCGAAGTGCAACGCCTCAAAGCCTCAAAAGCGTGGTTCACCTTCTTCAGCCGCCGGCGCTCGCGCATGGTGGCAGCCCGTCTGCGATCCACAAAGCTCGACTTGCGCTTGCAGGCCTTACAGGCCCACTGGAGGCAATGTCCTGGCTGGTGGGGGGCTCCTGGAACCCTGACGTGCTCGTCCTCCTCGGAGCCAGCAAGCTCCATGCCTGGGCCGAAATCCAGGCTGTCTGGAGAGGAAGCACATGCTCTGTCATAGTAGACCTGTGATGGCGAGAAGACATCCATGGCTTGTTGGATGGAGAAGGAGATGGCCGCAAAGGAAGTAAGGAAGAAGGGTAGTAGAGTTTGGGTGAAAGAGAAGAGACCTCTGAGTGATATGAGGGGTCTGTTGCCCCAGGCCCCCCTTATATGCCCCGAGGCCAAAGCCCAGGGCCCACATTGGCCAGATCTAATTACCATGGCCCATTGGCCCAGCCAGAAGGCAGGCAGGAGTCGGCTCTTCTCCCTCCCTGCCCCATCCCAACTCGTTGCTTCTCACCCCCCAGTACCCTGTGGAGTTTCCCACATCTGCACTTACTGGTGTTTTCCCACTCATCAACACTCTTCTCTTACAAGTCCACAATTAATACAAGGCTTAGAGATGTTTAAGGGGAGTGCAGCTTTGACCGAAGCTGGCATGTTTTAAAGCGCTAATAAGTATTGTAATGTATTATTTATGCTGCATGTATCTGTAACCAGCCTTTAGGCATCATGTCATAGCGCACAGTGAAAGTGACACGTGGCTGTGAAGACATGAACATCGCAGTGTTTTTAGTTTAGTCAAATTCTGCTGAAAAAGAGGGTGACCACTTGTTGGAGTATGCAGGGCAATTTTTACGGTGAAGACAACAGCGTTGCAGATGCAGCCCAGCTGCAAAGGAAGGTGTAGCATTTCAAGCCCTGTGAATTCACATTAGTGCGGTAAGCCGCCCCCCCCTTAAACACTCAAACTCATTACTTAAGGTGCTGTGAATGAGCCGATCCCTGTTTGCCAAAGCTCATTAAAACAGTAATTATTGCACTGACACCACTGCACAACTCCCTGCAACATTGAGGGACCAAATTTTAACCGTTAAAAGTTATTGACACGACTCAAGCACACAACAGATGGCCGTGATGGTGCAGAGGCTTTCATTCAAGGGGATGACTCAGGGATTACGGAGTGAGGATGTTTACAGTGAAGATAATTCAATATTTGTCCCTGTAGTGGCTCTCCAACATCTTTTTTTTCCGGACTGATAAACATTCAAGTCCCACATCCCGCAGTTTTTAATCCATCTTTAACAATAACAGAGGATCTGAGCTGAATTTTTGAAGGCCAACACTGCAGAATCAGCAAATCACATTCATTCTTATGTCCCTTCCTTGGGGTCCTCACCCCAATGTTTGAGGCTAATTTAACAGAATAAAAGTATACAGTGAAAACGATCCAAAGCCTTTTCTCAAATTGCTTTTTCCCCATATTTTAACATCCCTGTAGTTAGAAGATAAAGTGTCTCCATTTAAGATTTGCAGAAACATCTAAAGATTCTGAAATGATGCTTTTCACAGTTTGACCCAGTCCAGCTGGTTTAGGTAATGATGTTGGTGACAGCTTACAAGGATACAATGCGGATATTTCTCACAATGTGTCAAAGCGTTTGGCACGACCCCCACTCCCTCCAGCCCCATCACCACTTCTCTGGGAACTGCGCACACCTAAGAAAACACCAGTACCTGCTGCTGCCTCTGAATTGCCGTTGGAGTTTGGATTAGGCACAGCTGAAGAAGACATCGGCTCGCCTGAGCTTGTAGCTAGCTGCGAAGATCAAAGGCTGTTTAGACTGAGAACAACTCGGACAATGAGAAAACCTGGCATCAGCTTAATTGAGCCGTGGGGTTAGATTAGTGCAGCACATGGCGTAATGATGCGGGGAGACGATATTGCGCGCAGGCTGGAGATGTGATCTGCGCACTCGGCTCGTCTCTGGGGAGCTCTCCGAGGTTGCTTTTTTGTTGTTCTCAAGGGTCAAAGACAGAGTTAAGTGAGGGGCAGGAGGTGATCTTTTTATGTTTCATCTGCCTCACGTCTGAAAACCTTATTTCTTCTAAAGTGCCTCACGCTTTGACTTTATGGTGCTTGCTTGGTGCTGCACCATCCCCCAGATAGAAAGGCAGTGCATCGCTTACATTCCTCCTCCCATTTAGCAAAATAAACGGTTTTATGGAAATCTATAAATAAATGTATTTTTATTTAATAAATCCAAACTATCCAGAGTTATAGGATTTACGGTATATACTTGTCAGAACAGTAAAAGTACTGAGTGGCCACTTTGAATACCATCAAAAGTTGTCGGGATTAGAAAGTGGTTTAGCCGGTTTTGTGTGTTTGTGTGTGTGTGTGTGTGGGGGGGGGGGTTATTCCTTTTTATGACAGTCCCACTGAGGGTGATTCATTAGTTTGTCTATGCATGGGCATGTCTGCTTTTCGTTTGGATTGTTAATAGTACAAATGTCAAAACTTTTTAAAAGGACAAAACAAACAAACTTACTTTCTCGTATTACAGTCACTTTGAAATAACAGCAAAATATTCTCTATATGTAAAAATATGTAAAATGTAAGTTGAGTAATTAAGTACGTGATTATGACGCAGGTAACAGTGTGAAAATTAAGTCAATCTTAAAATGCAAGTTTGTGTAAATTACAAGAATCCCATTGAGATTTATTGAACCTCTCGATGTGTTCACTTGACCCAGTGGTTCTCAGACTTTTTCTACCATGCCCCACTCCAGAGGCCAAACACAGCCCATGTCCCCTTTTCTGTCTTATTGACATTTAAGTTGAATTTTATTTAAAATAAAAAGATCAAATATATATTTATTCGAGTTAGGTTAACTTCATGGCACAGAAGGAGCAAGAGGAAGTCATGGAGAGGTGGGCAGGAAGTCAGAATATCTGATCAAAATATAAAAACAACAGCAGTTTGTGCTGTTTCATGTTTGTGAACATAAATATTCCCTTAAATAAAAAAGGTTCCTCTGCACGAATTTCCAACGTTATTTTAAGTCCCTGAACACATTTGAAAATGGGAGGTGTGGTGGACTCCAAAGACCTAAGCTTAAAACATTGAGATCACAGCTGTTCACATATTTGTATGATTTTTAAATATGTTTTTAAGTAGGAATGTGTTACTTGGTGTGTTTAGAAAAAGTAATGGTTTGGGTTAATGCAACTATTATATATAAATATAATAAATAAATAAATAAATAAATAAATAAATAAATAAATAAATAAATAAAGTTTAACTTTATCAGTAAAAAAAAATGCATGCTGACATGAAAATGGTATTGCTGGGTGGGAAGACCCCTCCCAATGCCCAACAGTGGGCACTTCCCTGTTAAAATATCATACTGATTAGATGTTTAAAATGTTATAATCTGAAAGAAAAACTCTATTGCTCCTAACTGGGTCCTTACCTCAGTTTGCTCTACATGGAAAGCTGTGGATGAAAGGAAAAAAGCAAACAAAAGCGATCAAATAAAATCAAAATCAAAAGAAAGAACAATGGATTTTATTTTTCAAAGCACAGTGTTTTTGGTTAAAGGCAATTTCCCACCCACATAAAATCCAAGTCCATTTTACATTCCCCACAAGAACGAATGAAAAAAAAAATGAGTGGCAACACCATTTGTGTTGGCAGCGAGCAGAAAGAGGTGCACCGCCAGCCCCGTCAGTACTGAATCCTTTGCTAGCAGGATATTCAAGGAAAGTCTGAGTAAATCAGCCTCCAGGCTTATCCCCCCTCCTATAACAGCTCGCCTTTCATCAGCTTTAACTTTCAAAACGCTGCCTTCACAGCCAAATGACAATTATATGGTGTCATCAGTAACACCGAAATCCCCGTAAAGTCATACAAGAGAAAGTCTGGACTTGGAGAGAGCAGGGCTATTTCTGTGAGCATGCACACAGTCAGATGGTGCAAACACAAAAATAAGACAATGAGGTTCAAAATGCAGTCAATACAACTCTACTAACAGCACAGAAAAGAAATGTGCTTGTATGCACCACCACCCCCAAAAACCCACACACTCATCTGAGTTCTTTTTTTAAATGTGATTACCGGCCTCCGTTGTAACAGATATTACATCCACTGCTACACATATGAGCTGCAAAGTAAGTATCACTGCTATCAGAATGAGTGAGTAGGAGCCCATTAAAATCACATTACTGTTAGCGCTATCGGATTTCTGTCTGGTTTCTACAGAAAAAAAAGGATATTTAGTATAAGATGTATGCATGCTGAATAATACCATATCATACAGAACCTTGCATTAGTGTATGTTTACCAGCTTTAATTTAGTTTGGTTCTGGAAGTGTTAACTTCATTTTGGGAATAAAAGTACACAGTACTGTGAAAGTAATATTGCACAAACTTTTACTTTGAACTTTGAAGTATTTTTTATTAATCCACACTCAAGTAGCTAAAGAAAAACCAAGAGTGTTATGCTTTATTCAGAACGTGCACCTATGCATGCTGAAGTAAAAAAGATTTCCGGTATCTTTATATTAAATGTGGTAGAGGTGTTGTGTAGATAGGGAAACACACACTGCCCCAAAGCTAGAAAGACTAACGCACGAACCAACAGATCTTGTAAGAGCGCTGCAGGTTTTCTTTTGTTGGAAATTGTCGAGCCACTATATTAAAAACAAACTCAATTCAATTACCTGTTCTAGACTAGTTAATAAATAAAAGGACATGTGTACATGATGTGCCTTAATGAGAGGAAACACTGGCATAAAATATAGAATGAAAAAAGCCTCACAGCTGTGGGAAGAAAGGTCCCTCTAATTAGCTTTGTAGAGCGTATTGGCATCCTGAACCAGTCACTCAACACACTTCAGACTACTTAAAATACATAGAACACCAAACAGACGAAGGCCTCCAAATGTCTGAACTTTCTTCCTGGTTGTTTTTAATGAATTATTGAAGATACTGAAAAGGAGTCAATATACATAGCAAAAAGTGTGTTCAAGTTAGAGGAGGAACACCTCAAATTTGATTCCAAGCACACTACTTGAGTAAAATTGTTTTTCTTTGCACCACTGCTAAATCAAAGCTTTGAGATATGCATTGTTCTCCCTTGGCTTAATATTTCATTGAGGTCTTTAACTCCTTATGAACTTGGCATGTGTGCGCGAGAGACACTTTGTGTGTTCATATCTGTGTGTGCGGCTGCAGGCCTGAGAGATGAGGCAGAGTCTCAAAGGTCAACCACGGCTCTGTGTCATCTGCTAAGATCTGAAG
>NW_024582410.1:2232024-2239524 GCF_018398535.1 Haplochromis burtoni
CCCCCAACATCATCAACAAACACCCCTTTATCATGTCAATACAAGACTCGGTGGATTTCCATGTCGTTAGCATCATGTCACACGTTTAAATAGCTCGTGTGTGAACGCTTTGCCACCAGATGACGAAGCTAGCAATGATGAATTAATGGCTCAGATAACTTCATTATCCTGCTGGGCTTTGCACTTATGCCTGCAACCCAAGTTTCCACGTCCCCAACATATGATAGGAGAGGAGAGCAGAGGCACGCTGTGTTTGGAGGAGACTCGAGTTACTGTTGTGGGCTCTGGCCTGCTGGATGCCAGTTGGAACAGAGAGAGCAGCAAAATGTTTCAGGGCAGTTTAAATGGTTTATATGGACCTCTAGTAGAATGTTGAATGTTAACGGAACTGGCAGATCTTGAGCAAATAGCTTTTTTTTTAAATTGTTGTGGTTTTTTAATGCAACCAGCAGAGGCATTTTTTAAATGAGGTGGCAAAAGAGCCTGAGAACAAGACAGGGGAGGCCCACTGAAATTCATCCATTCACTTCCGCTGGAGCCTATCCCAGCTGTCTTAGGGAAAGAGACAGGGTACACCTTGGACAGATCACAGCAGGAGGAAATAAAAACAGGAAACTGAGGCTACAATTTGCCAGCAATCGCTAAAAATGGATAAGAGAAGAGTGGAAAAAGTTGCCTGGTCTGATGAGTCTTGATTTCTCCTGAGCTGTATCCAAGGTTCAGAGTGATGGTGGTGGTGTAATGGTCTGGGGGTTATTTTCTTGGCATGCTTTGGGCTGCTTAGTACCAACTGCATCTATGTCATGAAGGATTAAGGCAGTTCTGAAGGTAAAGGAGGGTTTAATAGAGTATCAGTCCTGAGTAACTAATAAGGATCAGATGTTCCATCCAAAATACAATGGATTGCAAACACCAATCTGGCATGCCCTTGCAAATAAATATACCAAGGTTTGCACAACTGCAAGAGTAGAACTGAGTCATTTATTTTGTTGGTCAGCTGTGTACAATATATAAAGAGAATTTCAGCTTCCTTAAAGCCGAGGTTAGCCTTTGGACACAAAATAAATACATCTAAACTTCATGTCAATATAAAATATGTACAAATCTTTTGCGCTTCCTGTACAAATGAAGTACTTACAAACAGAAGTCAGAATGGTTTAGTATAGCAAAAATAGTTCACAGATGATCAGAATAGATCATATTGAAAATGTCAGATAGTTTGCTAATGTTTCAGTTTTCTGAGACGTCCTCACTGACTGCTGTCGTTGGTGATGCTGTCCACGATGGAGGACAGCCGCAGGAGGCTGGAGGACGCGGAAGACTCACTGGCTCCTAAAATGAAAGGACTTATGATACCACATGATGTTTTCTCTTTTTCTCTTTTTTTAATGAATTTACACCTGACTTCAAGCAAAGGTAGTGTGCAAGGTGTGTACCTTCTCTGCGGTTCATTGCTGAAGTGGAATGGTCAGCAGAGGTTGGCCAAGCCTCAGAGGATTTCTTCCAGTGGTACTCACCGGCCACCTGTAAAAAACACACATTATCCATATTCTTTTCCACATAGCCTCATTTATCCTGTTTTCTTTCCCTCACCACGAACCAGTCACGGCAGATGAGCCAGGTTCCTTCCTCATGAAAGGGAGTTTTTCCTTTCCACAGTCACCAAGTGCATTTCCATAGGAGTTTGTTTGATTCTCTGTATTATTGTAGGGTCTTTACCTTATAATACAATATAAAGCACCTTTAGGTGACTGTTGTGATTTGGGGCTACATAAATAAGAGCGAATTGATTAAATATTATTGCCTGTAATATGAAGAAAAAACTTTTAAATTATTGCAGAAACAGGCTGCTATTACTGAGAAGCATTCAACATTCAATAAGAAAGTAATTAAAAGTATTCAAAGACCACGACGTGAGAAATTTGTAATTATATTATTAGTCAAAACCACACTGCTAGATTAAAAAAATCAGTGTGGCACAGAGTAATAAGCATTCACGTTATAATGTCATTAATGAGCACCACAAACACATTAAAAGTCCAAACTGGGATATTCTTGATCGGTTGGGGAATAACCTGAAATCCACAGATGCACAGATTTACACATTCATGTGAATAGTATGAGGAGTTTCCTCTTCAGGTTGGTATACTCGCTCACATTGTTTTCTTTTGCGTCACATGGAGATCCGGTTTTCTCCTGCTCGTCCAGCGTCTGCAGCAGCTCCTGCAGCCTCTCTATGTAGCTGATGGCGCTGCGTAAAATCTCCACTTTGGGTAGCCTCTGGTTGGGATTGGCTACGGTCTTCCTCTTCAGTGCGTCGAAGGCTTCGTTGATCTTCTTAAGCCTCCTCCTCTCCCTGAGGGTCGCAGCCTTACGTCTATCCGTGGGAGCCGTCTTTCTCTTGCAGATCTTACAGGCCCACATGAGGCACTGACCCTCGCAGTGCGCCCGGAGACCCGGAGGCGCGGGGACGTGCTCCTCTCCGCTGCTCTCCCCACCGGACGGGACATTATCGTGACCCGCTTGGGACAGTGGGCTGTCATTGCCATTGTACAGAGGGGAAACCCCTGCCATATCCAAGTGCTGTAGTGGTCCATGATCTGCTTCCTCCAGATAGCGCAAATCATTAAAAAGATAACTGTTGGTCTCGAAAAGGTCCATCATATTGCTGCGCTCCTCACTCTGTATTCACACTGGTCTCTGGCATTTAAATAGAGCAGCAAGGACACAAGTCAACAGATTATATATAGAATGTGAAACTCTATCCAATACTTTGGCTGCCACACTGCAACAACCATCTTCTTTTTTTTTTTTTTCAATCGGTCTTCACAACATACCGACTCTGTACAGACAGAAATGTCCCCTCAGGTTTCATAACAGGTGCATGTGCGTTATGATATTTCACAATGAAAAAGTAAACGTTACAGGATAGAGATATTTTATCCATACATCACAGGGGGCTCTAATTTGTAGCAAAACACTTCATTAATAGTTATTAATGACTCATTAGTGTGTTTTTATGTAACTGGACAAAAGCTCTGTGTTGCCAGGTTGGGTTGTAAAAAGTGTCTTTAACTGCTATGTCTGCAGCATAGTTTTAATTGTACGAATGAATGATTGAAAATGATCCTTTCCAAATAGGATTACATGGCAATCAAGGTTAGGAATCCTTGCTGTAAAAATCTGATTCTTAAACCTAAAGAAAGAGAGTGTGGAGAGTTTCCATAATCTTCATTTTCCACCCTTCTTAACCACTGAGAGGGTCACAAAGTGCTGGAGGCGTCAGGCGTCAACCATGGGGCATCTTCAAACGAAATTCATTCAATTCTCAGTCTCTTTAACTGATAAGCCTTCGTAATGATCAATACCAGCTGACATGAAGAATTATTCTCACTCTTAAACTGCCAATGAAGTCGCTAGTTAAATTTTGTTCTATGAATTTGACGACATCACAAAAAAGAAAGGGCTTTAAGTTGATTAAGAAGCCTTCACTGAGCAAGAGGCATTGAACACTGCCAACCGTACAGCCCATCAAAGAGACACAGACATCCACACACACTCGAATCCACACGTAAAGACAATTGAGTGACAACTTAAAATGGCATGGCAACAGTTTTGGTCTGTGAGAGGAAACCTGTGTAGACAAAAGTAGAATATGCAAACTTCTGAAAAAAAAAGGCCTCAGGCAAGTTTGAACCTACAACTGTTCTTACTGTGGCGGCAGTTAATAAACAAATTTAAGGCTATTTCAGATGCCCTGGAGCTCTTTTTTTTTTTGGAAACACCACATGAAGGAAGGAAGCTAATAAACTTCTAAACCCAAAAAAGAGAAAATCAGGTTGCATGATGGGTTGTGTATAATTCGACCAAATTGAATATTTTGCAATCTGGAAACCCAGTTGTGGTTCTTATTTATGACATGTTATTCTGTTTACTTTAAGCATCCATGACAAAAGCCAGATTTGATCAGCAAATCAGAAAACAACAATAGATATCAAAATAGATTATTTCAAATAAACCATATCGCTGCTGTTTTAACTCTAGTTTGTTGTGCTCATTTTAGACAGTATGGACAACTGTAAGTTGTATGCGGTCTCAACATAAATAGACGGGAATGTGCACAGTCAAAAGAGCTTTGAGAAATGTCTCAACTCGATGATATAAATAGAAACGTGGCTCAGTCATTTCAGATTCATAAAAGAGATAAAAGCCTGTGAAGAGGTGATATATTGCCTGTTGGCATTTTTCCTCCAAACTCAAAGGGCTGTGATTGGAAACTTCACAGGCAGGAATGTGAGGGATTCCTATTTTTGAGTGACTGCATGACCTTGTCTTTTGAAATGAAATAAGATGATCTCATTAGGCTGCGGCAGCCTTTGAGACACAAAAACAAACACATCTTTCGACATGCATCCAGATAACTGTCGGCTTCTTTGCGGAGCAGAGAGACACATAAAGAGCAGGGGTGTTGTTTTTTTTTTTAATGAATGAATGAATGAATCAAATTTAAGAGCAGAAGAGGCACTGGGACCTTGGTGGTGTGTACTAAAGCATGCTGCACAGCCAGCTCACGTGTGGGGGTTTTATATGACCCTGCATGTGGAAGTCCCTTCCCTTCAGCTCCCAGCTTCTGTCATGTTGTTTTTAAAGAGTCACCAGTGCCTTTCATCATTTGACAGGATGTCTGAAATACTGCCACAAGTCAACACAACATCTCTAAGTCACCTTCTACACATATACTTGAACATATCGGCTCAGTTATTCCAAAAGTTGTAATTGTCAGTTTCTAAGTTCTCGCTTCAGTATATGAGTAGCTCTCAGAACTCCACAGTATCTCTAAATCCTTAAATAATTGGCCCAACAACACATATAATTAAACCCCAATAAAGACACTATTAAAGTCAATTTGAGAGCTATACTGCACTGCAGTGTTCATTTGTATAGTTTACAAACCAATAAATATATGCAAACTGAAAAAAATCAATAATATTGGCTTTGAACTGAAATGATTTCTGTGATAAACAGCAGAGTAATCATAGGTTCTATAGCAATCCTTTGTATCTGGAGGAAATGTTTTAAATCTGCATTTTCTTCTAATGGCCAGCAGGGGGCAATACCTCTGGTTGTCTCTTTCCATAGACATGTATGAAAAAATGCTGCAAACCCATAGATCTATCTGGGTGCCCATGCTGAGCCCTGTCCACTGCTGAAACAACGGACACATGAGCATCAGAAATGGACCATGGAGCAATGAAAAAAGGTGGCCTGACTCAATGGAGCACGTTTTCTTTAACTTCACATGGATGGCAGGGTGCATCTCCGTTACTTACCTGGGAAACACCTGGCACTAGGATGCACTATGGTAGGAAGGCAAGCCAGCAGAGGAAGGGTGATGCTTTGAGCAATGTTCTGATTAGAAACCTTGGGTCCTGCCATCCATGTGGATGTTACTTTGACACATTCCACCTACCCAAGCATTGTTGTAGACCATGTACACCCTGAAAACCGTATTCCCTGATCGGTGTGGCCTCTACTAGCAGGATAATGCACCTGCACATAGCAGAAATGGCTCAGGCATGTTTAAGGAGCACAACAATGAGTCTGAGCTGTTGACCTGGCTTCCAAATTCTCCAGATCTCAGTTCACTTGAAAATCTGTGCTGGGCAAACAATCCCAATCCACAGCGGCCCACCGTGTAACTAACAGGACTTAAAGGATCTGTTGCTAACATGTTGGTGCCAGATACCACAGCACACCTTTAGGTGTCTACTAGAGTTAATGGCTCAATGGTTCATGGCATTGTTGTCAGCTAAGGGCAGACAATCACAATATTAGGCGGGTGGTCATACTGTTATGCCTGAGCTGTAGGCGGTTGTGTGTCCTCCAAGAGTGGGCGTGGCTTAAGGAGGAGTCAGGCAGGGACACCTTTTTGCCTCCACATGAGCCCAGCCCTCCTACTTATTCCCAGATTGTTCTCCTACTCACCGGCTGCTAATACCTTTCCCTTACTTACCTGCTTTTCTGTTCCACATGCTCCTCATACTTACTCTCTGACTTTTCCAGACCTGTGAATCTGCCTGACCCACTCTTACTGAGCCACTTGCTCAGCACCTTAAGAAGACTTGGGAACTCCCCTGTCTTTACTGACCTAAATGTAACCCAAACCTTACATGACCAATATCTGAACGTTAACTGTTGTTGCACCTTCTTGTGTCCTGTCTTTGAGTCACTCAGGTTTAACCTTCACACATTTGTTTTTTAAATTACTGCCAGACAATCTAAGTGTTTCACAGTTTAAATGACAAGATACATTAAAGAAATATCTATAACATACCAACACACATTCAAACATGCTTTCACAAAGCCGCATGCCAAATATTTGTATGAGCATGACATTTGATGGCATAAATAAAATTTTGACGTTAATCACTGGAATTTTGTTTTTTTGTAGTCACAGGGAGAAAACAGCTCGTATCCATAAAGCCTCGTTAGAAAAGCTAAACACAATCCAGTAAAATGCTTAAATTATGCAGCTGTGTTAAAATAGAAGCTGTGTGTGTTGCTTTACATGCAATATTGCAAATGCATGGGATTTCTTTTGTGCTTTTACTTTAAAGGCGAAGTCACTTGTCAGAAACAATATAGCTTTCATTATTAGTTTTTCAAACAGCAGAGGTGACACATACGATATAGAATAGAAAGTGTGTGTGTGTGTGTGTGTGTGTGTGTGTGTGTGTGTGTGTGTGTGTGTGTGTGTGTGTGTGTGTGCGAGGTAGGTATTTGGTGTCTGGATATGTTTTGTCAGCCACGGTAAATTTTTGTGTCTCTGTCACTGCTGCTTTGTCATTTTCACGCAAACACAAAGTCGTGATGAAAAAGAAAAATGATGAATAGTGATAAATGAATGACGATTATAAATAAATTGTCTCATGAACAGAATATAAATTAAAATTAGACTCATTTCAGACTTTAATTTGCCTCGATTATTGCATCGCAATGAAAAGTACTCATCCTCCAGGTGAACGGAGTCGCGTCCCTGCTGTGCCCTGATCGTGTATTCTCCCCCCAGGGGTTGGCCTACTGCGCATCCTGAACCTGACCGTAAATTCCCATCAGTGTTGAGGGGTTGACGCTTCAGCTGTCAGGGAGAATCATGGGATGGGGTGGGGGGGAGGGGGGGCAGAAACTTACACTAGAAGATCAGGCCTCTAAGGGAAGACGATGCAGTCAGGATGGGTTGCACGAAGCGTAAATCTGCCTGGAATCCAAAGAGGCTCAGAGGCGTCAGCTCTGCTGTCTGAACACGTAGCAGGCAAAATCTGTGTGTAAAGACACAATGGGTGTGTTTAAAATGTCTGTATGACATATTGCTTCTTGAGATTGTCTTTCAGTGGTAAATAAAAAGGTCATTGTACAGCAGCTCAGCAGTGAGACATTCCTGTTTGAAGGTACACTTTGATGTTCTTGGGGAATCCATATACTTTCTCCTTTAGCTCAATT
>NW_024582410.1:2240591-2277529 GCF_018398535.1 Haplochromis burtoni
ACACACACACACACACACACACACACACACACACACACACACACACACACACACACACACACACACACACACACACACACACACACACTCTCCAGTGGATGCATCAGGGACATCCAGGGTTTAGTATCTTGCTGGGGATCAGAAAACTGACCTTGAGATTGGCAGACAACCTGCTGCACTACCTGAGGCACAGCAAAAGATTTCATGGCTTTTATCATAGGTCTAAAGATGTGGTTCTATCACGCAAGATCAGATGTGTCAGTAAATTTCAGAGCTGCTGGCAGGTTTTTCCTCTTTTTTTTCTTCTTTTAAATCTTTTAGGTCTGGACAGAATGAGGTTAGAGGTTTCCTTTATCCTAAGTGGGGCTGCTTGTGCTGAGGTGGGAAAAAATCCACATATTTCCCCAAATGTGAAATTATTCTATAAATATATTTATCAGAAAGCTTTCTACTACTTTCTTTTACAATAAGTTTAACACTGTATCAGTCTGATAGAGTCAAACATCAAAAAACTGCTTAAAATCACAGGAAGTTCAAGAAGAAGAAATTTTTAATAAGGAACTTCCACACTTTGACAGCACCTCAGATATTAAGCATATTAAAGTCAGATGTAATCCCAAAGGGGACAGACAGTAGCTCCTCCAGTGGCACTTCAGAGACATTTTTTCCTTTGTGAATAATTGATCAAGCAATGGAGGAGAGGTGAAAGAGAGAAAATGAAATGCACCAAGGTGCTGCTGATCTCATTTGTCTGTTTTTGTAAAGACAGAACCTGCACATTAACAGATTATCTTTGGAATAAAATAATAACAGATTGAAAGTAATATTTTGTTACAGAAATATTTCTCCCTCTCATATGTAACTCTCTTAAAAACACATGCATTCCTCTTTGCATATCACATTATCCAGTGACTCGTTTTTGCTTGATTAGGTTAATGAATGCTAAAGTTGTGTAACAGTGTATTTATCTTACTTTTCCCTCCCCGTGTTTCTTTAGGGCTTCTCTACGCGCACTGTCTAAAACTCTAACGTTCGTGCCTATCGTGTTCTGTTACAGTTCACGTAGGGTCTTGAACACACAGGTCATGTCCGTGATTTTTCTCCTTCTAGCGGGTGTTAGAAGTCGGATCCAGTTAGGACCAGTGCTGACATGAGGGTCACAAACACAACTGATAATGAACATGAACTTTAGGACCTCTTCTCTCCGAGCTTTCCACCCTTCCTCGCACGCCACCTCCCCGCACCCCCTCGGCTTAACAGCACCTCCTGACTCAGACAGAACTCATTGGGGTGCTTGAGAGGAAACGCTGAGCACCGTGACGGACACAGCGCATATAACCCAGCTCCACACCTGGGATATGAATTAGCCAATCAGAGGTTAAGTATTGTGGTCATGGGCCTGATGACAAAGCTTCACCTGGGATCACAGCTTCTCGACCTTCAGGGTCAGCCTGCAAAAAGAGGCCAGTAGACGAGTGGAAAAGAGAGCTCATGTCTCAATAAAGTTATGGTTTAAGACGACACTAAAAATGAATTTATTGTCACAGTCTGTGACAGTCATTTTGTTTTCTTTCTCATAGGTGTATAGGGGCATCCCTGACCCAGTTTCGGTCAGCACATCTGTTTACATATTGTCTCATCACCTTCTCGGATTAAAGGACCAGCTTGTCACCTTTGTGGTGGTAATCAGGCTCTCAAATTGTGAGTGATTTTTGCTTGCGTCTATTACATTGTTGTCTTGTTTCTGCTTCTAGTTAAATGCAGGTGTGAAATGACAAGGAAAACACAATTACTCACCAGTCCTCTCTTCTTTCACAGTTCTCTCTTCTTGCATCCATGCGCAGAAAACCTATTAGCTGGGTTGAACTAGCCTGTCTCCCTGCCTTTAACTCCTGTTAAAATAAAAGCACTTAAAACTTGTTTTGGTTTAGAATGGTCTGCTTTTGAGTCCACCGGTCCTGTAATACTTGAGATCACCACTGCTTATTTTGAAGAGATGTGTCTTTGTGGACTTTGGATAGCAAAGGCTTTGATAGCTAACCCGAGCTGGCTAGCAGGTAAATGAAGTAGCTAGCAGGTAAGCATGAACTGTTTTATTTAGCAGTAAATACAGCCATAACGAAGCATGCTATAAGTAAACTAGGCCAGCGTACCTGCAAATAAAAAAATAACAAACTGGATGGATTCGAATTAATCAGAATTTCTTTTGCTGGGATAATACTTTTTCATCGTGGGCCATAATATAATCCCTTCTTAACCAGTACCACTCGTGTCTCCCCATTATGCACCAGTATGGCATTATAGCTTTGGTGTTTCGGTACACCATGTACCACAGAAAGAGATTGGCCTCCAAGAGATAATGGTACCACTTTGGATTGAAGGATTATAGTTATGCAACCACGGCATTGTTTGCAGCCTGAGCAGGATGAGGGTCAGGCTGTGGAGGTAGAAGCAGGTTGGTTGAAAAGTGTTTGTCATGATGGGAAAAAAGAACAAAAAAGAACCCCATCAAATATCAAAAAGCACCATGGAAAAAACGAGGAGCAACACAAACACAATCCAGAGTAACCTGCAGACCACATTTTTGAAATTCCCCCCTGGTGAGAGTACAAAGCTACAAATTGTCCACACCAGGTTGCAAAGTTGCCACGATAGGTTTGCCAGCTAGGAACCCATGGTTGTCATTGTGTTTTGCATTTTGTTATATATTTTGTTGTAATTTTTCTGACTTTTTTAAGCAATAAAAAACACTTGCCCAGCTTGTGGTCTGGGCTCAAATAACCCCTTCATGGATCGCCACACTTGTCCCAAAACCCACCTTTTTTGGGATAAATGAGCCTTGCCTGTGACTTTGATAAAAGGACAAATGAGAACAGTATGGTTGGAAACAGCTGTCCCAAAAAACTACCGTACACACAGATATATATGAGGCAACCATTAAATGGCCTAACTGAAAAAAGACCGGGTACAAACTCACTCTCACTTCATTCTTTCTGCTTATATACTTATTAAATTTTCATTACCTGACAGAAATAATTTAAAATATCAAACTACTCCACACAAATACTAATATTTTGAAGAGAGTTCTTAAAGAGAAAGGCTTTACAATCAAGACTTTAAGGCTGCTTAAACATTTCAACTCCAGCTAAAAAGTTCATTTACACTTTCTTTACATGCCAGTCACACAGGACGTCATATATTCACACATTTGCAACATATATTATATTTACACCAAATGTTGGTGTAATTGATCTGCTAAACTGTTACTGTTATTTTGATAATATGGGGTAAGGAAGCTCGAGGTCATTGTGCTCTAATGCACAGTGCGTAGGCTGGAAATTCCTAAGAGCTTTTCTGCACAGTCTGGAAGAGTGCCATACGAGGCTAAAGTCTTGAACAAACAATGGCTCCTCTCCGTGAGCCAACAGGAACTCTGAGACAGTCAGCAGCAGACGGTATCACGGGCCCTGCTGCCCTCATGATAGCATCTCCCTAATCTTTTTGGCCTGGCTCTCTCCAGTGTGCAGCCTATAGATTCAACGGTGGTCAAACAAAGCAGAGAATAACGGTCTCGTCAGCTAAGCTAACAGACGGGTCCTCTCACTCGTGCCCTGAGCTGTGGGTTAGAGTAGCGTCTTGGGTTTCAAAGGCAAAAGGGGAGGGGACACTGATGGCATCTGCCCTCTCTCTGGTGGACGGTGCAGGGATTCAGTTCAAAGGCTCAGCGGCTGAAGTGCATCAATTAGCGAGGGGAAAAAGCTGGCTAACTTGCCAACTCTCTATGACCTCAGAGCATTACATTATGAGGCACACTGAGAGTGTTGCACACTGGTCAGGCAATATCAATAGCCCCTTGCAAATGGACTGGTATTGATGGACTGGCTTAAAGGGTTGTTCCTGCAAATGGATGCAAAGAATAATACAGAGCGTTTAGCATGGAGAAACGAGGAAGAAACACTAGCAAAGGGTGGGCGGCTTTTGCCAGCTGTTTGCTTGGTTGTTCCATCACTGTTTCAACAGGTCTCCATTGTAGTAAACACTAAGAATGACCCTGTGCGACTTATCACCTGACATCCAATGGCAATTTAGTTTGGAGTGATCCGAAGGCCCCTCCTGATTGATTCTGTCCTCATTCGGGGGAGTGATGGATTAGCCTTTTGCCATTTGGCCGGTGCGTGTTTGGGGCTGTATCCCCTTCTGTCTGCCAGATAGAGCCACTGATGAAGAGTTAGAGGGGGCACTGGCCTTGACCCAGCAGCAAATGATATGAAACCCCTTGTCTGGCCAGTGAGGTGAGGCGCTGACCCCACTGGCCTTAGCCTGTCTCGCCTTCAGCTCTTGTTCATGTACTTTATGACTATTGCCTTGCATGAGAGAGTGGCACCATGAGAGGCATTTCTAAAAACTGGATTTTCTTGCATAAAGAATCCAAATAGAGGGTGTTTTTTAAAGCAGTCTGAGGGATTTCTTTCTCGTCTTTTTGTCCTTCTTTTTTCCCTTTTTGCTGAGTCGCTTTGATGTTAGAGCCTGTAAACGATATGGTGGAGCATCGCTATCATGAATATCACACTGCCTCTGGGAGTCGGGGATGTAGCCAGCGATAACACAAAATGAATCCAATCATCAGCAAGTGTGACTGCAGTCATGGCAACCTCAGGGACAATGATCCACCAATATTAGTTTTTTTCTGAAGTATCTCAGCCAAGAACAAAGCGTGTTTTGTTACATTGAAAATTACACTTTTGAATAACAACAACAGCAGAGTTTTCTAGGGCAGGATAAAGTGTCTGGCTCCAAGAGAAACTAATAGGATATTGATGAATGTCAGTGTTGACGAGCGGGAACAGGAGCACTGCTGCGCTGTATAATTGGTTATATGGGGTTCTATCATTAAAACAACAGATAGGAAGGGCACACGAGCTTCGGCTGGATGCAGGTAATAACACGATAGCCATAAAGTCACAGTGGGTAAAGCGCACAGCCATGTCCGGCTCAGCTGTTACGAAGAGCCTTTGTTATTTAAAACCGATGCTTTATCCTGCTGATTGAAAAATGTAGTTGATGTGATGGTTCTTCCAATGGCGTATCATCCAAAGTCAACATTATTTTACTTGAGCTTTGTGAGGCATTTTCCTCCAAACTGTCTGTGTGACTGCTTTAATCGTCAATCCAGCAACAAAGAAACACATTTTAATATCCTTTACTTCCAATTAGACATCTTAGATTTCTTGTGGGGCTGTAAGTGTTTCTTTTTTTATTTCTGATCTCCATAATGATACACTAAGAGCTTAAATATTGTTAGATATCCAAGGATGATGAAAGAAGTGTGTGTAGATAATATTAGGACTGTAGCATATCACAATCTATATCTGCTTTGCAGATATAATATGGATAATAGTGAACATTAATTAAATACATGGCTATATGCACTGCATACCAAGGCCATAATATTTTAAATACAGCATCTTTTTACATCTAGGGTTGTAAAAGTTTTTTTAATAACACACCACATCTGCCTTAAAACAAAAACAATTTGAGCATGTAATAGTCAGTAGATCTTCAATGTTTTAGACAATAACCATTTGAAATACACACACTTGGCACTTCATTGGGTATACCTTGCTAGGGTTTGGTCTTCTTTTGCCTTCAGAACTGCTGTAACTCTTTGTTGCATAGACTCAACAAGGTGCTAGAGGTTTTGGACATGATAGCTTCACATAGTTGCTGCAGATTTTCAGCTACACATCTGCTCCAACAGATCCCAAAGGTGCTCCATCGGACTGACATCTGGTGACTATGGAGGCCATTTGAGTACAGTGAACTCATTGTTCATTGTAAGAAACCAGTTTGAGCAATATGACATGGTGCGTTATCGTGCTGGAAGCAACCATCAGAAGATGGACACAATGTGATAATAACAAGATGGACATAGTCAATAGCAATTACTGAGCTGGTAATGTTTAAACAATGCTCAGTTGGTATCAGACCAGAGAACATTTTTCTGATCTCCTATTATCCACATTTGATGAGCCAGTGAAAACTGTAGCTGGCACAAGCGGCACGCAGTGTGATCTTCTGCTGCTGTAGCCCATCTGCTTAAAGTTCGGCGTGTTCAGAGATGCTCTTTTATAATTAGTTACTATATTTGAGTTACTGTTTCCTTCCTATCAAGTAAAATAAGTCTTAATATTCTCCTCTGACCTCTGATATTAACGAGGCAGAGCATTGCCAGTGAGTGGATATTTTCTCTGTATACCCTAGAGATGGTTGTGTGGAATAATCTTAGTAAATCAGGAGTTAATAAAATGCTGAGACCGACCCATCTGTATGCCACAATTATGCCATGTTCAAAGTTTTCGTTTTTGTGCCTCACCCTCGCTTGCCTTTTTTCAATTCTTTCACTTCTTCACTTCTCATTAGCACATGGGGATCTACCAGACCCAGGAGCCGCTGCCAGTCCCCATCAAGGACGTCCCCAAACTGCAGCTCAATTCTTCATTAAGCTATATGTCTTTATCTACTAGAAAACGCTGCCAAAGCTAAAATCAGGATGTGGGCCCAGCTAGTGAAATGCAGACATGTTTAAGTTACTACCAGGTGACTGGCTAAATAGATATCGGAAAGAAGTTGAGCATGTTTATCTAATAATGTGACATAATCATGGTCACATAATCATTATGTGAGTCAGTGAAGAAAGGGATTCTTTCAGGCCTAATTTCATTAACAGTATGAGAGTTGAGCACATTGTCCAGACAAAAACGAATATAGATTGGTGAAGTCAACAAACAAATGTGGTTTATTATATTCGTTCTTCATTTTGAATATTCCACAGAAAACATGAAGTGGACATTTAGAATGTCTCCCCTTTAAAATGCAGATGACAACACTTTTCATGATACTGATGACGTTTATGCTAACTCAATTTTAAAAAATCTTTACATTAAGATTTTTTTTCATTCGATATTTTAAATTGGATATTGTCTTCACAGCAAAACTCACCTTTAGTGGTTTTAAAGTTTCAAGTTTGGCATCAAGTCTGGCCATCAGTTCAGATAAAGGCATGGCAAAGAGAAGTGATCAATAGTTATCCCACTAGCTAATCATGGCGCATCTATAATTCACTGTGATATTAAATCAGATTTGCGGTGAAGTAGTTATGGGGTCAGCGCCAGGTGGTGTTGATTTGTACAGCTGCTGCATATCTGTTAATCAGCTTTTCCTTTTTTATGCAGCAGAATGATGGAACCTGGAGACATACACACACTATGGAGCAGCCATGCTAGGCTGCACACCAAGCCCAAGAAAGAGAGTTGTCTGAGGTGTTGTTTAGAGTGCACTCTGCCATGCTGGGTTTAGCAGAGTACACAGCTTTTATTTGTATGTGTGTGTGAGGGCAAGAGCAAGTAAAATAAATCGTTGCACTGACTGGCTCTGTGCTAAGGAAGGACCCATGGGTACTAGAATCCTTGTTGCAGAATGCTAATTTTGCCTAGAAAAACTATCTTTCACTATAACTGAAGGCTGAACTACATGAACTAGAAGCAACCTGTCACTCAGTGATGCAAAATCATTGAGCATCAATACTATTTATGTTGGGAGGGTTATCAGTTTTAATGAAAGAGGAAATGGGGACAGCGCCGGGCTATAAACTTTTTTATTTCTGCTGTAAAGCTGTAAATACATTTTACCATTGAGCTGGTTCACGAGGAAACCAGTAGTTAATCTGTTGACTTCCTTTCTGGAGGCAATGACTAATATTTTAAAGGTCATGGTTTAGCAAGTAGGTATCCAGGCCAGTGGCGTCTGTATCTTTGGGCATAATTCAAAAGGACATAGGAGGGCAGATTAACTCTTTTTTTAAGCTAAATAATAGCTAAATCTTTGTTAGATGGCAACGTAATGTTAGATGGTGATGTAACGGTATAAACAATGAAAGGTGGTGGATTAGCCAATTGGTCATGATCAACTCTGGGCTGGACCAATTACAATACATCCGTATTGAGGGGGAAAGGAACGCGATTCATCCCGGACTTCAGCTAGAATGAAAAAAAAGACACAAAGCTGGAGTTATTCTGTCTTTATGCTGTCAGCTGTATCTTCTTCTCTCATTCTCTCCCCTCCCTCTCCTGTTGCTACTTCAATCATGAAACTGATCAATGATCAGCCGATCATCTCTCTTGTTTGTTTATCTCCCACTTTGCGCCAGAAAGAGGAAACCAGTGGATGTCGCGCTAAACAACAGCAGCACGTTCAAGCTTGATAAGCTGTTGTTAGAATGTATTTAATATTACTTTCTAGTATCAGCTGATGTTTGCTGGAGCCACAGCTGTAGAAGCTGCTGCTCATGATATCAGTTTGGATATGTGGTGAGAGGGAAACATGAAGGTGATATAAATCATACATATATACCAACAAGACAGTGTACGTGCACTGTCACAACAGCGTTTGTTTTAGTTCAAAGGCTTTATGGTTTTTCCTATAATACCTGGTGGTGTAGTCAGCCGATTTTTTGTCACTTCATCCTTATATATTATATTTAACGCCAGTGACCACCAGGTCAGCTGGTGGGTAACGAGCATCTCCGAAAACATTAGAGCACTTATGCAAATATGTGATGTCTTGACAAATCGAGCAGACATTTGAAGTTTACACAGCACCATTCTCGCATGAAAATATCTTAAAAGTTTATTTTGTGACCCAGAAAGAGTAATATTTCAAACTCCGCCACTCTGTTTCCTCTGCCACTGCCTCGTTTGAATTTTGGACGAAATGGATTCTGGGATATTGTATTTTTCAGCAAACACTGAAATAAATTTTTTGCAGGCAGCTCAATTTTTTTTTACTTGCGCTCAGAATAGTGGCACAAAAATAATGCCATAGTCATAAAGGGATGGACATGGTCAGCAACAATGCTCAAGTTGGCTGTGCTTACTTGGTATTGAGGGGCTCAAAGTGTGCCATGTAAATATCCCCAAGCCACTACAAAAACAACAGTACCAGAATACAGGCTGAGGTCCTATAGTTTTTGCAAAATTCTGACCCTACCACAAAAAATTAAGACTTCTTAACAACTTAGCAACTTTTTTCAGTCTTCTGTTGACTCATTTTGATGAGCTAGCGCAAACTGTAGCCTTAATTTCCTGTTCTTAGCTGGTCTCCTGCAGCTGTAGCCCATCTGCTTCTCCTTCCCTGTTTTGGGGTCCAAACTTAAAAACTGTGTAAATTCTTTCATCTTTAATAAAATGATCAGTGTAGCTGCTCTACCAGGTGTAACAATTAAGTTTGACATCCAGGCATCCATGAAAACAGGTTTTATGAAATTTAACCGAGTTAGAAGTTAGCAGGGAGTTAGCTCTATAGTTTCCACCTAAACATAATATACACTGTTTTGACTGAGGGATTTCTGAAAAAAATAAAACATACAGCTTTGCTATCACTTCCGACATAAATGAAGTCAGAAAAATAAACAGCAGTGACTTTTGTGGGGTTACTGCAGCTGGGCTAGCTGGTGTATAATGATGTGCTAGGTGGCTAGCTACAGAGCTATGGTTAGCATAATATAAACACATTAGCACAATGAAGCTGAAGGATGAATGCTAACTTTTTTCCACTTTATGAAAGCTAACTTGAGGGTTCCCGATGGCTCAAATTAATGCAAATGTGCTAAACCATATTTGCATTAAGGAACAGTTGAGTACAATGAAATTTAATGAAGTGACTGGTGAGTGAAAAATTAAAAATACATGGCATATGTTAGATTAGTGTGCTCTTTCAACATTTCAAAGAGTTTTGCTTAAAAAGAAAAATCAAGATGATTAATTCTAATATTGTAATTATGTTTTTGAGATTAGAAATCACAAAAAAATTACAAGTCAAATTCTTACCTGGTCTTAAAGTAGAAGTGAGGACAATTTTGGGGGAATAATAAAAGTTGTAGCGTGGTTCTGTGCTCACTGACACTATCACGAATTAAACCAAGTGAAACCCCTTGAAGAACTCAAGTTTGTGGCTTTATTTTTCACCTTTCAGAGGTTGTTACTTTGCCTTCTCTAGGAATTACCTCAAAGATCTTGAAAAAAGAGGACAAAGATCTCAAATATTTTCCGCATAATATGATATAACCCAAATAACCACCAGCACCTTTTGACTTGAATATTTATGATTTTCTGACTTGGTTGAAAGCAATAAATTAACTGAGATTTACAATTGATCCCTACAATGTTGACAAATGGGCCCAGAAATGTGTGTGGCCCTGAAATGTAAGTGAACCCCGAGATTCTCCCTTTTGACACTCGCATGAATTATTCTCAACAGGTTGCTCTCCACACCTAAAACCCTTCAGACTAGCATTACTGTCTAAACACAAGTGAGGGTAATTGAGCACTGATAGTTCTGCTTCTGCAGCATGCCAAGTTAAGCACACGCATTGTGTGGAACGCTCCAGGCACTTTAATCCGGAAGGTGCGTCGGTGTTGTTGGTATACTGAGCTGCCTCACGCCACGGCAAAAGGTCTTCTTAAAGCAAACTGCCACACATGTACATGAACACACGAGTCCTACAGCATGCTTGGTGCTGTGCCTTTCACTGGCCCTGAAGGTCATCACCACCTGTTTGATTCAATAAAAAATCTAGTATTACTGTTGTGGAAGTTATTGGGTTTTGAGTTTCATTGTGTGAGTGTAATAGTAGTGCAGGTGCATGCGGGGAAATGGTCCGATGGGTGTAGTATTATTGATAGGAAAGCATCAGTCTGAACTTTCGAGCTATTTCATTTCATTGTCCCATGGTGGGGGGATAACCAGGATGGCATTTACTGAGACAGTGGTTTTGCAGAGAAACAAAAAAAGAGGTTAATGGTGAATATAATGAGTCATAATCCACTGCAAAAATTAATTGTGGATCCAAAATAAAGGTCAGGACAGGCCTGTCAGCTCACACAGAGAGAGAACATCAATTGCTGTGAGAAGAGAATATCTTTTTCCAGAGAAATTCCCTGGCTGAGGTTTTAGGGAATGGTTACCCTTAATGACTTAATCCAAGTTCAGTCTCAGTGGTTTCAGCTCTTTGTATGTGTATGTGTGTCTGTGTAATCCTCACTGTGAGATGGAAGCCCAGAGCTGACCTCATTGTTTGGTTTCACAGGGTCTCCGGGGGCCCGGGGAGGTTCTGGGGGCTGGTCCTTACAGCAGAGTGGTCTGAAATACTGACATGCAGGCCGAGGTCCGTGGGGACTGCCAGCCCCAGCTCCTGTTACCACCAGGTTAGTCACGCTCTGTGAGATTTATGTGTGGAACAGTAGTGAGGGCTTGGGTTGCACGATACCACCAAAGTGTCGCGATATTAATCCCCCCCTGCAGAAATGAACTTGTAATGCCAAAACGTCTGAGTATCATAGATTTGGGGTGACTTTTGACTAATACAATGCATCACTTTTCCTGGAGACACCAGATGGTTTAAATTATGGAAGGAAAGTATGTTTTTAATTAGGTCTCTGCACTTTAATTAAAGCAGTGTTAGCCTTTTGGCTCGAATGGCATTTAGGTGATAAAGCAAAAATAAGGCAGAGAAGAGACAGAGACACATGATTCTTCATTGGTCTGCAGATGTACCAAATATCAGAAAAAATCCCATTAAACTGCATTATTAGCAAATTCAAGAAATCGAAACCAAATATGTTCATTAAACAAAACCGTGGCCTCATATGCTTGTATTAAAACTGATATATTTTTGCTTTAACTTGTAATTATGATATGAATGTTGATTGCACAATGTAGTGGAACAATGGCACCGTCTGTGTTTAGATTATTTGCCTGTAAAGCTTCACTTTCACCGTGCGCGTCTGTCTGCCGCTGGGTATGAAATCTCCTGGGAAAATGAAGGCTCAATTGTGAAGCCAAAACAGGAAGAGGATAACATTTTTGTTTTTACCCAGTAGCTATCAGCAGCTTTCCTCAGGTAGCTGTAATGGTGGATGCTATAACAACCAGACTAAGTGTGGAAACTCTACCCAGGGGAAGGAAAAGAGGCAAAACAGGTGAACATAGAGAGTGATTAAAGCTGAAACTAAAACAAGAGCAAACCTCAGACAGGCATTTTCTATACCGAGACAGCTCTGGGACTTGAGAAGTTCAGGTGCAACATCCACTGAGTGTTATTTCCTCTAGATCAATAAGAGGTTGGCAAGACCTGGGTTGTTTATTGCCAGTTTAAGGTGGAGACAATAATAACTACAGTGTATTACACACCCTTGGCTGATATAGCCCATAACAATGCATCATATCTCTCCTCTGTAAAGTAGCTAGTGACGTTATCTGTTGAATCGATTAAATAGAAATTGAAAGTTACTATTTATATAAAGAGCATATTAGCAAATGCACTTTGTTTCATCACATTTTTACATTAATGGGGAATATAATCACATCACATTTAAACCCAGTAAGATACAATAAAGTATTATTTGAATGTAAATGGAGGTTTTTGAATGCAAGTGTGGTACTAATGGCAAGTCCACAGTGTGCACTGCCTAAGCAATACCTCGCCATGATCCCCCCTCCACCAAACTTTACCCTTGGCACAGTGCAGTCATGGGAACTGCCAAACCCAGATTCGTCCATTGGAATGCCAGACTGAGAAGCGTTATTTGTTATCCCACGCTTTGCATTGTGCTTGGTGATATAAGGTGATAGCTTTTTTCACAACTGGACGTGTTGTACAGGTGGCATCCTCTGATGTGATGCTGGAATTAACTGATCACCTGACAGCGACCAATTATCTCAAAAATGTTTGGAGAAGAAGTCTGCATGTGCTTGATTTTAAACCTGGGGCCATGAAAGTGTTTGGAACACCTGAATTCAATTATTTGGATGGGTGAGTGAGTTTTTAGCAGTATAGTGCTTACTATAATAATACTTCATCTATCTGAAATTACAGTTTTAAGGACTGACTTTAAATATAATCTTTTGGTTAAAAGAGCTAACTCTAGAGTACTTATTCTCAATTAATGCACCAAATCTGTCAACTTCTACTAATTGCAGAGGTTAAAAAAAACTGGCACTGTAAATCCCTGGAATGTTCACTTTGCATTGCTACAAAAGGCATTTGAATGAATATACCTCGGATGTTGATGCTGACACATACTGAAACATCGTAAATTCCTTTGGTCATGCAGGCAGCAGGATGCACCAAGACCACAAAATTCTTTTCAATTTTAAATTAGTTCAGCTTAAAGTTGTTACTGCTCAGCGATTCGGCCGTTGCTCAACTGAGGATTTCATGCAGGTTATAACAACAACCCAACAAATATCTAAAAACATAACTTCATGTGGAGACCACACAGTTAGATAACTGAATTGGTGCAGGTCGTTTTTAAAGCAAGCACTTGTCCTGGATGACATTTGGACAGGCCACTAGTTGATGTGTTGTTTCACACTGTTTAGCATTGATAGGGTGGGCTCGTGGTGTGGCTCACCTTTCTGGTGGCTGACCCTGGTCCATCAGGGCATGGGGACAGGTGGAGAAGGACCTCCCATACTCAGCCACAGACCTCCAGTTGAGAACAGTTACTCCTGTTTGTCGAGGTAGATGATTAAAATGTGTTTTGTGTTGGTGCAAACAAATTTTTAAACCTTAGCATTTCATATATTGTAAGCTAGTCTGTTCCCATTGATGAGGAATGCATTTCCTGAGTCTAAAACATATTTTGGGGGATGTTAGTTTTTTGGAAGCTGGATTTGTCAGCCGCAAGTGGCGGCTAAACAAAAGCTGTGTTATTACACCTCAGTCTTTGTGTAGGAGGTTTTAGCATCCCCATGCTACACAGCAGAGTCATAAGGGATGCACAAACACACACACATGCCTCCTGCATGGATGCAGACCACAAACAGGCAGCATAAACAATGCTGAGTCTGCCTTGTGTTTTATCTCCTTGCCACCCACAGTTTACGCCAGCAGGGAGCTGAAACCTTGCGCCGCCCGGGGTTGATCTGTAAGCCCCCCGGCTAATCACCATACCCGAGCCGATCACAGAGCATGGCTCCAGACTATTACAGCTAAACCTCTCTCTGGCTCCCAGTCAAATTATCAAAACATAAACTTGTAACTTTAAACTGCAATCGCGCATTATTTCAGTTTCCCACCAACCCAGTTCCGCTGCAGGCTGAAAACGAAGCCAGCTCTGTCTGTTCGTTTGCCCCTTTAGAGATTGTTTTAAGAGAGCGGTGCTGATGTTTGAGACCCTCGCGCTCATTTGGACATTCTTTGTGAGTGAGGAGTTCCTTTGGGGCCGGTGTTTGAGTTTTGAGTCATTTCTTCACGGCTCTCAAATGGAAAGAAGACGATCATGACGATGAACAATAGGAGGAAATGGAGTCATCTTGGACCAGTGATTCCCCTTTTTTCCCCCTCAGCTTTTCTTTGGCACCAGTCTGACCTGCTCAAGCCATTCTTAACAGTGCTTGACAAAGGAATGCAAATCCATCAGGGAAAGGTTATTAACACCCTGAATTCATCACCATAGTCATATTTTAGTCCCAAAAGGGATTATTTGCTGTTTCCAGAGCTGTTCTTGAAGTCCTGCCCACTCTTTCTGTATTGCACTGAGCCAGATGAAAGGCGTCATCAGTGGTTGTTGGTTGTGTTTGTCGGACATGTTTTCCTTGATTCCCTCTCCCCGTGTGGTCCCCACTGGCCTGCTTTCAAAAACACACTCTTGAGCCTGGGGAGAGGTCATGACTAGAAAGAAGAGGCCCGGCGTGGCAGCTGCACATGTCACAATACTGTTCTACCAAGGAGCACAACAACACAAAGAGGATACTAAAATCTTTCTTATCACTACATGTAGACATATCAATGTTGTGTAGTAAGAAGATTATGACAACACTAAATTGATTGATTTGCAAGTTATATGTAGTTATACGTTTAAAGTCACACTTTATACATTTAAAAAAATCTCTCCTTTTAGTCAGGGTTGACACAGACCTGAGGGAGCAACTACTACTCCACATCTAAAGGAGAGGGCTGATGTGGTTTGAGGGGTTTGGACATTTACGATGTCTCCTGGACACTTCTTGGGTGACGTGTTTTGGGCATGTCCAACTAAGAGAAGACCCAGGACACAATGAAGAGATTATAGCTGTCAGTTGGCTTGGTAATGCCTTGGTGTTCCCTTGTAAGAGTTGGAGGAGGTTGCTGGGAAGAGGGAGTCCTTGGCGTCTCTACTTAGACTGCTGACCCTGCAAACCGGATGGAAAATACTTCTCTATAGAAAAAAAAAATGTGTGCACGAAATCAGATTCACTGTAGGTATCTATACTACCACACCTCTTTATGAATCTGGATAAAGTGCCCCCAGGTGGATATAAGAAGGAATGCCGTCTTTAGACAATTCTGGATTAGCTTAACTCTTTAGACCTGAAGGTTAGTGCCATTGTTTCCATAAAGTGATCATGTCCTATCAGTTTATAGTTTCAATGATTTCCAACTTGTGTCATGCCAGGTCCCAGTACTCAGTTTCCAAATCTACATCCACCTACATAATTAACTTTACTCAGTATACCATTTTTTTATAGTACAGTTACACATTTAACGTAATATAAACCAGTATGTTATTTTCCATGCTCATCTGCTCCATGTTAACTAATGCTTACATTAGCTGTGTGATAGCGATGTCCACTGAACTGACAATTGAGCAAGTGGACCAGACATGGTCCAAAATCCACGAGACAGGCTTGAAGTTTGTTATACAGCAAGTGTAGGCCAGATGTGGCCCAAATGTCACAATGACACTTGTCCCATCTATGGAGTCAACACCCTCAGTCAAGGCCAAATGTGCAGATGTGAGCCACATTTGGCAATCTCCCGTACTTGGGTTGCTATCGCTCATCATGCCACAGTTTTATCATGGAACACCACAGATAACAAGCTACCAGGGAACATGTCGTTAGCATTCATATCACGTAACAGCTTCTGCTTGTTAAGGCCTTGGGTGTATACTTTTAATATGTGTTGTCTGGTTATTTTTTTATCCTTCTTGTCAGCATGAGGTCCTCACTGGGCAAATTGCCACTAGATTTAGTAGAAGGAAGTAGCTGATGGTGGGTATATTGGGAGGAGCTATAGGACAACCTGGGTAAACACAACAGGGTCATCTGAGGTTCAAACCCAAGAAACTGATGGCAAGGGTTTCTCTGTTATTCTTTCTCCTCTATTTTTCAGACACATCTGAAATTACTTTGGGGCCAACATGGGTCCCAATATCATCTTTATCCTCCTGGCTTCCGACTTTTCCTCACACACACACAAACACGCAATAAAACTTTTCCATTACAGTGATACAGTACTCTGCAGAGTCAGTAAATGATGAGTGTATCTGCATTTGATATGTTTGTACGTGCGTGTGTTACTGAAACCAGTGCACCAGGTGAGATCTATCCGCCGAGACGCTCCTGGACAGAATCCGTGGAATTTCAAAACCCATCTCCTCCTGAGACGAGTACGAAGATGATTTGCACCCATGAAGCTCCAGCTTTATATCACTGCAAAGAAGTCTTCACTTCACTTCGCTGTGCCCCCGGAGTTAAAGTTACATGATGAATGACGGGGCAATCAGATCAACTTTCCAATGCAGCGAGACACAGCCGCCCTTGAGACAGCACCGGAGGAAGAAATGTTTCACAGCGATGCCAAAGGGGCATCCAGATAAAGACGACGCAGATACAGAGTGTGCGACTCAAAAGATAACAACCGATCGGCAACAATACATTTCTTTAAGTGATCGCTTATCTCTTGGGCTTGAATCGATCTTCAAAACCTCATTATCCTGAGAGGAATATGAAGATGTGAGAGGAGGGGGGTCTAGGGGTTTGCTTTGGGGTGATGGGGTTAGAAGGGATTGGGGTGTCACTGCTCTGCTGAGCCTTCATTGAGCACTTGATAAATGCTCTGTAACCAATGGAGATAGAGTGCCCCCATAGCCAGGGCGAACATACAATCTTCTCAGCAGATTAACTCCCATTGATTTATAGAGATTTACCTCAGGGAAGAAAACAGCTGGCAAAAGGACAAATACCAGAACTGGCAAGACATAAATTCAACATAAGAAAAGCCAGCTCATTTGTTTAAAAAGATTATGCTTTTTGTCGCTGCTTGTATCCGTGATCTTTGTAGCTGTAAAGCAGATGTAGGATAGAATTACTTAATAGGTGGTATTAAAAGCAGCAGGGCTATGGGACAGAAAGTCATGCATTTAATGACACTTTATTCCATGCATCGTGTTATAATTATTCCTGGCTGAACCTATTTTTCTGCTCAACATTAAAAAGGCAAACAGTTGTGCATTTATACAACTGCAGCCAAATTTACCCTCATTTGTTTCTGTCTACTTGATGGATTTAAATTCGATCTGCATTCTGCTTTTATCTCTTTGCGCCTTGGAAAAATGTCAGACTCTATAGTTAGCACTTTGTTACTTTGCTAACTTTGTTTGTCTATTGCTTGTCAGTGATGCATTGTGGGTTTCTAAGAGCATTTTTCACTGAAAATATCTGCAGGTTTCGCAAAGTTTATTAGGCACAAAACCAAATCGATAAAAATAAAGAACTGTTTGGTTTTATTGCCACTTTAATTACTTATTTAAAAATTTTAGCAACCATTTTCATCACATGGTAACTCGGGTTGTCTCGTGAACTGAAAAATAATAGAAACTCATTTAATTAAAGGTTTTAATTATCTAAATGTTCTAAATCTAAGTAAATTTTCCTTATAATTGTATTAAATACAAAAGTCTTTTTACAGTTTAGAAAATAGCAAGATGTTAAATCTTGTTACCAAATTTATCAAGAGCTGCTACAGATGACAAACACATTAAGAACAAATTTTCCCAGAATTTTGGTTACTTTTCAAATGTTGCCTGGGGGTGAATATTTCTTCTCTGTTGGTTAGGTTTTGTGAAAATGATATCCATATCTATGAAAAATATCCCTATATTAAATGGAACTATTTATTTATAGCTAGTACATTCCTCACAATCCATCAGGTGCATTTGCTAAGGATTAAATGCAGACATGAGAGTCTTAGCAAATATGAAACATTGCTTTCTTACAGCTTAGAATAAAACATGAAGAATCTGTAGAATTGTGTAGTATTTTGATACTGAAAAACATATATTTCTCTTAAAACACGTGCTTTGCTCTTAATAAATGGTTGTCAGGTCTGCAGTTTTGGGCTACTTTTAAAATTTTGCTACCGGGTGAATTTGTCTTTGGGTTTCATGAAAATTTCAAAAAATCATATCAATATCTATGAAAAAATATCCCTGTGTTGAATGGAAATATTTAATTATCTGACAGTTTTAGGGGGAGAGTTGGCTGGTTTTCATTGGCCATTTGGTTTGGTTTTGACCCCAAAACCTGGCAACCTAGGCTTAATGAATCGATGTTATAGAAGCTTTCTAGGTTGTATGAACTTGGCACATTTCTCATTAATGTGTCATAGTAATTTTACACACTTCACCTCCATCACAGAGATTTAGGGAAATGAGGAAAGCACGACTCGGGGACATTTTCATCCTCACACACTGACTTGTTACCACATTAAGGAGAAATACAGCCGGTACATAAGCTGTCATTTTTCTTTATAAATGTTTAAATAAAGATGATCCATTTGAGTTTAGATGTGGTGAACTGATATATTGTTTATATGACAAATATTGATCAGCGTGGCTTTAACTGGTACCAGTGGTTATTCTGTTATATAGAGACCACACGTTCCAATAGACTTTATTCTGATCACGTGTGAAACGGCCTTCCTGCCAAGTACTGATTTCACAAATTTATCTGGGGCATTAATAAACCTGCCAGCAGTTAGAAGTCTCTGAGAAGGCTGAATAATTCAGGCTCAGATAGGAAGCTATTAAGTATAGATTATCTGAGAAGTTGAAATCAGGAGAGAGGAGTCAAAAGGTAGCTCTGGAGAAAGAAACTTTAAGGGAATCGCTTGGAAAGAATGTAGTTTTGTTTTGTCAAGCCAAATGAGCTCCCTTTTCTCTTTCCCATAACTGCTTCTCTTCTACCACTCACTATTAACACCCCTCCATTAAAGTGAAATATCAGATGCTCCCATGACATCAGCTTCCTGTTTTGGCCAAAAAGCCTGAATCTTTGCCACAAAACGTCCACTCAACAAATGCTTTATTTTTGCAGGCTTATTCAGACAAAAAGCATAAAAGTTAACTGCACAGGCTTAATACTGGCCTTTTAGTTACTTAGTATCATATCAATACTAAAATTTGCAGTATTGCTCAGCACTAGTGTCCAGCATGGTGCTTCTGTTTTCCCAAGCAAAGCTTCAGACATGTTTGGGCAAGTCCAGTCATGTCACATCAGGGGACGTCCACTGAGTCACCTCACGGCACACAAGCAACATCATGAATGATGAAGTCAGGTTGCATTAATGTTACATTGTGCACAGTGTTAGAATGAATTAGTCTGAACACCTGCACATGCACATTAGAGAAAATTCATCTCATTCATCTCATCTCATTAAGTCACATTTCGCTTCAGCTTTAGATGTGAAATTACTGTGACATTGCTACGCACGTCAATATGTTATCAGGGTGTTATGCTGTTTATTCTTCTTTTTGGAAATTCTTATATATAATTAATATATATATATATATAGTATATATATATATATATATATTATATATATATATATATATATATATATATATATATAGTACATATATTATATATAATATATCACAACTGCAAATTTGTTACATACATTTAACAAGTGCTCCAAAAAATCTGCAACAATCACAGCAACTCAAAATACAAGTGGCACAGACCTCACATCACCTAGTTTGTTTAGTGGGGTTGTACGGGGCGGCACAGTGGGTGTGATTCATCACCGAGGATTGCTCATCTCTTACTGCATCACTTGGGACTCACAAATCTGTCATACTGTGTTATTGAAATCTTACAGGACTACAGACAGTAAAAATACCAGACAGTAAAGCAGAAAGTTAGAATACACTGTGCAAATACACAATAGAAAAGAACTAGTGTGTATCTATCCACTAAAGTAATGGGCCACGTGCACATTACAGACTGTTTAGGGGGAGCTGCCATGAAGCTCCCAGTCTACAGTTTTTTTGGCACTTTGTGGCTGAATTGCTGTGTTTCCTAAGCATTTCCACTTTCCAATTATAGCACTTAGATTTGATGGTGGTTCTATCTCAAGGATAGAAGGACCCACTCTTTCGTAAATCTTTGTAAACCAGACTGTACGACTATGTGCTTTATTTTAGACACCTTTGGCGCTAGGAGTAGACAAAAATTATTTCCTTCATTTTCTTGGTTTTTAACTCAAGAAAACGAGCATTAAGTAACAAAGTCATTTGGGTACTTGCAGCAATTTGTTTCAGCTTCTATGATCAGACCAATAATTTCTGGATCATCAGCAAATTTAATATTTAAAAACATCACATGAGTTAGATCAGCATTCATTAGTGTAATGAGTAAATAAAACCAGAGGGGTAAGACTCCCCTGTGGAGCTCCGGTGCTGGTAATAATAGTAAATGGCACTGCAGCATTTACTCTAACACACTAACACGTATCAGCTTAAACGGTATTAAATGCAGATGTAAAATCCATAAACATGGTGTGTATATACATGAATGAGTGGGAGTTTTTAAGAACTCAGCATAATTTCACACCACATTTTCGTCATTTCAAGTCGTCCTGTGCAATGTCAGTTTTTTCACGCTAAAATACATTAAGCTCCAGATGTTTTAAAACATCAGCCACACACACAGTGAGGGGAAAAAACACCTAAAATATAGATAGAGTCAGTTGCCTTTTGGGAAAGGCTTTTTTACAGCATGCATGCCCAGTAACAGCCTGTGTTATGATCCTCGGACTCAGATCAGACGTCTAAAGGGACCAATAAGACCTCAATATTTGCTCAATTGCAGCTCATACAGTAGTTTCCTCCTGTGAATGCAGCCTTGTATGAGATGCAGCTGGAGCTGACTTTAGGTGTGCCTCTCTTGGCCTTGTGTGTAATAATGTTACACAGCTGCCGCTTGACAGATGTGTACCTCTCTTAGTCTGACTCACATGCATACAGATGTGCACTGAGAGAAAAAGAGCAAAGTTTTGCACCCCTCCTCTCCCCCGATTATCCTTCCACACCTTGTTGATGGGACCGGAACTTTCCTGGGTTTCGTCGGGGTGGGCCCTGCTTGACTCATGGGGCTGAATGAGAGGGGTCACGACCTGTGCCGTGAACTGCTTCCTGTTTCTGTTGAAGGGGTCTTCCGAGACCTGCAGTGATCACAGAAGAGGCTGAAGGGTAGTTGGAGTGCATCCGGTTTGAGGTGATGCTGCCGCAGTAAAAACATACATCAATGGAGCAGTAGCTGGAACAGGGGAGAAGGGAGAGTGAAATGATGTTATTTACTGCTGCGAAGGCTACAGGGAGTCATACATATGCTCACTCATACTAAGAACAATGTGGAAGAGGGGAGATAGTGTTAGACTTCTGGGCTCTGGGTAACTTGATGGGGTAAGTTTTTCCACATTGCTGCTGACCAATAAATATCAATTTTACCTTTGTAATAAGTTGCAAACACTGCTGTTCCTCAAGTGGCCACTTGAGGCAGGCTCCAAAATCAATAAATATAAATATAGTCCCACATTAAAATCTCCAGCTCTACAGCAGAAATAACTGTATTTACAGCCCTACTGAAAACAGTTTGGTGATTTATAGCTAATTCCTGCCAGTGTGGTAACTGTATCAGGGTGGATTTTTAATATAATTTACCCTTTTAAATTGACTTGAGGCTCAAAGTTGAGCAGTATTATGGCGTGCTCTCACCAGAGTTATTATAGTTTTGTATTTTTTAATTAGTTTTATTTCATTTTGACTTTTTGTTTTTGAGACCCTGGTGCTACATATGACATGTAATAGTAAATCAACACAGGACTTCATAAAGTGCAACGTGCATTATTATTATTGTGGAGTGCATTTGTCAGGTAAGATTTAGGAAAATCAGCAGTTGACTTAAAATCTTACTCAACATGTTCACCAGCACTTCATCAGGTAGGTTGTGATCAAAAGAGTCTAGTTTTTCCTTTTACTTTAGTTTTAGTTAGCTAGCTATGCATAACAAAGAGGTGCCCTGATGCATATTCACATTAAAATATGTTCTGTTGGGAATCTGTATTCTCCTATAAACTTTGGCTCCTCTTCACAACACCTACAATAAAAACTGGAGAACAATTGTCAGAGAAAGGTGAGCAAGATCTGACAAATGATATGGACTGCTGTGCCATTTGAGTAGAATGATCTCGTTGTAATGTTAAGGAAACCAGTTTGGCATGATGAGAGCTCTGTGACATGGTGCCCTACACTCCTGGAACAGCCATCAGAACATGGGTACACTGTGCTCAGTAAGAGAGGTGCAGGCTCAGCAACAATTAATCGGGTAGTCTGTGGTGTTTAACAATGCTCGGTTCGGTACCTAGAGGCGTAAGGTGTACCAATCACTATCCCCTACACAATTACACCACCAGCAGCTTGAACTGTTGATACAGGACAGGATGGTTCTATGCGTTCATGCTGTTTACGTCAAGGTTTGACCCTAACATCCGAATGTTGCTGCAAAAACTGACACTCACCACACCAGGTTACATTTTTTCAGTGTTCTGTCAGGTTTTGGTGAGCCAGTGTGAGCTGTTTTCCTCAGTTTCTTGTTCTGATCTAACAGATGGAGCCCCGGTGTCGTCCTCTGCTGCTAAGCCTGATTCGGCAAGTTCGATGCCCTTCTACACACCTTTGTAATGAGTGGCTACTTGATGTACTGTTGCCTTCCTATCAGCAAATCAACAACCATGCCACATTCAAAGTCTCGTACATCACATTTTATTCCCATCCTGATTCTCAGTTTGACCATATCTAAATGCCTAAATGTATTAAATTGCTGCCATGTGAATGGCTGATTAGATGTCTGGATTAACGAGCAGCTGAGCAGGTGTACCTAATAAAGTGGTCAGTGAATATAGGTTTATTCTTTGAATAAAACATGACTCCAAACAAAAGTATTTTCATCAGGTGTGTCTCCACTGTGGTGAATTCCTCTCACAGTGAAGTGACATCGTTACATAGAAGAGGCCAAAAGTTACATGAAAAAACAGTTTTTATTATCACATTTACAGCTCAGAAAATCAATGTTAGTGTAGAAGTTTTATTAATATCATTAAGTGAATGATAGGACTGTAATTACACTGTAATTACACTCTTTTTTTATATAAAGTACACATAAGCTTTATCTCCTAGCTAACAGACCCAGTTGTCCTATGCAATTTTATTTCTTTTCTTTTCTGGCCCCCTTATACTCCACCGACAACTGTCACACACTGATTTAGGATTATTTTTAAATCAGGAGCTGTCGAGGGTTGATGGGACGAGGATGGGATTTCTGTATCCCTGGAGGCCTTGTAAATCTGGACAGTTTACTACGGAGAGGGGGAGGAAATAGCCTCGCTCTCTCCTCGTACAAGCCCGTCAGTAATCCCACCACTTCCTCCTCTTCGCGGGAGGAGGCTCACGCCGTAATGCATTTTCTGTAACTAACAGCCGTTGTTTCCCGATTGTCACGCTCCCATCCCTTTCACTTGGAATGTGCGTGTATACTTGTGTGTGTAGCAGTAGGATAGGGTGTTAGGGTTTAGAGTTGGAGAAATGTAGAAAAGAAAAGAGAACGACTGCAGTGGAAGGTCTGGAAATGCAGTTAATATCAACACCAGACTCCTCCGTTAGAACCTCTTCCTCCTCCACACGGGCCTTTGCCCCATGACTGAGCCCTGCCAGCCGGGCGGGGTGCTGCAAATGTGGGCCTCCTGCTTCCGTCACGCTTGCCCCCTCTCTCTCTCTCTGTCTCAAAACACGAACACATGGGTGTCAAGTCCTCTCGTGCTGGCAGTGTCGAGCCCCTTTCAACAGCCTTTACTCCATTTAATTAGCCATGTCCCTTCATTTCTACACCGAGCACCCATTGCAGGCTGGAACACACACACACTCAGCACAGGATGGCACACTGAGCGCTTTTGGCAGCAGTCAAAGGGCAATCAATTCACAGTCATCTGTCTCAGTAACAATCTTCACAACCCTTCCTCACAGGTCTGAGTCAAGTAGCCCATGTGCTCCACAGCATTTAGAACCTGACTAGCAGCTCAAGTCACTCACAGGAGAGCAACAGGTTTTGGGGAGCCGTGCCAGCATTAAGTGATGAGAGCATTGACTATAAAACTCACCTGCCTCTCTAATGCTGGTTTTAGCAGGACAGGCACCACTGCAGGAGAAAATAATCCATCATTTTGGAGCATCTTATAAGTCAAGCAGTTTGAGAGGGAGCTAGACCTCTTCTGGGCCCTGGTTTCAGTAAAGATCACCCATGAAGGGAGACTTTGGTCAGACATAGGTCTTTTTAGACCACATCAGGACCGGGCAGAGCACCATTTGGGAGAACGTGGTTTAAAAATAAGGTTGAAACATCAACTTCCTCAAGAAGACAGCATCATGAATGGAGAGATTTTTTATTTCTTGGTGATTAGTCATTCATTAAGTTTTTTGGCTTATGTTATAATAGATTTTTTTTTAACTTGGACTTTCTAATAAAGGAACATTTTTGCAGTGCTAGAAAAGACATTGAGACACCCAGTTCAAAAGTCATAAATGACTTTGATCGCATTGGCACAGCTGGTGATTCAACGCTGAAATGTTTAATGGGTTATATCAGCTGATATATGATAGTGATGTTCATTGAGAGATCCTTTCCCCCCCCCCTCGTGTTCACTTCCCTCCATGCACGGAGTCATTTATTAGTCTCCTGTGCGTCTGACTGTGTGACTGGTGGGCTGCGGGTGGGATTGGGAAGAGAGACATGAGCGATAAAGGAGTAACTGGAAGCTGGTGAGTGAACGGGTGAAGGTCAGATCTCCAAGTCAAATTGGCTGCTACTCAGTGATGACAGAATCCGTGGTCACATGACTTACGGGTAATAATTAGCTTGCTGCTTAAGACTGTTTGTGCTGACAGGAAGTGAACGAGTTGGTGAACAAATCTGAAAGAACTGTTTGGATTAAACTCTTTTCGCTGGGCCCCCCTTTGTTTTACAGAAAACAAACATGTTTTGCTCAATTGCGGTTTATTTCACACCTCAAACATTTAGTAAACAATTAAGCAAATACAAGTAATCTGCAGGTAGTAATAAAATAAACTACTTACTCTTTTACACTACGTCCGCACCTACACGGGTATTTTTGAAAACGCAGCTGTGTCGTCCACACGTAAACAGCGTTTCGAATCACCAAAAACGGAGATTTTTAAAACTCATTTTTTGCGTTTAGGTGTGGACAAGGAAGACAGAGTTCCTCATGCAATGTTAAAGGTATGTGCCTTTTTTCACGTCAGCTGTGCACCACGTTATTGCTTACCTGAGAGGAATTGCAGAATGGCAGATAAACAGTATTTTGTCTCTATCTTCAGGTTTTACACTCTTACATATAAACACGCAGTTACTGTCCTTCTATTTAGAAAGGCAGAGGTTCACGGTTTAATTCTTTTACACGTAGTTGTTTTTTTCCTGTGTAATAATATTCAACATTGCTATCAATAATTTTTTTTTTAAAAATGCCTCTCTGTGCAAAATGGGTTTAAAAACATAAACAACTGTTTGTCCGTGATTTAGACCGGGGGAACAATCATGGCAGGATCAGCCTGATGTTATTTGTATCCCACTGCAACTTTACTGTATAAAGAGCTAGCATCTCCAAAATGTCAGGAGTAGTTAGTCATTACAACAAGTGTTTGTGAACTAAAAATCAAGAATGTGGGATACCGTTTGTCTGTGATTTGAAGAGCCCAGCCCGTGCTCCCAACGAAGGAAAGACCAATTCTGCAGGGGAGACCTACCTCGGCACTTGTGCAGGTGAAACCAAAGGGAAGATATGCTTCACCATATTTTCTAGTCTTTGGCTTAGAATGAAGTTGGTTTGGAAACATATTCAGCTGTGCTTCATCTCCTGCTTTGCGTTTGTGTGGGCGCCCCGTGCTAGCAGTGTCCAAGCGTTGTTTTGTTTTTTCTCTTTTCATGCCGCGCCCCCCCTGCAATGGCTCTGCGCCCCCCCTAGGGGACAGGCCCCACACTTTGAGAAGGTCTGGATTCAAGGAATCATACAAACTTTATTCAGCATCACCATCATACACAAGGGGGGGGGATGCTGCAGGACGAGGGCTTATCATCGTCTTAATAACAGAATCTAGCATGACTCAAAAATACAGCTTTTGCTATAAATTATTGGTCTCATTTAAGGTGACGACATACACTTTTGTCAACTGCAAAACTTTACAATGAAACATTGGTGCAATCATTGTTTTGAATTGAATCTGGCTTTCATGCAGTGATGATAAAAACGAAAAAATAACTTCAAAATAAAGGTTGAACCGATGCTAGTTTGAGATTGTTCTTGAACACTGAAAGACTGATGTTTTCAGTTCGTTCATTTCAGTCTTTTAAACTAAATTGTGTATGACTTTACTGTTTACCGGTATATTTTGTTCCTGCAACGTCGATGTGGAGCACCCCTGATGTCGTACAATGAAACTGTAGTACTGTCTGCCAAAGCAAGACAACCAGAACACTATAAATAAATACTATATATACTGAATAAAACATACACAGTATGTGCAGAAATATATGCTCACAAGTTACTAATTAGAATAAGAGAGCCTTTTTCAGCTTTGGTTTTCAGAAGAGAATTTTTTATAGCTCACCTTTTTGAATTTTAATGAAGCTAAAAAAGATCTTTATAGCTCCACAGTCGCCTTGATTGACAGGGTGATGCCATCACATAAGACGTTGCAGCTGTTGCTTTGCTGACTGGAATTACTGAATCGTACCTCTTGACCATATTTATGTATTGAGGTAGTAAAATGTTTAGTGTTTGATGTTATTTGTTACTATCTTTTCCTTTATGCATGACAGTGAGATGCATTGCTGTTTGCTGCTAGTGCAATGCCTGTAAGCAAAGTTTTGTACAACACAGTTTGCAGATGGCCTCTAAATGCATCAAATGTAGGTAGCCATAAAGTTACTGTTCTGATAAGAAGACAGCTATAAGAGAAACACTCCTCAAACATCTGTATGTTCAAAGTGTGTGCAGAATTGGCTATACTTGATGATACAGGTCATAGGTCATTACATAATAGTTTTGAACACTGCAGTAAAAACAGCCCAGACACCCCAAAGAATGCTTATCAACTAACTCAGCTCCTGCAATTATGTGTGATTACTAAACACGCTGTTTAACAAACACTTTTCCTTGTGCACCGCGATGAGTCATTCATCTCAAAAAGAATACACGGGTGACAATATAAAGCAAACATTTCCATCTCTACTCAGGAAAGTTTCTCTCATTTTCCTTTAATCATGACTCTAAAAGAAACAACAACAAATGCGGGGAGAATAAAAAGATAACCTCAATACTTCAAAGCTGTCTGCAATCCCATCTCCTCATAATCTCCTCACCAGTTTTGCCCAAGAGGTGATGGTTTTCAGTGTGTTTTCACTAAAATAGATCCAGGCTGACACCTGAGGAGGGGGGATCACTGCAAGTCCTCTGCAGGTTGTCGCAGGGCATCAGAGTGCCGCAGTCAGGGCTGAAGGGTAAAGGTTGAATGGTGTGAGAGGTAGCCTGTGACCCCCTGATTTGGCTCGGGTCTAACGGTCAAGCTCTCGGGGGGGAAACCCCTGCATGACCCGGCTCACCCTGCGTGCAGTGCCGCAGTGCCACCGACACACTGCCTGCACAAACACGAAGGAAGTAAAAGAGACAGAAGGCGTAAAGAGGTGAGGCAGATTTTGATGGGAGACAAAGGTTCGGCCGTGCGGGCCTACTGGGACTAATTCCGCTTTAGTTCAAGTCTAGGTTAAATGCGTTGGGAATGAGTCAATGCTGGCTGCAGAGAGTGTGACTAACAGAGCGGGTCAGTAACAGGGAGCCCTTTTCTGGCTCCTTTCTGACCAAAAAGAGGCTGAGGGGAGGGCCAGAGTGAAACAGATGAGATGAATCCATCATCGGCTCCATATTCTCACTCAGTCCTTAACGGTAACAAAGTGTACTTTGAGGGGATAGGCGAGTGGGGGAGCTGAGTGGAGCGTGGGATTGTGGAATAAACAAGAGATTTTAAAGATGTCATCCAGATTTATGGCAGACCTCTGAAATGGTAATTTTGAACATTTAGGTGGCTGCTCATTTGGGATAATTGTGCTTTTCCACAGGCATTTAAAAATGCATTACACAAAGTGAACCGATATACTCAGAAATGCTTTGCACACACCAAGTGCTTTTACTTGCGCTTGCAAAACTAACACTATTAACAGACAAATACTTAGCGGTGTTTCCACTCCAGCAAAGATCTTTTATAGAACTAGCAGGCAAATGACCCCAGGCACGATCTCATGTGCATGAAACCCTTGTTTGGTGTGTCAGTTACAACAAAATCACTAAAGTAACAGAGACAAATGTAACAAGCCGCCTCATGCATACTGATAAAAACACTCTTTTGTTATAGGTGGAGGAGTTTTAACACACAGAAGGACCCAGTAGAACCTGAATTGTTATTGATCAAGTAGGCTAAACTATAAGCCTAAATGATATGTTAGCTTTCTGTCAACAGTCACGTGGCTGCTACAGTTTATGAAGGCCCAGCTCGTGTCACAATCAGCTTGTCAGCTCACGGTTAGTGCAGCGTTCCAAAGAGATGTTCGTGTGCCCTCACTGTGAAACACTACACTACGATGCAAACACCCTTCCAGTGGACTACAAGCTGAAAAACATATAGCAGTAACAACTAGTCATCCATTCTATTTGCAGCTTTCAGCAAGTCGGTCCTTTCTGAGGGTTTGCAGACACATGATCACTAACCATGTGACATTAACTTGTCCTTCATTTTCGACATAAGACAATCTCTGTGACAATCTAGGATCAAGTGAATGTAGTGAAATCGTAAAAGCTTTTTCTTCAAAGTCAAAGTTTCCCTTTAAACATGTTGGTTGCATTGCTGAGGCACAGTTTCCCTAGCAACCGGTGGTTGTGTCACTTCCAGTGGACGTCTTGAGTAATGTGTGGATGACATATTTCCCTCTTTAAAAAAAGAGAACAAGAGATGACGTTTTATCAAACTCACGTTTCATATTTTATGAAATCGTAAAGTATTAGGAGTATGGCCATGGATTGGTGGTGGATGCATCTTTTTAGTTGGTTCTATAGTGTAGTGGTAATCACATCTGCTTTACACGCAGAAGGTCCTGGGTTCAATCCCCAGTGGAGCCAATGACAATTTTCATGAGTCATACTAAACTATAACCAAAAAGGATTTGCTTGCTTTCCTGTCGAAGGTGCTGTAGTTTCTGAATCCCAAGTGTGAAAAGTCCAACTTGTACTTGTATGTGGTGCTCCACTACAAGATGCTATCCTACAGCTGTCTTCCTCTATGGAGAAATGTATAACATATATAAGAGACAACACTATTAAGGAGGTTGGCTGATTTAAATAAGAGATGATGAATTTTGAAGAATGTTTTTGGTTGCAGGACGAGTTTCTATTGACTGATCCAAGACAGTGTTGCTAAACGTCTTTAGGGAAACTGCATGTATAAAGTATATGCACACAGCACATCTGTTTAGTGCTGCAAGAAGTGAACTTGGTATGTGTTGTTGGCGTGTTCTGATTTTGCAGAAAGGCAAGAAGCAGATGCAATCATCACCACCTCCTTTAAAAGAAGGGAAAAGATGCAGGTTAGCCACTGTTTAAATAGAATATTAAAACACAATATGACTAGCTCATTTCCTTCTTAATTAAAGGGGGGAAATGCCCTGATTCTGCTGGAGGTTTCTTCCTGTTAATAGGGAGTTTTATCTTCCCACTGTCAACAAGTGCTTGCTCATTGTTCAACAAATTGTTGGGGTTTTCTCACTATTATTAAAATGGCAAAAGCTTAGATGCTAAAAACAGGAACCGATTGGTGGTGGCCATCTTTTTATACAGTTTATGGTGCTGGCTAAGGGTGCAGACACAGAGATGGGCAGTTATAGCAAACAGCTGGTTAGCTTTGCTTATCATAAAGACTGTAAACAAGAGGACGTAGGAATCTACTGGAATTTAAAAAAAATCACAAATTAAGACCTCTGAATGTCATTTATTTAAATGGATGTCAAAACAACAAAATGCAAATCACTTAAATTGACTTTTTTTTTACAGAAGCACAAACTATGAAATAATAAAATCTACAGGATCTATCTGGGAAGCTGGGTGACTATCTCAGCGACCATCAAAACTGGTAAACCAAAAACTGCTAATTGTTTTTTGTTTTTGCACTCTTTGAGTCACAAAGGAATAAATGGGAGTTCTTTAAACAGTTTTATGCAACATAAAAGAAATAAAACTCAAAGCAAAAAAACAGAGAAGTTTATAGCAGAATTTAAGCTGTGGTGTTACTGAATCTTTGCCTTTACATGCACCCAAACAGAGATCGGCTCCCCTCAAGGACAATGCAGCAGATAAGCACCTAGCCCCTCATTAACACTCTCAGCCCAAACAGCAGTGTGTTGCCTGGCTGGACAGCATTTCATCTAAAATGAAGCCAACATTTGTTGCTGCCTGCCACAGTCCCTGATCTTCAGCCTCTGGAACCCTCAAATAATTGTTTATTCATTTCAGGGAAGAAGACTGGACAAGGATGTGACTGCTACAGGAAGAGAAAGGAGAGCAGTGGACGAACATCCTTCACTTTTGTTTTCCATCTTTTGGCTCGCTGTTTTTTTTTTTGTTTTTTTTTGTTTTTTGCATTTCCAGAAAAAATGCCAAAAACTAGGCTTGAAGCCGATTTTCTAAGCATACATTTGGGTGCATTCATATGCTTCCATGTGTTAATTGCACTGTGTGTGTGTCTGTTCATAAAAGGCATCACGAGGAGAGGAGGGCATAAAGTGCAAGTGATGACAAAATGCATCCTGGCCTAACACCTCAGTGTTGGTGTGATTTGGAGACCTCGCGAGGCAGAGGTGTTAACAGAGGAAAAGCAGGTGGTAGGCTCCACTGTGTGTGTGTGTGCCTGTGTGCGTCAGTGCTGGGCCATGAAGGAAGAAACCCCACACGCTCAATTACACAATTTAAAAGATTCATAAAAAACTGTTGTGCAAAAATATTTCAGACGCCTGTTGTGTTCTGGATCAAATTTACTTAATTTACCATCACAGTCCTTCAGTTTTTAAATAACCGCAGAATCAGATTCACAGCAGTGTAACTGAATCAAAGCAAGAGCTTGTTAAAAAGAGGGAAAACAAACCAATACAGCTGCCAACATAGTGCACATTTCCTTTATGTGATACTTTGTGCGCTAAAAATTACAATAAAGTTCACACTGTAGGAAAATTCAATTCCTTTTCTTAATTTTCTGCAACCATGCAAGGATTACTTGCCTTTACACGCACCTCTACTAAAACCATTATATACCGTTTTTAAAAAGATAACCGTGCACAACAAAGTCATTAGCAATCCTAAACCTTTATGAAAGGTTTGGATTCTGCACGGCTAAGCGTAGACCATATAAAAAGCCAAAGCACAATACAATAAACTCACTATGTAGAAAGCTAGTCGTCACTTGATTTATGATTTGTTGTTGTGTTCATTTTGTAAGCATTCGTCCAATTTAAAGTGAAATATGTAATGAAGCTGGGCATGTTTGACAGTCTAAAGCGCTCATAATACAACTCTGTTTTTCACAAGTACATAAAGCATTAGTAAATGATTTATTGCACTTTAGTAAAGCCATTTTTGACAGATTGAAGCGTAGTAATACAACAAATACATATATATATACATAGCCAGCAAAGAAAGCGCATATTTCTTGTCAATTGTCCCACTGGGGAGTGAACCCAGGACCTTCTGCATGAAAAGCAGATGTGATTACCACTCAATATAGAACCAGTACATAGAAATATCATCACCACCAAGACTTTGTATGTGAAGGCCAAAAAAAAAAAAAGGAGAAAAACAAAAGAAAGTAGTTTGGGAGTGAATCACTAAAGGTCTAAACTTAAATCTGATTTAGATGCTTTGGGGATGACCTTAAACAGTCTGTTCATGCTAGGATACTCTCAAGTATACCTGAAAGTTTTGATAGCCTTTCATTCACTTATTAAATGAAATCATCATTTAAAATCTGCTTTCTTTTTGTTTTATTTACTCAGGCTATCTTTGCCTTATATTAAAGTTGGATGATCTGAAATGTCAAAGTTCAACAAAGGACAAAAAAGAAAAACATTTTGACAGTGCTGGAAGTGAAGGATTAAAATTGAGTTTGAGAAGTAAGATGAAAGGAGTCCAGATTCAGCTTCAAGTGTTACTGAGGAGTTATTAATATTATTATTTTTTTATACATCCAACAGGCCTCTGTGAGAACAGCAGATAAAATAAGCTCGGGAACCACTCTCACAACTTACTGTATGAAAAGTAGTTTATGTTATGACAGTTTACTCTTCCCTTTGCAGTCTATTTAAACAGTTATGCACGGTATACGCATTATTGTGGAAAAACCAGAGATGGAGACCAATTTTGCCATTAGAGAGAGAGAAATCAGGTGCAAACATTGATCCTAGCCCAGCGTTTTCCTCTTCCCACCTCTGTTCCCTACAGCTTTCTGCATTAACTGCATTAGGTTAGTCTGTGTTCTCAGGCATTTCAGAAAACAGCCATTTCCACAGGTGCAGTATGTCCCTGATGTAACATTATGGCCTTCAGAGGTGAGGTTGCAGGCAGGGGCAGAAAATAAACAGTAGTAAACAACAGTAGCAGTAGGGAGTGGGCTTCCCTGCTGTGTTGATTATTGGAGGGCTATAAACAGGCCTGATCCCCTCTGGGAGCTCTCCGAGTGGGAACGACTGTTGCTGACTGCCTACAGAGAGGCCAACAACATCTGGGCCTCAGCTCACCTCATCATGCTCCCGTTGCTGTGCAAGACTCGGGTGTGCCTGTGCATCGGCGCTGGCGGGAAGGAATAAACACAGATAGCAGTAACAAGCTATCAACACAACCTGAGGAAACAATGCTGCAGTTTTATGTAAAAATACCGTCCCGGACAAAAACTGGCTACAGAGAAGCAGGCACCATGTAAATTAACTGCGCAGGGTATTCTTATCACAGTAAATAAGACTGCAAAATTACAATAAAACCACCAACCAGGATAATGAAATCTGAAATTTTGGCACACAGAGCCGGGCTTCATTGTTCAGCATTCATCAAATCAGTGTTGGGACACACTGTGGGGTCGCAATATCTCATTTCTAATAACAAACCAGCATGGGCCTGGAACAATAATCAACATTTGCATGAGTATTTACTTACACAGTAGAGACAAAAGGAGAGGGGGAAAGCAAATTTAGATTAAGAAGAAATACCGGAGCCTGACAATCAGTTTTCCAAGCAAGACAACATATGTGGCATCATGCTGGCAAAAACTGGTAATGTATAATCTTCTCTATGCATTCACTGATTGCATATTATCTGAGCTATAAGATGCTTTCTGATCAGCTGAACACTCTCTCGGGGCTTTTAGTGGTAGAGGGGAGAAATGTGTTACTTTTCAATGCTTGGTACCAATGGTTTAGTAGATGGTGCTATAGCACCATCTACTGGTGGAATGTTGCAATTGTAGTATAAAAATTATAAACAAAAAGAACACAAACATCTTGGAATGCAGAAATAAAAACTGGCCCTTGGTTTTTTTTGTATTTTATTGTCTCCTGGTGTCTTCATGCGTCTTCTGTTTTCTTAACGTTTTGACAGCTGAAGATTACACACAAAAAATGATCTTGCATCACACATTTGGTTGTTTCGCCTAATTAATAATGCTTTGTGTTGGTATTGTACTGCTTTAAATCATCAGTAAGGCCCAAAAAGGCGTTATATAAAGGTCCAGTTACACATTTTTACACACCAAGTTAATCAATGAGAGATTTGGAAGCATTATGCTCTTTGTTAATATTTTTTGCTTATGGCTGGTTTTCTAGGAGAGTCCTGCAGCCAGTGATACTGCACACCCATATAAAGGCTCAACCATGTCCATAGAATTTTAAATAGAGATGTGATATTGAATCAGATTTAAGACCAGCAAGTCATCCCAAAAGAAAAGGGAAGCATTTCCCTGTTTTTGCCATTAACATCCATATAACCTATATGAAGAGTCGCCCCCTGCTGGATATTCCAATACTCTGTCAGTGCGCCCCAGGGTGGCTGTGGCTACAATGTAGCTTGCCATCACCAGTGTGTGAATGTGTGTGTGAATGGGTGGATGACTGGATATGTAAAGCGCTTTGGGGTCCTTAGGGACTAGTAAGGCGCTATATAAATACAGGCCATTTACCATTTACATGCCCGTTTTAGGCACATTTTCACTCACTTTCTACAAGTTGCATCTTTTACAGTCTGTGCACGTTATCACACAGCTAATCAGTGTGACTCTCAATATTATCTGGTGTCCTTTTCTTATATCAAAACATAAACATTTCTGCTGTTTAAACAAACAGTCTGTAACCTTTCTGAAGACCTATGTAGTGAACTTAGCACTACTAAATAGTTATGGCCAGTGGTAAATAGCAAACGACTGGGATAAATGCAATAGTTGCAGGTAATTTCTGTGACCACATTAGCAGTAAATACTGTTGGTAGCTTCAGAGAGTTACCTAATATGAGAGCCATGGTTCAGATTGAGTAACATCACAAGTACTAGAGACTGTCAGCAAAAACAAATGCAGCTGCACATAGGTAATCGTCTGTGATATTGTTTCCCACTGGAGCAGTTGTAAGATGACAATAACCAGGGGTGATAACCGTGGAACAGAGCAAGTCAATAAATAAAATCACAAATTTGTTTTCTTTGTTCCTCCAATTTATTATGAAAATGTACACGGGGATTAACGGTAGGACTTCTGGTAGCGAGCGCGAGCTCCAGGTCCACCGAACTTCTTGGACTCGCAGCGACGTGGATCGGCAACCAGCAGGGTCCTGTCATACTGGATCAGGATGTCCTTGATCTCCTTCTTGGAGGCCTCATCCACATCTGCAGTAAAACAAATACAGATTAGTCCAGATTAAGATTCAGAGTAATATGCAGTCTAGCCAAATGTTCTTCACTGGTTCGACTGTTTGCAGATTTCCATAACTGCAGTAACTTTTTCCTTGTGCTACGTTCCAATATTTATTATGAACTTGTTAGAACTACAGAATTTCCAGCTGTTTCATATCCACAATGCAACCCTGATCTTTCCTAGTCATCAAGAGACAGTTGTACATCAATACATACAAAAATCAGATCAGGTAATAAAAACTCATTTCTACTCTCACAGCTCCTTTATAAATGTGTGTTATGTCCAACAAAACCCATATTTAAAAAGTAGTAGTTACTGCAGAATAGACGAGTACTCAAGTATCTAAAGCAGAGAAATTTGCACACACGGGGGGAATTTTATTTTTAAAAATTTACCAGATGATAGAAGTCATCTTATTTTTGATTACCTGCCCTGCTCATGTACTCTGTGAAGTGACTTAGAATAGATGCATATTTTTAGTGAAGTAGTGTGCCACTTCTAGATTGCTTCTGAAATACCTTCCTGTGAATCTCAAAAATAGTTCATGCTGACAATGACCTGCTCTAGTGAGCACAACACAGCAGTTCTATCTCACAGCTCAGCCCACTGCTTATGATCACGCAACATTTCCAATGCAAACAATTAAATAGTCGGTCCTAGCCCAGTTTTATGCAGCATAGAGCAAACACCAATAGCTCAGCAGTAGGCTAACCTACCATAGCATTCAAAAGCCTGGAGTTGTCAAATCAGAAAAGTTCTAATGTATTTAACTGTAACCAAATTTTTTGTACTGTGTTACGGTTTACGATTTTATTAAGAAGAAATGCACCATGGGATTATCAAATACTTTCCACTTCTCACCTATGGGTAGTACTCTGGAGTGACTCTAAACATGCCTATTTAGAAAAGAGTGATGTTTGTACAAAAAAGCCAAACGGGACAGGCCAAAAAAAAAAAAAAAAAAAAAAAAAAACTTCATTACTTACACTTCTGATAGTATGCAACCAGGGACTTGGAGATGGCCTGGCGGATGGCTGAGAGAGAAGAACATGTCGATATTCAGAGCCTTTTTTCAACAGTAATCATAAAACATCATGAGCAAAATTATAGAGAGAGGAAATACTTTGCTTACCATAGATCTGTGCGACGTGTCCACCACCCTTCACTCTGACTCTGATGTCCACTCCAGCAAAACGCTCCTTACCAAGCAAGAGCACTGGCTCCAAAAGCTTACAAAAAGAATCACATATTGATGTCAAATTTATGTCATTGATGTTTCTCAAAAGGAAATCCTTTCTATCGTTTTAAAACTGAATTTTAAAATTGTTGAATTCTACATATAGTATTCTAAAATATACGCATGCAACTGTAAGTACCAAAAGCAACTCCAATGCAGCTAGATTTATGCTTAAATTAAAAATAAAATAAAATCAATCCCATATGTACAATGTCCAACATCAACTGCCTGAAGTAAGAGCTTTCACGCTCTACTGTGACATCATTTGATGTGCACAAAATTAAATAACGACCACTTACATCACTCATGTTCACCTCTCTTGTTAGGACTCACCTTGTACTGGAGCGTAGCAGGCTCCACCATCTCCAGGGGTCTGCCGTTGACCTTGATCAGGCCATTCCCCCTCTTGCAGTGGGCAACTGCTGTGGCAGTTTTCTGCAACAGAAAGTTCAGATGAATACCACTGAATTTAATATATTGTACTTTTTTT
>NW_024582410.1:2277549-2280919 GCF_018398535.1 Haplochromis burtoni
TAATTTACAAAACTAAACTAAAACAAAGTAAGTTTCTTCAGCTTTAGTCAAATCTGTAAACATCAGGAGTTGATGCACGACTTCATCGGGTGGGGACAGGCTTCACAAACTGTTGTCGCTCAATTAAAGTAAAATATAAAACATAAAATGACACGAGAAAACCCACTGTGGAAAATGAAGATGGCGAAGTAAATGAGTAAGTCTATGGCACATACAAACGTGTTCAATCTGGTGATACACAATTGACGTAATGTTTAACTCTTAATTTCCGCTCATTTGTACGCATCGAGATTCAATTTAAAATCCTAGGTGACAGCAACTCCGCATTTCAAGGTGATGTGACGGATTAGCGATATTTAATGGTTTGGTTAAATACGTTTTATTTGACTGTATGAGGATAAACCTGAGCTAACTCTGTTATTCAGAACCCAAATTTAACACTAGCACCAGGGCTAGCGTGGTAAGCTAAAGAAAAGCAAAACCGTCCGGTGTGTAGCACCTACAGCACATCTAACAGTAATTACAAGCTTCAATGAAAGTATTATTACTACTTAATGTTATAAATACCATATAAACTGGCTTATTTACTGCGGAATTACAGTGTAAAATCAGAGGCCCACCACCTTTTAATATCAGCCATTACGGCTACGACTAGCAAGACAAGTTAGCCGCAACCCCACACGTGGATTAAATTGCACATTTTTACTCACTTTACGTCCAAACACCTGGACAGACTGCAGAGGGCCTTTAGCTGGCATGTTTCTGAAACACACAAAAGACAACACTTACATTAGAAACCGGTAAACAAGTATATTTTTCTATTATTTTGCCGGATCACTCTGAAGAACATACCGTCTTCAGCTAGGGTGCCGTACGAAGAGGCCGATGGGGTTTCACATGCGGAGGTTCAGGGGCTGCTGCACGACAATGCAAGCTGTTTTGAGATAGGGCTTGCGACAGTTGATCTCGCTTTACTACCATCTAATATTGAGCAGATCGGAGAGTTTCTGCTGTTGTTTCACAATGGCAGGGAACAGAATGTACATGTGTTTGGCGTTTGATCTCACGTGTTCCTGTGTTTGTAAATCTAAAAAAACAAAACAAAGGCAGTTTTAAATATTGTCGCATGGACCTCTTGTATAATGCCGGGGGAAACAGGTATTCGGGGTGATATTTACTTTTCATCTTCCTTACATTTTTGTATCTCCTTCAACACTTTTCAACTTAGAAAACCCATTCAACCACCATTAGATTCATCTTCTTTTGGACATGTGTGCTTGTATTTTTCTCATTTTTAACTTTCATATATTTTTTAAATTATTCAACTTTATTCAGCAAAAATCTATAGTGTATTTCAATGGAAGAATCTTCAGATTCTCATTCGACTTACTCCTCTTTCAACTCCAACTACGTACTTCCACATACGTTGACCGACAGACTCCATTCAAACTTTAAAATTAAGCCAAGACATTGAACTATTCAGCTTGTATTTATCTTTTATTATCCTCTATACTTTTATTTCAGTTCCATTTTAAGTTTCATGCTTTTTTCATCCGTTTCAGAGTCTATAATGGGTGTGTGTGGGACGGAATGTTGGAGGTTAGAATGAGACAGTTCAACTGCTAGAGTGGAAGCAGGGGAAAAAATGATCTTAAAATCTTCTCTTTCAACTGCTGCTGTGTCCACAGCATTCGGTCTATAGCCATCATTTTACCCTCAAAACGTAGCCATCATTGCCCTCTTTCATCCAATGTTGTTATTATTGTAGTAGATGTTATGGTTCTTTTATAAATGTCACCAACGCACAGCTTCCTCCATCCAACTCTTCCACAAAGTCCAATGTTAAAACGGCTCCCAAAATTTGTCTGAAAATCACAAGTACAGGCTGTCTTTACACTGTCACCACGTCCATATAATAAATCTGACAGACATGAGAACTCCTCGGGTGGGTATGGCGGATGCCCAGTCATTGCCTGTGCCTGTTCTGGTTCCCCGGGTGAGGGCAACTGTGACCTTGCTGACTCCTGCACCCATTTCAGTTCCTCGGGTGGGAGCAGCAGAGGTCCAGCTTGCTCCTGTGCTCCCAGGGTAAAGGTAGCCAGAACCCAGCAGTTTCTTTTATTGAAAAATTGCATCTCAATTTTATACTTTACAAAATCATCTCGGGGGCCAGATGAAACCTATTTGCAGGCCTGATCCGGCCCGCGGGCCATACGTTTCATACCCCTGCTTTAGCTAGAAAAGGACACTGGTTTTTCAGCAAGACTTGTAGAAACCAGAATGTAATTTAAAGGTGTAGATGGCAGCTGCAGCCAATTGACTGAATGTAAGAGCACTGGACATGAATTAGCACATTGTGGATCTCTCATCATTGCTGTGGCTTTGAAGTTGAGCAAAACTGATGGTAGAAGTTTCTTCTGAATTCTTCAATTCAGGGTTCTGAGTGCAACCCATTTGAACAAGCTACCCAGAATGCATTGCAGCGTGAGCCATGGCGGCATGTAAGTCAAATAATTAGTTTTTAAAAATACATATAAAACAAAAACCATATAAACTATATAAAACACTGGTGCTTGTATATGTTGGTGATTGAGACTTGTATAGCACAGAAAAAAAACTATCTGAGAACCAGTCACATGGAACACATGGAATTATCATTGATTGTGGAGATTAAAATTAATGATATATTTTTATGTGGTTCAGCCACAACTCTACTAAAACCTCAGCCAGTAATAGGTAGGCCAACTTTTGGACCGTCCAGATGACTGCCGCAGTACGTACATCACAATTGCACACTATCAGAAAGTGCCAAACAGCCCTGGTGGAGTGAGGAGCTGTAAAGAGAAGCAGAGTGCTCTGTTTATATTCTAAAAATGTTTTAAGCTTGTTTCAAAGATTCTGTACAGCAGCTTTAAATGTTTTCCAAAAGCACACATACACTTATCAGTGTTTCTCAAACTTTTTACAGTGTGATACCACCTGAGAAAATGTCAAGCTCTCCTAAGTACCACTATGAAAGCATGAAAGTCATAAATCTTACAACACAAAATTAGTATCTGCAGTAAAGATTTTTTCATACATTGTATACATTCTACCACAGGCAAAGTTGCCTCCATTTTTATATTCTTTTTTTAATATTTTGTAATAATTTATTTGTAATAATTTATTCTGTTTTGGGAGTTTGTTTTTATGTATCTGTATTATATTATACATACACATTAAAAGTGAATCTCTGTCCAAAAAATGCACTCAGTTTACTTTTTACTCACTATGAGCATCATTCATTATTCTCCCCCAGTAATTAAGGTTAGGATATGTATTTTTTTTTTTTATTCCAAACCATTCTTCTTTTGCAGCATTTAAATAACCT
>NW_024582410.1:2281883-2282874 GCF_018398535.1 Haplochromis burtoni
TCATAATGTCTGGTGTTTTCGTGTTTGTTGGTTTGTTTTTATTTTGTTTTATTTTGCGAGTTGGTTATGAGATGCTGCTCCAGCCAGCCAGAGAATCGCCCGCCGCTTCGCTCTCTCTTCCCTGTGCCGCAAGCACCAGGCGCACCTCGCAAACGGAGGGCGCCCTTACTCCCAGCAAATGGGCGATAGAAGACCGATCGGTGCCTATGCCATTCCCAATATGCGCTGGCATGACGTCGGGGCAGCATGAGTACGAGCACCTTTTTTTTTTCGCCGATGCCCGTGATGCCGCCCTCCACCACGATGCCGCACTGGGCAACCGCCCATGTCGCCGTATCAAAAACCGCTACTGAGCTGGAGAACTAACTGGAAGTCTCACGCAAAAACCAGCGTCGAGGAGCTCTCAGCCACACTGCTATGTAGCTCCCCCAACGATCCCGATCAGCTGCGGGTGTGTGCGCTCCTCCTCCTTGGGTGTGGCCAGCCTCCCCACGGGATAAGCGCTCCAGGTCTGGTGTGCGAGGAAAACCAGGACACCACACGCACAAACACACACACATACACAAACGCTTTATGTCAAGTTGAACCAGTCCCGCTAGGTTCTGTATGGGTGGGTGGTTTAATGGGTGTTTTGTGATCCAGATGTGCTAATATGTGACGTGTGTCCACTGTGAATAATTGGACAGTTTTTATACAAGTAATCAGAAAAAAAATACTAAAGCACATACATTTATTTTTTTTTTACTGAAGATGACGAATCCATTGATGACTTCCAAGAAGTCTGGTGTGCTGACCATATGATCTAACGTGATCTAACATTGTGAATTCAGTTTATGTGCCTAATAGCAATGTACTTTTTATTTAAATGCATTTTTGACAGACTGCTAACATATTTTTTTCTTGTCTTTGTGACAGGTGACTTTACTGACACAGAGGTCGACGCCGAAGACCTGATGGCAAAGAATATAGTTATATATATATATATATATAA
>NW_024582410.1:2282899-2297157 GCF_018398535.1 Haplochromis burtoni
ATGTATTTAACTGTAACCAAATTTTTTGTACTGTGTTACGGTTTACGATTTTATTAAGAAGAAATGCACCATGGGATTATCAAATACTTTCCACTTCCACCTGGGTAGTACTCTGGTGTGACTCTAAACATGCCTATTTACGAAAAGAGTGATGTTTGTACAAAAAAAAAAAAAAAAAACTTCATTACTTACACTTCTGATAGTATGCAACCAGGGACTTGGAGATGGCCTGGCGGATGGCTGAGAGAGAAGAACATGTCGATATTCAGAGCCTTTTTTCAACAGTAATCATAAAACATCATGAGCAAAATTATAGAGAGAGGAAATACTTTGCTTACCATAGATCTGTGCGACGTGTCCACCACCCTTCACTCTGACTCTGATGTCCACTCCAGCAAAACGCTCCTTACCAAGCAAGAGCACTGGCTCCAAAAGCTTACAAAAAGAATCACATATTGATGTCAAATTTATGTCATTGATGTTTCTCAAAAGGAAATCCTTTCTATCGTTTTAAAACTGAATTTTAAAATTGTTGAATTCTACATATAGTATTCTAAAATATACGCATGCAACTGTAAGTACCAAAAGCAACTCCAATGCAGCTAGATTTATGCTTAAATTAAAAATAAAATAAAATCAATCCCATATGTACAATGTCCAACATCAACTGCCTGAAGTAAGAGCTTTCACGCTCTACTGTGACATCATTTGATGTGCACAAAATTAAATAACGACCACTTACATCACTCATGTTCACCTCTCTTGTTAGGACTCACCTTGTACTGGAGCGTAGCAGGCTCCACCATCTCCAGGGGTCTGCCGTTGACCTTGATCAGGCCATTCCCCCTCTTGCAGTGGGCAACTGCTGTGGCAGTTTTCTGCAACAGAAAGTTCAGATGAATACCACTGAATTTAATATATTGTACTTGTTTTGTTTTTGTTTGTTTTTTTTTTTGGGGGGGGGGGGGGGGGTAATTTACAAAAACTAAACTAAAACAAAGTAAGTTTCTTCAGCTTTAGTCAAATCTGTAAACATCAGGAGTTGATGCACGACTTCATCGGGTGGGGACAGGCTTCACAAACTGTTGTCGCTCAATTAAAGTAAAATATAAAACATAAAATGACACGAGAAAACCCACTGTGGAAAATGAACATGGCGAAGTAAATGAGTAAATCTATGGCACATACAAACGTGTTCAATCTGGTGATACACAATTGACGTAATGTTTAACTCTTAATTTCCGCTCATTTGTACGCATCGAGATTCAATTTAAAATCCTAGGTGACAGCAACTCCGCATTTCAAGGTGATGTGACGGATTAGCGATATTTAATGGTTTGGTTAAATACGTTTTATTTGACTGTATGAGGATAAACCTGAGCTAACTCTGTTATTCAGAACCCAAACTTAACACTAGCACCAGGGCTAGCGTGGTAAGCTAAAGAAAAGCAAAACCGTCCGGTGTGTAGCACCTACAGCACATCTAACAGTAATTACAAGCTTCAATGAAAGTATTATTACTACTTAATGTTATAAATACCATATAAACTGGCTTATTTACTGCGGAATTACAGTGTAAAATCAGAGGCCCACCACCTTTTAATATCAGCCATTACGGCTACGACTAGCAAGACAAGTTAGCCGCAACCCCACACGTGGATTAAATTGCACATTTTTACTCACTTTACGTCCAAACACCTGGACAGACTGCAGAGGGCCTTTAGCTGGCATGTTTCTGAAACACACAAAAGACAACACTTACATTAGAAACCGGTAAACAAGTATATTTTTCTATTATTTTGCCGGATCACTCTGAAGAACATACCGTCTTCAGCTAGGGTGCCGTACGAAGAGGCCGATGGGGTTTCACATGCGGAGGTTCAGGGGCTGCTGCACGACAATGCAAGCTGTTTTGAGATACGGCTAGCGACAGATGATCTCGCTTTACTACCATCTAATATTGAGCAGATCGGAGAGTTTCTGCTGTTGTTTCACAATGGCAGGGAACAGAATGTACATGTGTTTGGCGTTTGATCTCACGTGTTCCTGTGTTTGTAAATCTAAAAAAACAAAACAAAGGCAGTTTTAAATATTGTCGCATGGACCTCTTGTATAATGCCGGGGGAAACAGGTATTCGGGGTGATATTTACTTTTCATCTTCCTTACATTTTTGTATCTCCTTCAACACTTTTCAACTTAGAAAACCCATTCAACCACCATTAGATTCATCTTCTTTTGGACATGTGTGCTTGTATTTTTCTCATTTTTAACTTTCATATATTTTTTAAATTATTCAACTTTATTCAGCAAAAATCTATAGTGTATTTCAATGGAAGAATCTTCAGATTCTCATTCGACTTACTCCTCTTTCAACTCCAACTACGTACTTCCACATACGTTGACCGACAGACTCCATTCAAACTTTAAAATTAAGCCAAGACATTGAACTATTCAGCTTGTATTTATCTTTTATTATCCTCTATACTTTTATTTCAGTTCCATTTTAAGTTTCATGCTTTTTTCATCCGTTTCAGAGTCTATAATGGGTGTGTGTGGGACGGAATGTTGGAGGTTAGAATGAGACAGTTCAACTGCTAGAGTGGAGAGCAGGGGAAAAAATGATCTTAAAATCTTCTCTTTCAACTGCTGCTGTGTCCACAGCATTCGGTCTATAGCCATCATTTTACCTCAAAACGTAGCCACATTGCCCTCTTTCATCCAATGTTGTTATTATTGTAGTAGATGTATATGGTTCTTTATAAATGTCACCAACGCACAGCTTCCTCCTCCAACTCTTCCACAAGTCCAATGTTAAAAGGCTCCCAAAATTTGTCTGAAAATCACAAGTACAGGCTGTCTTTACACTGTCACCACGTCCATATAATAAATCTGACAGACATGAGAACTCCTCGGGTGGGTATGGCGGATGCCCAGTCATTGCCTGTGCCTGTTCTGGTTCCCCGGGTGAGGGCAACTGTGACCTTGCTGACTCCTGCACCCATTTCAGTTCCTCGGGTGGGAGCAGCAGAGGTCCAGCTTGCTCCTGTGCTCCCAGGGTAAAGGTAGCCAGAACCCAGCAGTTTCTTTTATTGAAAAATTGCATCTCAATTTTATACTTTACAAAATCATCTCGGGGGCCAGATGAAACCTATTTGCAGGCCTGATCCGGCCCGCGGGCCATACGTTTCATACCCCTGCTTTAGCTAGAAAAGGACACTGGTTTTTCAGCAAGACTTGTAGAAACCAGAATTGTAATTTGAAGCATTAGACGGCCGCTGTAGCCACTGACTGAATGTAAGAGCCTGGACATGAGTTCACACATTGTGGATCTTCATCAGTGCTGTGGCAAGATGAGCAAAACTGATGTAGAAGTTTCTTCTGAAGTTCTTCAAGTTCAGGGTTCTGAGTGCAACCCATTTGAACAAGCTACCCAGAATGCATTGCAGCATTAGCCATGGCGGCATGTAAGTCAAATAATTAGTTTTTAAAAATACATATAAAACAAAAACCATATAAACTATATAAAACACTGGTGCTTGTATATGTTGGTGATTGAGACTTGTATAGCACAGAAAAAAAACTATCTGAGAACCAGTCACATGGAACACATGGAATTATCATTGATTGGGAGATTAAAATTAATGATATATTTTTATGTGGTTCAGCCACAACTCTACTAAAACCTCAGCCAGTAATAGGTAGGCCAACTTTTGGACCGTCCAGTTGTCTGTATGACTGCCGCAGTACGTACATCACATTTGCACACTATCAGAAAGTGCCAAACAGCCCTGGTGGAGTGAGGAGCTGTAAAGAGAAGCAGATGCTCTGTTTATATTCTAAAAATGTTTTAAGCTTGTTTCAAAGATTCTGTACAGCAGCTTTAAATGTTTTCCAAAAGCACACATACACTTATCAGTGTTTCTCAAACTTTTTACAGTGTGACCACCTGAAAATGTCAAGCTCTCCCTAAGCACCACTATGAAAGCATGAAATCATAAATCTTACAACACAAAATTAGTATCTGCAGTAAAGATTTTTTCATACATTGTATACATTCTACCACAGGCAAAGTTGCCTCCATTTTTATAGTTCTTTTATTAATATTTTGTAATAATTTATTTGTAATAATTTATTCTGTTTTGGGAGTTTTTTTTATGTATCTGTATTATATTATACATACACATTAAAAGTGAATCTCTGTCCAAAAAATGCACTCAGTTTACTTTTTACTCACTATGAGCATCATTCATTATTCTCCCCCAGTAATTAAGGTTAGGATATGTATTTTTTTTATTCCAATCCATTCTTCTTTTGCAGCATTTAAATAACCTTATCAGATTTGATGGTTTTGTTACAGACTTTTCAAAAAAGTGTTTTGCTTTTCTTTCACAAATGTGGGGATTAAATTGTGTTAAAATGTACAAAACAGTGATGTCATGTTTTGTGACGAGGACCCAGGCACAGAGAGACTTGATGAATTTAAGAATCTTATGATTTAATAAAGAAATTTGCAGACTTGCACAGAGATGGTAAAATTATGATGACTGATAACGGAGACGAAGACAACAGACGATGAGGACAGGGAGGAACAGGGGTTTAAATGCACCAAAGTGACAGTCAGAGAGAACTCGGGACAACATTTAAGGATGCAGGGACTGACAGAGACAGGTTTACCTTGCCTGGCTGGGCAGCTCTCTGGGTGCTCAGCACCCCCAAAGCTCTGATCCTAGAATCGCCCCTGGTTACACCTTTTTTACACACGCTCTTTTCTACTCTGTAATATTCTTGTCAATTTTCTTGATATTTATTTATAATCCCCTCTGTTAATCCTTGATATTTATAATTGAGTGATCTGTATATATTAGTGCTATTTCTTAAATGTGTAAAATCTGTAACATAATGTATTGTTTGGAGTTTAGTCTGTTACTGTTACTATTTTTACCATTTCTTCTTGGAGCAACTGTAACCCACATAATTTCCTTAGGGATTAATAAAGTATTCTGATTCTGATTGTTTCAGGATACTGACCTGCCATTATCCAATACTTAAATCTGTCTATTGATCCCTTTACCCCTGTCCTAACGTGTATATTTATTTTCTTACTCTTCTTATATATATTGTTTTTACTTGCACTGCTGTAACCGGAGCCTCGTCGTCTCGTCTCTCTATATATTGTACTGTATATAGATGACAATAAAGTTTACTTTGACTTCAGCACAGCAGGCGCACCGAGGGCTCTCGCGCTCACTTTTCGGTATAGAATTTCGAAAAAACATCGGTGCAAATTATAAGTCTGTATCATAATGTCTGGTGTTTTCGTGTTTGTTGGTTTGTTTTTATTTTGTTTTATTTTGCGAGTTGGTTATTAGATGCTGCTCCAGCCAGTCCAGAGAATCCCCCGCCACCCCTCTCTCTCCCTGTGCCGCAAGCAGCAGGCGCACCTCGCAAACGAAGGGCGCCCTTACTCCCAGGAAATGGGCGATAGAAAACCGATCGGTGCCTATGCCATTTATGCGCTGCTATGATACCTGATGGCAGACTGATTCAATGCGATGACGTCGGGGCAGCATGAGTACGAGCAATTTTTTTTTTGCCGATGCCCGTGATGCCGCCCTCCCACCACGATGCCGCACTGGGCAACCGCCCATGTCGCCGTATCAAAAACCGCTACTGAGCTGGAGAACTAACTGGAAGTCTCACGCAAAAACCAGCGTCGAGGAGCTCTCAGCCACACTGCTATGTAGCTCCCCCAACGATCCCGATCAGCTGCGGGTGTGTGCGCTCCTCCTCCTTGGGTGTGGCCAGCCTCCCCACGGGATAAGCGCTCCAGGTCTGGTGTGCGAGGAAAACCAGGACACCACACGCACAAACACACACACATACACAAACGCTTTATGTCAAGTTGAACCAGTCCCGCTAGGTTCTGTATGGGTGGGTGGTTTAATGGGTGTTTTGTGATCCAGATGTGCTAATATGTGACGTGTGTCCACTGTGAATAATTGGACAGTTTTTATACAAGTAATCAGAAAAAAAATACTAAAGCACATACATTTATTTTTTTTTTACTGAAGATGACGAATCCATTGATGACTTCCAAGAAGTCTGGTGTGCTGACCATATGATCTAACGTGATCTAACATTGTGAATTCAGTTTATGTGCCTAATAGCAATGTACTTTTTATTTAAATGCATTTTTGACAGACTGCTAACATATTTTTTTCTTGTCTTTGTGACAGGTGACTTTACTGACACAGAGGTCGACGCCGAAGACCTGATGGCAAAGAATATAGTTATATATATATATATATATAATATTATTATAAGTAAGGTATAAGGGTCATATATATATATATATATTACTATCATGATATATATATATATATATATATATATATATATATAATTATTAAAGTAAAAAAGGGAAAGGGGTTCACCTTGGCACAGAAACTCCTCAGATGAAAACTGGCTCTTGTTGGCACAATCAGGGGAAGCAACGCAAAGCTACCTCCCCAGCTTGTCCAGTGTGGATGACCTAGGCAGGATGTTGGCACCTTGAGTTGTTGAAGGAAAACTAGCTGTTGGCTGCTACCTTTTTTTCTACAATCTCCTAGGATGTCTTGGAATAAATGCCTTTGTTCGTGGAAACCACTTCACAGGAGTGGGAGTCCTTAAAACCTACAAATGAAGAGTGATCCTGGAAGAGCTGGGGCATGCTGGTGACCTCAGCTGCAAGAAAGCTTTGTCCCCGATGCTCATCAGTCGCTTCTGCCACTGATCCCAAGATACAGTAGTCTGAATCAGAGTGTGACCCACAGCCCACCAACAAAATGAGAAAAAGGTGCAAAAGGTGCACCTGTAGGATTAGAACAGCAGCCACTTTCTCCAGCTGTGGAAGTGTGCCTACAAAGACCACGCTACTGTGGTTAGCACACATATTCATCAAAAGAAGAAATAATGCCAAAAAGGCATTGTTACTGTTACTGGTGCTGACCTGCAATGATGAGTGAAAAAAATATGAATTTTTATCAATTACATGGTGAAAAAATTGGAACTTTATTGCTATTTTTCATAAAAAGTTAGTAGTAATATGTAATTTGACTGGTATTTGAAGGCTGTAGTTTCTGAATTTGAAAAATATTTTAGTTTTCACAACAAGGACTGGTGCTAATTTAAAAAATAAAGTCAGGCAAAGTAGAAAAATGTTTTGTTTTGTTTTTGCCTGTCCTGTTTGGTTCTTTAGCCATATTTGAATTTTATAACATTTTGTGAATGTAAACAACATGAACATGCTGAGAGAGTTTTTCTGTTTTTCTGTCACTGCACAAAAATATAATATCGCATAAAAATCATTGATACTGTTCATTATTCCCATACATGTAGCTGCAATGATGGTTAAAAATAAATCAGGTTGCATGTATTATTTCGGAAAACATATTATGATTTTCTCAATTTGTGAACAAACAAACAAGCTGAAAGATAGTTTGATCTATTTTGCTTTCCCTGCACAAAAATAACAATAGAAGATGATCAATGTTGACGTTAATCAATTACATGTCCCAGACTCTTCCATTAATCCAGTAGCATTTGTCTTCCAACAAGTGCAATGTACAAACAAACTGGTGTTTTAAGGGTTAAAGACGTAAAAAGTAATGACTGACAAACTCAGATGGTTAATTAATTAATTTTTGACACATTTATTTATTTATATCAAAATGTAATTACTTATTGACACATATAATTAATTCCTTAAAGGAATGAATTTATATCCTTCAAGAAAACAGATAAATAAGATCAACCATAAAATACAAAGAAGTGACACTGAGGTAATTATTGATTGATCCAATGAATGAAAAAGTCAAAGAAAAAAAACATCAAACACCAATTCAAACTGGAGCATCCCTGCAATCTATTTAACTATGTTACATTTCCCCCTTATGTGGTAGCCAGAATCCTCCAGCAGCAAAGCAGATGTAAAAGAAACTTGAAGTTAAATGCTCCTAAACTACTGCAAAAAGGAGGTCCGAATAAGTCTCCAATAAGAAATTTAAAATGACAGCATCAAGTGGGCCTTATTTGAACTTGTTTTGGTATAATGATATGCTTCTGAATATTTGACAACCAGAGTAGATTAGAGCACTCTAGAGCACTAGAAATTTCTTCCTACATCAACAGCCTCGCCTTGTATTGAGAGAAATCCTCTTCAATATGGACAGATCGGATGGTTTAAATAGTGTCAGATCTAGATCTGTCTTGCTGCTTTGTAGTGATGGGATTTCCGGCTCTTTTTAGAGAACCGGCTCTTTCGGTTCGGCTCACTAAAAAGTTGCGGCTCTTTCAGCTCCGAACCGGCTCTTCAGGTTGTTTTGTTGCTTTAATTAATTTATTATTAACAATAATATAAAATTATGCACAAAAGGAATTACTAATGTAAAAAAAGTGGTTTTATTTATATATGTTTATACATAAATATATGCGGTGGCCCCTAGAGACAAGACACGTACAAACTCCAAAACACATTTCTAGCATGAACTGAACTTCCAAAACAGAGCTACCTAGATCACCTAAATTACACAATTGAAAGCATGAAAGCATATGTGTATTGTTTGTGTATTTATACACAAGCATTCATATATATCAAATAATTTAAAAAAAATGTTATTTACCTGTTACTTACCACACACCAAATCCGGTCGTTGGTACTTGCTGGCTTGTGTAGCCACTAGGTAACAAAAGCTCAACACTGCCCCTAGCATCCTGGAGCACTTCTGTTGTGCTTTTGTACGTGTTTTGAGTTTTTATTGCCTGAGTTTTTGTATTTGACAGATTTGAATTTATGTGCTTTGTCTGTAGGGGCCACTGTAAATATACTTTTATTTATTCACTCCACATAAAATGTAATAAATAAATCATATAATACAAAAATCAACTATTCACATTTCAACTTTTAACTATTTAAATTTTCAGCTTTTTCCTTTTACAAATTTAAAGTGAAAACAACACAAAACACTGCAAACCACAACACAATTAAATATAAATTAATAATATGAAAACAAAAAGAAGATGCATATTCTCTGTCATATGGGCCTGCATGAATAAACTTTCTGAATCCTTTATCATCCACAACTGAAAATAGTTGTGGATGATTACTATACCTTTCTAATGTGACGTTGTTGATCCCTGGCTCTTTTCTCTCTCTCTCCCTCCCTGCTCTGTTCCTGCTGCTACTGCGAGTGTAACTACCGCCCCTCCCCCCTCTTCCCAGCGCTAAAGCACAAGGCTCGCTGGGAGTGAAGCGGGAAAAAAAGTGCGAGAGAGAGGTGAGAGAAAAAAAAACCGCTCGGATAAGCCGGTCGCGTCTCATCAAACGTCAAGAGCAGTCGGAGAATACGTTAAGCGCTACCGAGCGTACGTCGACTTGCAGTCGGGTCAGGACGCGAGCTTCGGCTTCAGTCGCGTTATGGCTGAATGTCATGCGCTCCCGGTAAAGACGTCCACTGATTCAGCTAAACCCTCCGCTACTAACCTTTTTGATACCAGGCTTTAATTGAAACGTGTAGATTTGAAAAGACGAATTTGGCGCGACTCACTCGATCGCATTTGGACTGTTAGCAAACGTATATGTTGACTTGCACAGCGAATGTTAGTTGGAGTGGCGGCTGAGGGCGCTCTGTCTAAACAACAAAAAGCAGAAGAAGAAGAAGCACCATTTAGCTGCCAGTTAAAAAAGGAAGGACCAGGACACGGTGTCAGAAAAGAAAATGCGATACTGTTCGTTTCTTCAGACGATAAGTGATAAGCTGTACCCAGTTCATAAAGCATGCAGATTGTTCATGTTGAGTCTAAGCAAGTCTCCTGATTATCTAGTAAACAACAGCACCCTCTGCTGTTCCTAAGGAAAATTGACAGAGTTTCAAGTGTAACGTCATTGCTGGTTCAGCTGGGGGCAAGGTTGCATCATTAACCACAAGCTGAAATCAGTGCAGAGCACTAAAGCATGACAGGTTACATCCAAAAACTGAAGCTTGGTGCCGCTCCTGCTTCGCTAAAACTCATTTTAAGCCTCTGATGAGTCGAACCACTGAGATCACGTGATCCAGCTTTGCTCGGGGTCGAGGAGCTGATGGGTCAGGGTATGGAAAAAGGAAGTGGGGATCTTTTTGGACACCAAATATCCAACTGTAGTCCTTAAAGGCATCTCACGTAGACACGGCGTGGCGAAGACTGTTTCAGACGTGGCTATTCGTTGCGACAACACCCATCGTAAGTCCTGGACATAGAGACGGGCTGATTGATTCGAACACCAGGTCTGAACATGTCACACCAAACTATAGACCCCGCCAGTGGGCCCCCTAGGACACTGGCCGTCCCCCTCTCCACTCTACTTTCTCCATCGATTGAACACTGCATGTTTGCCCAAAAGCACATGAAGGTCTCTCTTTAATTCACGGACGGTACACCGCCAGTAGCACTCGCACCGGGTAATCCCGTGGCCTTGACTCTTGAACGCCACGACAAAGGACAGAAGACTTTGGATCGAAGAAACTCCTCGAGCCAAGTCTACACACCGACAGTCACATCTCTGCTTTGGTCGGATGACAAAGAGAAAAGTGTCCAGGCAATCACGGCGAGCAGTCACCCTTAAAGGAGGGAAAGCAGGTCGGGCCTTCGCTCACCGGGCCAAGTAGGAGAGAAGACAGGATAGCCACTCTTAGGCGCAATCTGTATAACTCTCAATAGGTTGCCATGCCTGACTGTATGTGGCATGTCTGCTTTGTCCACAGTCCTATGCGTAGCCCTGCCTAGAGCATTTATCGCAGGGAATAGAGTGGCTGTTGTTATAGGATGTGCGGACACAGGCGAGCAGGCACCTGGCTTCTTTTATTGTCAAAATGCGTACTCCCTTTGGGTCTGCTTGCTGATGAGCTGTTCAGGGGTGTCAAACATAAAGCGCAGGGGCCAGAATCGGTTCAAGAAAGACTCTAATCCAGCCCACTGGACAAAATAATTTCCGTTTTTCTGCTATTTACTACAGAAAGTATCTATACCAAATAGAAAAAAGTGCAAAAAAAGCACTTTTTCTGTAATTTTACACATTTATCAAGTTTCACTGGTTCGGTCCACTTCAGACCAAAGTGGGCTGTATGCAGCCCGTGGTGTAAAATGACTTTGATGTGTCAGTTCTAGATGGATAATGAATTTGACTACTTTTAGTCTCTACTTCAGCGCTGCTGGCAGCATTCACAAATTCAGTCTACTGTGCTGCGTAGGAAGCTTCTTTATTCATGCATATTTCTACCTAATTTCACCTGCTTTGTTTGACAGCAGGGTTGTCACTATAGCCAGGTTTTTACTATGCTTGTGAGTTTTTTTTTTAAATGAGATATAAATACCCACTCATTCTTATATATGATAATATTGCAAATAATTGTGTAATTGATTTGTAAGCTTTTGTATAGTTTTAGTAACCTGGTGGTGGCTGTAGCTCAGGTGGCAGAGCAGATCAGCCACTAATCAGAAGGTCGGTGGTTCGATCCCAGGCTGCCTCCTGGCTGCATGCCACGTATCCTTGGGCAAGATACTAACCCCATGTTCGCCTACTGGTGGCGGTCAGAGGGCCCGGTGGCGCCAGTTTGTGAATGACTGAATGTAGTGTAAAGTGCTTTGGGGTCCTTAGGGACTGAGTAAAGCGCTATACAAATGCAGGCCATTTAACCACTTCCACAAACATGTATTTACTCGTTCTGTTTGAAAGGAGACAATCTTGCCATGCAATACTACGTTAAACGATTCCCTTAAACGAATCCGAGACCCTATCATTGTTGTTGTGTTTTTAGAAATCTCAGTAGAAACAGAAGTGGAGAAAGTTTTGTGTGACAGATGGGTAGAATTGAATTTCCAACTGAAAGTTCAAGGCTGGAAATTAAAATATATGTTTGAAGGCTATAATTTCTAAATTAAAAAATATTTTGGTTTTCATGACAACGACTGGTGCTAGTTCAATAAATCAAGTTTGTCAATTTTATAGCCCTTTGGGAATTTAAACAGGAGGTGGCCAATTTTGGCCATGAACAACCTGAGAGGGAGTTTTTCTTGTTATCTTCACTGCACAAAAATGTAATGATGCATATATAATTGTTTTGAAGGAAGGCTCAGAGGAGGTTGGAGATTGTTACCATCATGGGTTCATCCGATCAGAATGAGAATGAACAGTCATCAATCACAGGTTTCTCCTTTTATTTGAATAATCAGTAGGGAAAGACACACATGGACTGCTGATTCACAAAGGAAACAAAGTGTGATTTAAGTCACTCTGGAACTCAAAACATTACATGAACTCCGGAGACTCAAACAGAAACTCACCTCAGCTGCTGCCCCATGTGGGAGTGAAGAAAGAGTGAGCTGTAGGTGAGTGCAGTCCTTATTTAACAGGTGACAGGTGAGCGCAATTAAGGGCACGGACCACACCCAATCAAAGGTGAGAAAAACAAACAAGGTGCAGTGAGTGTGCTGAAAGGTGAGTCTTTACAACAGTAATAATTAATACTGTTAAGTATTGCTATACATTTAACAGCAATGATGGTTAGTAAATAAATCAGATTGCATGTAATATTTGCAAAAAGAAAATAGGGATTTTATGGTTTTTATCTCTTTGTAAATCATTACATTTATGTAATCTAACTGGTATTGAAAGGGTTAAAATTCTGAACTTGAATGAAATTTTGGTTTTTATGGACCAGAACTGATTCTTATTTAAAAAAATCAAGTCAATGAAAGTAGAAAAATGTTTTAATATATTTGAATTTTATAGCATTTTGTGAATGTAAACAACAGGTTGGCCATTTTTGGCCACGAACAAGTCGAGTGGGAGTTTTTCTGTCACTGTGCAAAAATATATTAACGCATAAAAATCATTGATACTGTTAATTATTGATATAATTGTAGTTGCAGTGACGGTTACAAATAAATCAGGTTGCATGTATTACTTGGAAGAAAATGGGATTTTATGATTTTCTCTGTTTATGAATACTTACAAATGAACAAGCTGAGAGAAAGTTTGCTCTATTTCGCTTTCCCTGCACAAAAATAACAATAGAAAAAAAAATCACTGTTGATGTTAATTGATTACACGTCCCAGACTCTGCTATTAATAATACAAGAAAATCCAGTAGCAATGCAAATATATGAAAGTGAGTTTTGAGGTTGTCTTCCAACAAGTGCATTGTACAAACAAACTGGTGTTTCAAGGTTTAAAAATGTAAAAAATAAAGGGTTTTTTATATTTATAAAAAGAACTGATGTTAGTTTAAAAATGTATGCAGAAAAATAACACAAAAACCCCACAAAAAAATAATAAAAATTACACACCTAATCTGTTGCTGGACACTTTTGGCCAAGAACAAGCTGAAAGGATAGTGATTTTGAAGAAACCCAGAGGGTTAGTTAATTAATTAAAGACACATTTATTTATTTATTTATTTATTTATTTATTTATTTAATTTAATTTAAAATGTAATTAATTATTGACACATATAATAAATTCCTTCAAGAAATGAATTCATGTCCTTCAAGAAGACAGACAAATGCAGCAAAAAAGGAAACACAAAGAGGCCAAATATGTAAAGAAATTCAAAGAAAGAACGATGTTACACTTTTCCCCTTCAAAAACAGGTGACACTGGTTAGCAATAGAGTCTGTGTCGGCCCTCTGACTACTTCAGCTGAGGGAACAACTCAGACCAGCTCATGTTCGCCATACCAAGTTCATCATCATCAAGACTAGACAAGCTAATATCCAACAATATCTTGTTCAGGTTGTCGTTCAAGGTATCTGAGACGAGGCCCTCTGTGATTGAGGGACTGGCTGGTGCGCCTCCTCCCCACAAAAGCTTTCTGGAGTAACTACTTGTGAAGCATCCGGTGGGTGACTCTGCTGGTCCGGTCACTCTGGACGGAGCGGATTTGAGAAGCTCAGTTGGGGAGTTAAACAGAGGCAAGTCTTTAAAGGGAGTGCTGCTGAAGCTGAAGGTGGTGTTGTCGTGTTGTGGAGTAACTGTGGGACCACCTGGTGTATGAACAGGAAAAAACATCAAACAGTAATTGAAACTGGAGCATCCCTGCAATCTATTGAACTATGTTACATTTCCCCCCTCATGTGGTAGCCAGAACCCTCCAGCAGCAAAGCAAATGTAAAAGAAACTTGAAGCTAAAAGCTCCTAAACTACTGCAAATAGGAGGTCCGAATAAGTCTCCAATAAGAA